>NW_019154093.1:62085182-62685182 GCF_002288905.1 Enhydra lutris kenyoni
ATTTCCTTGTTGATCTTTTGCTGGATGATCTGTCCATTTCAGTGAGGGGAGTGTTAAAGTCCCCTACTACTATTGTATTATTGTCGATGTGTTTCTTTGATTTTGTTATTAATTGGTTTATATAGTTGGCTGCTCCCATATTAGGGGCATAGATATTTAAAATTGTTAGATCTTCTTGTTGGACAGATCCTTTGAGTATGATATAGTGTCCTTCCTCATCTCTTATTATAGTCTTTGGCTTAAAATCTATTTGATCTGATATAAGGATTGCCACTCCAGCTTTCTTCTGATGCCCATTAGCATGGTAAATTGTTTTCCACCCCCTCTCTTTAAATCTGGAGATGTCTTAGGGTCTAAAATGAGTTTCTTGTAGGCAACACATAGATGGGTTTTGTTTTTTTATCCATTCTGATACCCTATGTCTTTTGATTGGGGCATTTAGCCCATTAACATTCAGGGTAACTATTGAGAGATATGAATTTAGTGCCATTGTATTGCCTGTAAGGTGACTGTTACTGTATATTGTCTCTGTTCCTTTCTGATCTACTACTTTTAGGGTCTCTCTTTGCTTAGAGGACCCCTTTCAATATTTCCTGTGGAGCTGGTTTGGTGTTTGCAAATTCTTTCAGTTTTTGTTTGTCCTGGAAGCTTTTTATCTCTCCTTCTATTTTCAATGATAGCCTAGCTGGATATAGTATTCTTGGCTGCATGCTCTTCTCGTTTAGTGCTCTGAATATATCATGCCAGCTCTTTCCGGCCTGCCAGGTCTCTGTGGATAAGTCTGCTGCCAATCTAATATTTTTACCATTGTATGTTACAGACTTCTTTTCCCAGGCTGCTTTCAGGATTTTCTTTTTGTCACTAAGACTTGTAAATTTTACTATTAGGTGACGGGGTGTGGACCTATTCTTGTTGATTTTGAGGGGGGTTCTCTCCACCTCCTGGATTTTGATGCTTGTTCCCTTTGCCATATTAGGGAAATTCTCTCCAATAATTCTCTCAAATATACCTTCTGCTCCCCTCTCTCTTTCTTCTTCTTCTGGAATCCCAATTATTCTAATGTTGTTTCACTTATGGTGTTACTTATCTCTCAAATTCTCCCCCTCGTGGTCCAGTAGCTGTATGTCCCTCTTTTTCTCAGCTTCTTTATTCTCTGTCATTTGGTCTTCTATATTGCTAATTCTTTCTTCTGCCTCATTTATCCTAGCAGTGAGAGCCTCCATTTTTGATTGCACCTCATTAATAGCTTTTTTGATTTCAACTTGGTTAGATTTTACTTCTTTTATTTCTCCAGAAAGGGCTTTTATATCTCCTGAGAGGGTTTCTCTAATATCTTCCATGCCTTTTTTGAGCCCGGCTAGAATCTTGAGAATCGTCATTCTAAACTCTATATCTGACATATTACCAATGTCTGTATTGATTAGGTCCCTAGCCTTCGGTACTGCCTCTTGTTCCTTTTTTTGTGGTGAATTTTTTGGCCTTGTCATTTTGTCCAGATAAGAGTATATGAAGGAGCAAGTAAAATACTAAAAGGGTGGCAAAGACCCCAGGAAAATACACTTTAACCAAATCAGAAGAGACCCCAAATCGTGGGGGGGAGAAAGGGGATAAAAAGAGGTTCAGAAAAAAAAAAAGAAAGAAAAGAAACAGTTAAAAAAAGAAAACGAGTAAAGAAAAAATATAAAAAAGAAAAATATATATATATTAGATAAACTAGTTTAAAAACGTTAAAAAAGAAAAGGGTAAAAGTTAAAAAAAATTTAGCAGAAGAAGGAAAAAAAATTGAAAAAGAAGAAAAAAAAATTAAATTAACTGCAAGACTAAAGAATCATAGGGAGAAAGCCATGAGTTCCATGCTTTGCTTTCTCCTCCTCTGGAATTCCGCCGCTCTCCTTGGTATTGAACCTGCACTCCTTGGTAGGTGAACTTGGTCCTGGCTGGATTTCTTGTTGATCTTCTGGGGGAGGGGCCTGTTGTAGTGATTCTCAGGTGTCTTTGCCCCAGGCGGAATTGCACTGCCCTTACCAGGGGCCCGGCTGAGTAATCCGCTTGGGTTTGCTTTCGGGAGCTTTTGTTCCCTGAGCACTTTCCGTAGAGTTCTTTAGCTGCTATAACAAAAATACCGAAGATTGGGTGGCTTAAACAGCAAACATTGATTTTTCACAGTTCTAGATGCTGGGAGGTCCGAGATCAGGTTGCCGGCATGTTTAGGTTCTGGTGAGGATCTCTTCTTGTCTATCTTGTTGTATCCTTCACAGTGGAGAGGAAGAGGGAGGAAGGAAGGGAGAAAGAGAGAGAGGAGCTATAGTTCTTTTTAAAAAGAGTTCTTGACTAGTTTGTTGGCCTTGATGTTCCTGAACTTTTATCTATGAAATCCAAGTGATTTGTAATCTAATAAATCAGAAGTTATCTGATTCACTAAACTATCAATTAGTTGTGCACTATAGCATTACATTGTAAAAAAGAAATGACATACTCAAGCTTGGTGCCCAAACAGATTTGTAAGGCACAAGTTCACTTCATTGGCTGGTGGTTCAGAGTTCCAAGAATTTGCTGATACAGTTTCACTGACTACGTTATAACCTATACATGGAATCAGATAGGACTTTCTTATTATCAATCAGTGGGCGAAGAAAAATCAAGACCATGGTTTACAGATAGAACTGCTTAGTATGGTCATTTAAGCTAGAGTTGATCATCACTTTAGTATAGTCCAACTCAGGGGTAACCCTTGAAAGAATGTGTGTAAGGCAAGGTAGTCTCCGCAATGCAAATGTGAAAAAATGAAATAAGAAAAAGTGTGCCATTGCGTAAATTAACCTACAGAGCCACTAATTCATATATAAATAATAAAGTAAGTAGAAAAGGTAAATATTTCCTGTGGGCAGAAATCAAGATAGTACATCTGACTGTCTATTTTGCATGGAAGGAAAGCTAGCCGTAAGTGCAGGTCTATATGGATTCATGAGCAGTGGCCAACAGATTATCTAAGTGGTCAGGGACATGGAAAGAATAAAGCTATATGAGTGATGGTTTATGAGGTAGGTTTATATAGAACTTCTTAGAAAGAGTACAAAATGTAATTTTTTTTTCCACCAGAATAAATCCTCTGTGGAGAATGCTTTCAATAATCAGGTGTCCTTTCAATAAGCTGTCCTTTCCAGTGGCTATCAGTCAGCCTCTTTATCCAGCCATGCCAGTGCTTGCTCAGATGAGCCATATCTAGAGTATTTGTGAAGGGCAGGATCCTGAGGGCTATTCATGTGTTCAATAACATGAATTTCTCCTCATAAAGGCTGGTCTTGCTACCACCACACCAAGTGGCCAATCTGCCACAAGGAGGTTAATATGACACCCATTCCCTAGGAGACTGGTCTACTTCCTGGTGGCAGTTGATTGCAATAAACATTTCTATCATAGAAGAGACAGTGATTGTCCCCACAGACATATTTCAAATACAGAAACTCCTTTACTGTCCACAGTACTTTTGCCAATACTATCCTTCCAAATACCTTATCACAGCCATGGCATTAAACGCAATATAACCTTACAATGGGTGACACATTTATAGCAAAAGATGTGTGGCAATGGATTTATGCCCACATAATTCACTGGCCTTACCATGTCCCCCCACCCTCCCATCCAGAGCAGGTTGCTAAACAAAATAGTGTGATGGCCTTTTAGCATGGTTATAGAGTTAGCTAGTAAACACCATGAGAGGGTAGGGTTCTGGCATAGAAGATGGAGTATATTCTTAAACCAGAAACCAATATTTAGCACTTCTCTCCTATGGCCAGAATTAACAGATCCAGGGATCAAATTATACAGGTGAGGATGGTCCTTCTCAATATTATGCCAATAACCTACCAGAGGAGGTTTTTCTTCCCTTCAAATTTGCTTTTGGGAATGTTAGGTCCAACAGAGGAATGCTGGTATCCAATAATGAAACTGTGTATCCACTAGGATACAAAGTCATAGTCTTCTTAAATTAAAAGCTGAGATTGCCTTCTGAAATTTTTGGATCCTTGCACCATCTAACAGACAAAAAGGACATCACTGAATAGTCTGATGGCAGATCATGATTACAAGTGGAAATTGGGTTGCTCCTATCCAATTGGTACAAACTTACCAGAGGTGGAAAATTCACTACGGCATTTTAGTATTCTGTGAGCTCAATAATTCTGAACTACAGAAAACTATGATAATCCAATAAAAATGGGATCATTAAGGACTCAAATCCTACAGGAATAAAGGTTTGGGTCACTCCACCAAATAAAAAACACTATCCACCAACATGGATAACAATGGGAACAAAAAATGCATTGTGGAAGGCAGCAACCCAACTTAAGCTCCATGATTATCTACAGAAGCAGAGTCGATAGCAGCTATGTTTTATGTTGTGACATATGTTGTATTTTATGTTTTTAACTCTTATGTGGAATATATTAAAACTCCTACAAATCCAAGAAACAAATAGATAACCCAATAGAAAAATAGGAAGGAGGGCCAACGAGGCACTTTTCAAAAGCGGCAATCTAAATGACAAATAATATAAAAAGGAGCTCAACTTTGCTGTGATAAATGCAAATTAAAACCATTAAGTGATACCACTGTACTCGAACTAGTATGACTAAAGATTTTTTTTTAATGACAATACTAAGTTTTGGCAAGGAGAGGGCAATGGAAAATTCTGCTAATGGGAGTCTCAGCTGACTTAACCACACTGAATATTCTTCAGCTTTACTAACAAAAGCTGAGCAGACACAAACCCTATACCCTGGCAGGTCATTCCTATGTATAAATCAATACAACTACAGGCTTGTGTGCAGTAACACATGTTCAAGAACAGTAAAAGCAGCGATTTTTATAATATTCCAAAAAAAAAAAAAAGTCCTTAAATAAACTGTGGTATAGTCTTTCAATGGAATAGTATACATCAATAAAATGAACAGAGTACAAGTACAGGGACAAATTTTACAAACATGAAATTGAGCAAGAGAAGCCAGACAAGAATATATCCTATATGATTCCATTTGAAATTCTGAAAACATTTAACATTAAACTGTAGTGTTCAGAAATACAACTTTAAGGACGTTTTACCCATACCATGAGGCATGATAATGATCACCTTTAAAAGATAACGATTTACCTTTAAAATGTAGTTATCACCAGCTCCTGGGTGGTTCAGCAGGTTAAAGCCTCTGCCTTTGGCTCAGGTCATGATCCCAGCGTTCTGGGATCGAGCTCCGCATCAGGCTCTCTGCTCAGTGGGGAGCCTGCTTCCCCCCCTCTCTCTGCCTGCCTCTCCACCTACTTGTGATCGCTCTCTCCATGTCAAATAAATAAATAAAATCTTAAAAAAAAAAAAAGTAGTATCACTACCAAACTTACAGAAATAAAAAGTACGATGAGGAAACAATATAATCAATCGTATGCAAACAAATTAGGTGATTTACAGGAAATGGACAAATTTCTAGAAACAAATTACTGAACTGACTCAAAAGGAAACAGAAAATTTGATATCTATAACAAATAAAGGTTGAATTGTAATTTTAAAACTTCCCACAAAGCCAAGCCCAGAATCAGACAACTTAACTGACAACTTCTGACATTTAAGTATGTGTTAATACCAACACTTCACAGACTTTTCAAAAAAAGAGGAAAAAGGCAACATTTTCCAATTCATTCTATGAGCCCAGTTACCCTGATACCCAAAACCAAAGATGTCACAAGGAAGAAAAAAAAATAAAAAACTAGCACACATACTTTTATCTGCCAGAGACCCATCAGCGGCGACGGGATGGATGCTCCATTGGAGTCCTGAGCCGAAGCGCCTGCTTACGGCAGTGCGTCAGTGCGTGCTCGCGCTCACCAGACGCAAGGGCTCCCAGGCTTCTTGTCCCGCCCCACCTTCTCACCCCACTCGGTTCCCTGTGAGCCTCCTCACCTTTTCGCGTCAGGTGCTGAGAACCCCAGCACCGGTGAACTCTCTGCGTCATGTGGGCCCCAGGAGCCTGTGTGAGAAAGTCAAACTGAGCACTTTGGGAGCTGCAGAGAGCAACTAAGGCGGATCGAGCTCACTAACGCGGATCAAGCTCACCATGCCCGCAGGAACAAGAGAGGTCATGTAGTACGGGCCAGAGGGGGCTTTCGTGGTTATACAGTTTGACTGACAGGCTTATGTGGAGCAGGGAAGACCATGGTGAATACGGCTTAGGAGGAGTATTTGGTTTGCCATAGTGTTCCACGCTATACTTGGATATAAACAGTGATAACAGTCACCGAGGTCTCCATAAAAATCTTGGCTTTAGTCTTAAAGACAGAGAAGAGAATACTCCGTGCGTTCCACAAGTTGGTAAACTGGTTGCAGATGCTGGCTTAGCGTGAGTCACAAGTTTTCTATAACTTATACTCAAGAGAGCAACAATGCAAGGTAAATACATAAAGATTTACCTTTTTTTAAACTTTTTATTTAAACTAGTTAGTTTACATGTGCACTATTGGTTTCAGGAGTAGAATTTCGTGGTTTACGTTTTGTTTTTGTTTTTGTTTTTTTGAAGTATTCATTCATGCTCCTCTGCATGTTTGTTATGCAGAGATGTCAAAGGGTGCAACAAAAAAAAGCACAGGGCAGGGGAAATTAAAGGTTTCACTGGAATTGATTCTGAATAAAAAAAAGAAAGAGAGAAAGAAACAGAGGCCCCTTAATTGTTGCTGAAAACAGACTCCTGTGATGTAAATGACTGTATCCAACAAGTTGTGGAACTTCTACAGGAATGGGATATTGTACCTGTGGATGCCACTTATTAAGCACAAGAACTGTAGGTGCTAGAAAAGAAACCTTAAGCTGGCAAAAACAGATGCAGAAATATTACCAGTATTGAAAATTAATAAAATGGAAATACAGTGGGTGCAAGTTTTAGCAGAAGGCTGGGAAACCCCACTGAATGGCTTTATGAGAGAGAGGGGGTCCTTGTAATGGGGGTCCTTGCAGTGCCTTCATTTTCATTGTCTTATGGATGGAGGTGTCATTAACTAGGCATTGCCTATGGTTCTGACAACTAGTCAGGAAGGTAAGAGGCTGGATGACTGGTCTGCATTTGTTCTGATGTACGAGGGCCACTGTATAGATATTCTTCACAAGCTAAAGTTTGTTGAGCACAGAAAAGAGGGTTGTGGTGCCAGACAATGTGAACAACATGCAAGAACCACCCTTACATTAAGATGGTTATGGAACAGGGAGATTGGCTGACCGGAGATCTTTAAGCCTTGAAATGAATTTATTGGAATGATGGTTTTGATGAGCATCGTTTTACTCCTATTGAGCTACAGCTGATACCTAAAAATATGAATGCTGGGGCTGTCATTGCATTTCAATTATGCAACCCAGTGCGTGCTAGGTTGGGTGTAACCTTATGTTCTAGACAGGCTCTATTAATTCAGGATACCTATAAGCAACTTCTGGAAGGAGGCTATAGGCATCCTGTCCTTCTTCTTCCCCCTCTTGGTACCTAGACAAAGAACAGTGGTGTTCCTTTGATGTGGTGTATGATTCTTCAGCACTAGAGGAAGGAGTTCTATATCCTAACACAATAGTAGTGGCCATCTTCCCACCTCCCACTATGTATGTAGGACCAACTGGAGTCCAGTGGTATTAGAGACCATGAATGATTGCAGGAGACAATGTTAACATTGTTGGACAAGAGCCTACTGGCATGTCTCATTCAGAAACAGGGACAGATCTTTATGAGCCAACTTATGGCGCCAAAGTGCTGATAGTGACCTCTGACCTAATCATCTTGAAAATAGTACCCTTCTGAGTTGCAGGGTACAAGAAAAAGAAGTGTACAGACTACTATGACCCTGAACACCAATAAGACTTTGAATTTATTTCAGGAACTTGAATGTGCAAACTTGCCGAAGAAGACCAGAAACCTCCTGAAGGTTTCATAGCTCCCAAGACCTGGACTGTGATGAAGTAATACTACAAATCCTTAGAGAAAACTTAAGCTGTTAACCCAGCCACATCACCTTTGACACTTCACTGAATAACAAGAGGGGACCACAAGTATCTTCAACACTGCTTATAGGTAACATTTCTATATAAAATTTTAAAATCCTGTCTTTTTTATATTATGCTTCTACCTCATGATTTTTTTCAAGCTGTTATATTAGTTATAACCAATTATATATATATTGAATTTCACTTTTCATCCCCTGAAAATAGAAAGAAAAGTCCACTAAATAGTAAATTTGTCTAGAACTTGTTCATTGAATTTTATAAGACACCTCTAACAATTAGATTATTTTTCTATGTTAAAAATATAATCTGTTTTTTTCTTCCTTCTTTCTGATCAACTATTGATCTTCAGCTGTTATAATCTAAAGTATTCGTATGATCTGAGATAAGCCCCGAATGAAATTTTTTATTCAATAAAATTAAACTTTTTGGCTTCTTAAAAAAGAAAAGACAGAAGGGAGGGAAGGAAGAAGGAAGAAACAAAGATCAATATCCCCTATGAATATAGATGCAAATCCTCCACAAAATACTAGCAAACTAAATACAGCAATAAATGAGAAGAATTATATACCATAACCAAGTAGGATGTATCCTAAGAATGAAAGGCTGTTTTAACATCAAAATCAATTAATGTAATACACCATATTAATATCATAAAGACTGAGACTTGAGGTCCCATTACGTTGAAAAGGTTTTCCTTTTCCTATTTGGTTCTATCTCCACAAATCTTTCCAATAATTCCCATTCTCTAATTTATATCTTTCTGTTCCTTGAAACCAAAGAATCTTTGAATAAGAATCAAGATATTTGTCTCTCTTTAGTTGCTCAAACTCAAAATATCCCTGTGATAGAAATGTTTCAGTAACAAGTGACAAAAAATGAAATAAAATACAAAGCTCTAAATGCAAAGTAACTTAAACAATAAAGGGAATATTGACTTATAGAATAGCAAAGTCCAAATGAGGCTTGATCTTATACCTCAGATGAGATCTCCAAGGACCTTCTTTCTTATATTCTCTCTATTTTGCTCCTCTGTTTGCTATTTCCCCCATCCTGCCCCAGTGGCCCTCTGGGAGTCCCAGGTTCTTCTGGGAATTTCAGCAAAATGTTTGCAGCAATTCCAGACGTCATATCCTCATAGGAAAACACTCAGGAAAGTTAGAGTCTCTTACAGTAGCTGCTGTACATGTACTGGCAATCAGTTCCTTTCACTGATAATTGGAACTCATGTCCTTCCCTGATCCAGTCACTGTGACAAGGTTACAGTACTCTCTCTGATTGGATTTTAGACAGGAAAGATCCACCACAAAGTAGGGCTTGCATTCATTCTCCCCAAACTGCAAGGCTGAGAAAATGGAGGGAGCAAATTTCTTCCCCAAGTATAAAAATATTCTTGGTTGCATCAAACAAACAAACAAAAAACCCAAGTGGGAGAGAGATAAAATAGAAGCCAGAAAGACAATTAAAAAATACTCTTCATAATGGTATCAAAATCTTTCTATGCAGACCAGAAATTTCAAAAATTATTTCCAATTACTTTTCACCTTTGAATCAATAAAAAAAGTTATTATCAGAATAAAGTCTTCCAGGCTAAAACAAAAAAGAAAGAAAGAAAAATAGTATTTTATATTTTCCTCTATTGCATGATGGAGCAAAGGCTTGAAATTGTGGTGATGAATGTTACCATGCAAAGTCAGTGCACTGAATATATCGTCTATTCCCATCTTTCATTCAAATTCCTTGCATATATAGTAGGGGTCACTCAGAAGCACCTACGTTAATCAAAAAAGAAAAACTGGTGTTGCATGCTGCAAACAGCCTCTATTCCTGGATGAATAAATAAAACTTAAAGTTGCTTGCCTTCCTTTATATAGCCAATATCCTGCAGGTATTTTAAGGAAATAGTGTTCCTAAGACAGCTACAGAAAAATATTAATGAAAATATGGTGATGCATCTTATTAGTCTATGAAAAGATAGTTTTTGCATTTTCAAATTAGTAGAATATTTAAAGCTACCTCCAAATAAGTACATTAATGAAATTGCTTTGTTACTTAAAAGGGAAAAGGAATACAATTATGAATTACACCCTTATCTTCATTTTCTCTCTTCAAATACACAAAGTATTTATACTTGCCTCCAGTATGCAATCAAATGAACAGAAAATCCCATGTTTGTAAAACCACAGACTATATAAAAATAGGTTTGACTTTTCAATCATATTACAGTCAAGTTTGTCATTAACAATTACATTAAAATATACAATCATGGCATTTTTGTTAGCTAAAGTATGATATGAAAAACATTATATGCCAGTCTTCAATTTTGTATTTATAAATGAGGTCCTAAATCAAGAGGATTAAGAGTAATGTACATTGCTATAAATATTCTGTAATATTTTCTTTCAAATCTAGATTTGATGTAAGTATATTTTAATTCATCATTTATATGAGTTTTTCAATGAGTTTTATTTTTAAAAATAGGCTCATTTAAAACACAAATTTTATTATTCTTTTAAAAGGTAAAACTAAATGCTACAATCCTCCTCCCCCTATTAGTTGAATGCACATTTCAAACTCATTTTCCCTATGCTTTAGAGGAAAAAAATGTAATAACTGAGGTTTAAAGAATTCTGCCTATTTAAATTCAGTTTTAAAATTACTTGGCTTGAGCTATGAAATGTTATTGATTCTTTGAACAATAGTATTTTACTCAAGGGAAGAATAAATGTGATCCACCAAGGCTCTGCATACAGAACATAGAAAAACCAGCTCAGGAAAAAACTGATAACAAAATTATTACGTTAATAAAAATTATTAGGCAATCCTAATTTTTGAGTTCATATTACCAAGTAAACAAATAATTGACTAAAGTTTACACCTTTCCTTATTCTGAAGTTGTAAATATAGTCTCATAATTTCCTCCAAAACATTTTAAGCTATTGCTATCACAATTAGATCTTTAATCCACACAGAATTACTTATGGTGTTTGGTTAGAGACAGAGCTTCTCAGTTTTTTTTCTCCATATTGATAACCAAAGGTCTGAACACTAATCAATAGCCCATCCTTCACTGGTAGGCAGTGCTGCCTCTGCCATATATCAGGCTTCCATCTGTGCATTGATCTATTTCAATTCTCTGTTCAGTTCCATTGGACTATTTATCTTTCCTAGAACAATGCACAGTGCTTTTGTTGTTCATAGCTTTATATTATTTATAGTTTATAATAAGTATTTGTATATGGTAAAGAGATCTCATTATATTATATTTGTTCAAAATTATCTTGGCTATTTAAGCACTTTGCACTTCCATATATCACATAATCGTCTTGTCAAGTTCTGTAGAGATAAAACAAAAAAAGAAAGAAAAACCTTTTGAGATTTTGATTGGAATTTTGTCTTATTTCAAGGGCTCACATAGCCAGGTTTGATGGGGCTGGGAGGGTGAGGCTTAGATGTTAACCATAATTTCATTTTCTTTAATAATTAAGAATTATTGAGGTTTTTACTTTCTTCTGGAATTACTACTGGCTAGTTAATTTCTCTAAAAAATTGAACATTTGTCTTAACTTTTCAAATTTAATGACTTAAAATTGTTTATAATATCGTCTTTAAAAAATAAAGTATGTTTCTGAGGTTATGACACTACTCTTTTCACTGCCAATATTTTTCTTTAACAGATTCTTTCTCTCCTTTTCTCTCTCTCTGTCTCTTTTTCCTGCTCAATCTTGCCAGGAGGCTTCTATTTTATTAGACTTTTTAAAAAGTGTTTGGCTTTGTGGATCATCTCTTTTATATTTTTTTCTAATTAATTTCTCGTCTTACTGTTTTCACTATTTAAATTTACTTTGAGTTTATTCTGTTGTTCTTTTTATGACTCCTTTAATTTGGAAACTTAGATTATCAGTTTTCAAACTTTGTAAATCATAGGATGTTAAAAAATTATTTTAAGTAATGCTCTACCTACATCCCCTAAATTTTAAAACGTAATGTTTTCATCAATGTTCGGTCCTAAACATTTTCTGGTGTCCACAGCTATTTGTATGTAGACCCAAAGATTATTTGGAAGTGTCTTTTATTATAATTTCCAAATCAATTTTTAAATTAGCCTTTTTAATGATTTCTAAACTAGGTACATTTTAACAGAAAAAAAAATCACTTGCTAAACAACAGTTCTTTGACCCTTTTTAATAGCTGCTTAATAGTATAGAATGTGGTGAGTTCTAATAAATTTCCATGTATACATTCTCTAATTGTTGGATATAGAGCTGTATATGTGCCCATTACATCAGACTTGCTAATTTTGTTGTTTAAATTCTCCATATCTTTATTAGTGTTTTGTCTGCTTTTTCTATCAAGTACTATGAATGAGTTAAAAATTGCCTATTACGCGTGCTAACTTATAATTTTACTTTACAATTCTGTCAGTTTTGCTATATATGTATTAAAAATATATTACATATATAAATATATAAAGACTATGATTTGGTGCTTATAAATTTAGATTTTTTTTTAGTCTTCTGTGAGAATTGGACCTTCTATCATTGAATATTATAATATTTAATTAAATTGAATATTCTCACTCCCCAAAAAATATTTTTACTTTAAAGTCAATTTTGTCTAATAAAGAGAGATTAACTTACAAAGTTATATTTACATATTTATAGAGATATATTACCAAACTATTTTTTAGTGCTTGCCTGAGATAATTATCCTTTAATTTTCCATTTTTATGTGGTAACTATTTAAGGTGTGTTTTGTTATTTATCCAAATTTGAGAATATTCATATTTTTTTTAAAGATTTTATTTATTTATTTGACAGACAGAGATCACAAGCAGGCAGAGAGGTAGGCAGAGAGAGAGAGAAGAGGAAGCAGGCTCCCCGCGGAGCAGACAGCCCAATGCGGGGCTCGATCCCAGGACCCCGGGACCATGACCTGGGCCGAAGGCAGAGGCTATAACCCACTGAGCCACCCAGGCGCCCCGAGAATATTCATATTTTGACTTGCATGTTTACTCTATTAATGTTTATTTTGCTTACTAGTACATTTTGAGTTAGTTCTACAACTTTATTTTATATTTATTCTGCTGTTTGGTTTTTTTTTTTTTTTTTTTTTTTTTTTTTTTTTTTTGCTTCTTTTTCTTTTCTCCTTTCCTGCTTGCGTTTGAATTGATCAGGTTTTTTTACATTAATTTTCCCTCTACCAATGGCTAGAAAGTTATATATGTACTATGTAGGGTAAAACTAGCTTTTGTAATAAATCCCATATGTTAGTGGCTTTATACAATATTGAATAGCTTATCCGGAGCTGGAGCAAATAACTGGTGAAAACAGAGATGGTAATTGTTAAGTTGCAGAAGACTGAGTATGGGCTAGTTAAAACTCCTAGAATGCCAGTCTTAAGTCAGCCCCCTACACTTCCATGAGTTCTACTTCCAGTAGCCCAGATAAGAGAAAACCCCTCTCCTATTTTGGAAAGGCAAAAGGGAAAATTAACCATTTTGAAATGTACCCAGATCATTCTGTTCTTCATAAAAAAGCCGTGACCTCAAGAGAAACTGCTATAGCAAGCATAAACAGGGATATAATATAATGATAAAGGAGTCAATTTTCCAAGAAGACCTACCAATACAATGTGTGTGTGCATTTATACACATATGAGTATACACACACACACACACACATGTGTATGTGCGCATCTACTAATGTGTACATACATACACTCACAAGGTTATGTGCATGTTCATTTATATGTGTGTGTGTGTGTATAGTGTATCAAATTTGGTTTATCAGTCTTAAATGTAACATACTAATGTAAGATGTTAATTATAGGGGAAACTAGAGTGAGAAAGAGTATATATGGGAACTCTTTGTACTATTGCTCAATTTTTCTATAAATCTAAAACTGTTATAAAATATAAAGTCTATTTTAAAAAATCAATGCTCTTAGCTCTCAGGTCTTACAAATTCTGGCTGCAGGCCAGATTTGGCCTGCAAGCACTAGTCCCTTGAACTTTCATCTAAAAAATCTTCTTTCTGGTATCTATCCCCATCTTCTTGAAGTCTTTTAGAAAAGTCTCTGGTGAGATATGACAAACTCCTTTGGTGGTAAAATCTCATTTTCATTTGTGTGAAAACATCTTGATTTTATTCTTTTTTTGAATAACAGTTTAGCAGGAAATTTTATTTTAGGTAAACAGCAAGTTCTCCAAACATTTTAAAGGTAGTATACATCTGTCCTTTTTCGTTCTTGAAAATCCGCTCTAGTTTTTTTCTCTCCAATTACTTTTAACAATTCCTGTTTGTCTCCAGTGTTATGCATTTTCTAGAATATGCCTAATTGTGTGTTCAGCGGATTTTTTTGTTATTTCTGTGTGAGATTTGGGGAAGATTCTCAACTCTGCAGTTATATATCTTTTAATAATTCTGGAAAATTCTCACCCATTATCTCTTAGAATGTTTCCTCTATTCCATTTTCCCTGTTCATTTATTTTGGATTTTTTTATGTTTATTTGATTTCACTCAGTCTCTTTTTAGCTGTCTCTAATTTAACTCATCCACTCAGACTTTGATATCTGGATTTTTTTTTTCCTGAAATTTCTATTTAGCTTATTATAAAATTCTGTTGGTCATCTATTTTCCTAATAGTACCATGCTTTTTAAAAATATTTTTTTAAATATTCTGAGCAGTCAAGTTCTGATACTCCTGTTCATAATTCTTTGACATTCACCTCTATAAGCCAAAGTATATTACTGGATGCTTGCAGCTCTCTGTCTGATTAATTTTTCATGACCCCATGAGCATACTCAGCCCCATGGCACAAGGCAAATCCAAAGGCTGGGAGAGTTAATGTTCCTAGAACCATCCTTCATCCAATGATGGATGAGAAGTCAATGTCTAAGTCACCTACCTTGTCTCCCATTTGGGATAACAGTGAGGTATGGTCTATCCTTTCTAGCAAAGTTCCTAGTGACACCGGGATCCAGTTGCCCAAGATAAAGACTGGTTTAGTAACATTTTATCTACCAACTTTTTTCCCTTTTCTATCTCATTTTCCCAATCTCCTACTGGTATATCCTGGGACCATCTACTACATAAACTACTGCATTTGAATTCTTCCTGTAGTATCTGCTTTGGGTGGAGGTGGAAGGGTCTCAAAATTTTATATTTACCAGCTGATATTCTCATTATGTGGAGCTCTTAAAGGATACATCTGCTGGGTTTTCTTTTCCATTCTTTTTCTCATGACTCATGAGAAAAAAATGAATTATGCAAAAAAATTTTTACAAAAGTTTTCCTATTATGGCTATATGTATGTGTGTTGCTTGTTATTTTTTGAATTGTGAACTTATATCTTGCATGGTTTATCTGTGGGAATCTTAAAAGATTTGAGTCATGGTCTCTTCTTTTAAGAGATTTGTTCTTGCGGGACGCCTGGGTGGCTCGGTTGGTTGGGCAACTGCCTTCGGCTCAGGTCATGGTCCCAGCGTCCTGGGATTGAGTCCCGCATCAGGCTCCTTGCTCAGCGGGGAGCCTGCTTCTCCCTCTGCCTCTGCCTGCCATTCTGTCTGCCTGTGCTCGCTCTCTCTCCCTCTCTCTCTGACAAATAAATAAAATCTTTAAAAAAAAAAAAAAAAGAGAGATTTGTTCTTGCCTCTACTAGGGTTGCCAGAGTGTTCAAAATCAATACAAATTATGATCATTTTTTAACTGGAATTTCCCAAACAATGCAGCATGGTACTTTATTTGAATCCATAAGTGGTTGGAGAAGATAGAGTGTCTTCTTGAGTGCAGTTGAGTTGCGCCTGGTCTGCAGAACTTACACACCTTTCATGGAAAGCAAGAAACTATTACAGATGCTAACAGATAAGATAGTGGCAGCTGCAGCTGATCCAACAGACGCCACAGCTGGGGGTCTCCATGATGAAGCAGCTGAGGGCTCCAGAGATGTGAGAGGCCAACCAAATTTGAAAAGGCATATAAACTGTGTTTAATGCACTGGGTCTGTGGTATAAATTGTCAGAAAAGAACTTTCTTTTACCTTGAGCCCAGGCTAGTATAGACAACTTACTTTTTTTTTTTTTTTTTTCCTTCCTAACTTACCTTTTTCATTGATGGTAAGTGCTTTCATGTACCTTTCTTTATTAGGGGTCTCAGTTCCAAGACTTCATCTTGCACAGATATGGCACCTTTTCTCCATTAGAAGTTGGGCCATTACCACCCAACCCTGGCCCAGCTACAGCCTTAGAATTAACACTAGCCTAAAAAGTATCTTTCATTTCCTTCTAATTTTTTAATTCTGGCAATTTCTGTCACTTTTTTGGACAGTCGTCTATGCATTCCAAAGAGCTTTTAGCTTGAGCTTCTAGCTGTTGTGCTGGATCTTTCAGATTTCCATCAGATTGCTAAGAAATGATAAGTATTTTTCTTTTGAAGAAACATTTATTTGCAGTTCAGCAAATCTTTGGGCTTCACTTGTTTTCCTTCTGTTAAACTGAATTAAAATTCAGTTCATTACATGTTATTAAAATGAACATTATCATCGATTATTCTAATTTTCTCATATTTTTACACTTTAAAATGTCCTATTATGAGTATATCCTTACCAGGGCACCTGGGTGGCTCAGTTGGTTAAGCATCTGCCTTCAATTCAGGTCATGATCCCAGGGTCCTGGGACTGAGCCCTGCATCCTGCTCCCTGCTTTTCCCTCTCCCTCTACATCTCTGCCTGCTGTGCTCTCACTCTCTCTCACTCTCTCTTGCTCTCAAATAAATAAAATTTCTTTAAAGAAGAATATATCTTTATAATTCAAAAATATTTAAAAGTATAAATAAATGTACAAATAACATACATATATGCCACCTAAGAACTTTAAGCCAATTTACATAATAATGGTTAACTTACTCTGAAATGTTAATCTATATCAGTGGTTTTCAGCCTTAGCTGCAAATTAGAATCAACTGGGGGAAGTTTTAAGAAATGGTAATATCAGGATTTCATCTCCAGGGAGTGATTTTATTGGTGTGAGGTAAAGTCCACACATGGATAGCATCATGTGCTCCTCAGGGGCTTCTAAGCAGTTACAGCTGAGAACCACTGCTCTAGACCTGTTTAGAGAAAGACTTCTCTGTAAGGAGAGAGAGGGTACTAGACTTGGAAAGGATAGATTCAGGTACAGTGGAGAATGTTCACAGTGTGAATGAGCATGCTGGTGTTGACTGTGAGATCCAGCGCTCCTCTATCTCTACAGCTGGTGGCTCTGTTTTCAACCTAGCACCACCAGTCTGAGCTTTGGAAGCAAGCACAACGTAGGTCCTGTGTCCCCATTCAAGAAACCAGCTCCTTTCTTGCTCCTGCAACTCAATCTCCACTTTAACCTCCTATTCAAGGAAATAGATTTCTGTTACCAGCCCTTCAGATCAGTTTCCTACCTTAATAACCACAATTCCATCCTCTCCAACAGGGGCTCTTCTCCTCTTGCTGAATCCCTTGAAGGTTCCTACTTTGTAGGTGTTAAGACCTCTCAGTTCTGAAGTCATACCAACCTGAGCTTAAGTCTCAGTTCTATCGCATGCCGTGACCCTAGGCAACTAACTTGACTTCTTTAAGTTTTTGTCCATAAAATGCCTATGGTAAAACTGCCTACATTACAGAGCTAATATGATAATGAAATGTAATAACAAATGTAGTGAGATGTTCTGCTGTAACACCTGGCAAACAATAAATTTATAGTATCATCATTGGTGATTATTATTATTATTTTTATTATTATTATTATTTAGGGACTCCTTCAAAAACTCAATTTCTCCTGCTGCCTTATCTCAATCAGGGGGACCTCCAAGCCAGTCACTACATACTACCTGCTTTAAGATACTCTTAACACCATTCTCCCCCTGCCTGTTCTGGCACCACTGGATACTCCCTGACTCAGACCACTCATTCATTTATTCACTCAGTATTTATTGAGTGCCTAATATGTGCTAGTACCTTTGCTGGAACTGAGGATACACTGAGGAACAAAAATTGTCACAGCCTGAAATGTCACTTAACACATCTTACCTTATGTCCTATAATAAAAGACAGAATTATGTGAATTTTTTAATATGTCCCCTAGTTACTGCTGAGTGATGCCTGCTCACTTTATCCCTTACCACACACACACACACACACACACACACACACACACACACCATCAGAGATTATTGATCCAGCTGAACATTTTCTCCCATTCTCTGCTAACTCAGCTCCCAAATGCTGGTTTCATTGGAGTGAAGAAGTCTTTCCTTACTATCTCCATCAGGCCCTTTTAAGATCTTGTAAGATTCTAGGCACATATTAAAATACACCACATCACACGATAAATGCATAATATAGTTACTTTACATAAATTGGGATGAGCTGCAGTTGGAGTCAAAATTATTTTTTCAAATCTTGAACTCTATAATAGTTCTTGGATTTTTGCACACCCGAGACACTGAATCTACATGCCATTATCCGTGCCCTACTCACTTTATCATCCTCTCAATCCTCCTATTCTGCCCTGGCTCTCTGGACAACATGGGAAAGAAGAACTGAGGAGACAAGGTATCCACATAGAAATTAGTGATATTCAAATTTTGCCTTCTTTGCAATTTTGTCCAAGTCCCTGATAGTAACTGATATCAAACGCCTATATACAGGGGCACCTGGGTGGGTCAGTGGGTTAAAGCCTCTGCCTTCCGCTCAGGTCATGATCCCAGGGTTCTGGGATCAAGCCCCTCATTGGGCTCTCTGCTCAGCAGGGAGCCTGCTTCCTCCTTTCTCTCTGCCTGCTTCTCTGCCTGCTTGTGATCTCCGTCTATCAAATAAATAAATAAAATCTTTTAAATAAATAAATAAATGACTACATACAAATAGCCAATTATATTTAGAAGGGGGAAAACCTACATTCTCTTTCTTAAATGAGTCCAATCTAGTGGAAGCAATTTTTAACATTTATATAGTGCTTGATACATAGTGCAACCTCACTTTGTTTAATTTACACCCTAATATTATAAACCAAATATAATTAAAATCCCATATTATAGATGGCACAAGTGAAAATCACAGGACTATAACTTGCCCAGGATAACACAGATAGTAAGAGAGAGAGCCAGAACCTGGATATACATGTGGTGTTTTGATATCCTGATTCTTTATTCTACAACCAACTTCCTGTGTAATGCCTGCTTCCCTGGTGGACTAGTAATGTATGCATATATGCTCTCAGAGTACCACTTCTGCCTTCTTAGAGCTTTTTTAAACATATCCCTAAAATGCTGGTTCTAAACCCTGAGTGGATGGAATTGCATACACATAAGTCTGCTTAGTGCCAGGACATTCTTTTAATGTGGATCCCCTGTCTTTAATAGCAATCCAAGAACAAGGACCTCCAATTCCATTTCAAATTTTCACTGCATCAAGGTCAGCCTTCCTCTTTTACCAAAGTCATAAATGCATCCTGCACAGCTTTAAACCAAATAATAACCATCCCATACAGACTGGGTCTGACTTCAACATTATTGCTTTCCTTTTGACTTTTTTTTTTTTTTAAGTCCATAACTGTCTTAAATTACTGTCCCCTCCAGCATCGGCAATGCTGTAAAAATTTCAGGGACAAGACTTTACTGCCTACCACTGCTTGCCGCTTTATTGTCAGTGGCAATTTCAATTCATTTCTGTGTCACTGTCACTCCAACTTCTATCTTCAGCTCTGTGTGGTGTCCTAAAGTTCAGAGTTAATGTAGAAACCTTTGCTTTAGTAGAAAAATAATGTTCTTTGACTTTTTCTCTAACATTAATAGAGAGCCAGCCAAGGCCAGTCTCCAAATTCAGCAAAAACAAAATTCTTTTCCAATACCAAGGGGCCCTTCACTGTCTTTGTGTGAGTTATAGTAAGGCAAGGATTGTCATTTACCTGCAACAAATAAGAAAACAGAAGATTTTAGGAAATCAGTGGACTCATTTTTCCAAGTCCTGGCTTCAGTCTCTTGTGTTATCACTGAATGGATGGACCTATGACTTCAGGTAAGGTCTTAATCTTTCTCAGCTTCTCCCTCTCCTTTCCTCTCCACCTGCTCCCTTGTAAAAATTGAGATACAGCTATTGCCATTTATTTTCCACTCAGAGATGCTTTAAGTCTGAGCCCAGTGGAAAAAAGCATGGTACAAATTGTTACTGCTGACAATGGCTCTGATCTTATATTGAGCTAAGATGAACAAAATGCTCTCTGGGGAAGAGAAAGCCTCACCTATGTGAGGTAAATGAATTCCTCCATGGCTCTAGGGAATGGCGTGATTGTTGTACAGTATAGGGATGCCCCAAAGAGTTTATTATCTTTACCCTATTTGTGGATAACTTGCCTGACTTGATATAGAACCAAGTCAATAATAATGTCTTTTTGAATTTACACAGAAAAATTGGATAATGTGTGTAGTACTTTGTTTTTATTTTGGTATCAATAAGTATCTTATATCAGAGGTATAAAAAAGGGGTGGCTATTTCTTAGACCCAACATCTGTTCCTACCCAGCTCCCCACCCCAGCCTAGATTTGTGGGAGGACAATACCTGAATTAACACCTAAAATTGAAAAAAAGAGGTGAGGAGGAAGGAAACAGAAAGCAGATAGGACTTAAATGTCTATAGCACAATTTCCCCATCTCCAGTTCTCTGTCCCTTGCTTTTTCTCTCCATAGGGAAAATGCACTGGAAAGAAGGAAATCATAAAGAAGGTGAGGGATTTACAAAACTGTAGTTATTTCTGGGCAGCTGATGGAGTTTCTGGCAATAAACCATGGATGGGATGAGTCATGTGACATACGGTCTTTACACCCTGTGATACTTGAATCACTAAGGTTAACTGAATGAATCAATCCATATTAGAAATAGAGTCTTTGCAGGAAAATACCACTGTATGACTTCCTTACCTCTTATCTATATCTGAGAATGAAAACTTACTAATCCTGGTTTCTGCCTCTCTTTTCACGCAGCAGATATGTTAAACAAATAATTATGTCATGCTAACAATAGGCTAGCCATTTTCCCAAGCACATGGAAAATTATAAATTAGTCATTGATGAAAGGACCTTTACTAAGTATTCCCCGAGTCTTCAAAGTTGTCCATTCTTCATTTAACCTATAAGCAAATAGTTTTTCTTTTCAGACTCCATAATTTCCACACACAATTTAAAAGCATGGTGACGTTTTTTCTTTAGTTTTGTAGATGTTATTTTGTTGTTCTTGATATATGTTGGAATTGTAGATTTTCCTGCTTTCAATAATGCTCATTTCAAAAGTGTGCCATTCCCAGATGAGACAGAAATGTCTACTGCTTTACCTTAAACAGATTTAAGTGTTCTTTTATTATTTTGTGTTCTTAGCTTTAAAATATATAGCAAAATGGAGGGGAAAGAGCAGCTACTTAAACATTTGGAAAATTATTTTTCTATCAGCAATATTCTGCACTAAAAGTAAGCAAGTGTGAGTAGTGATTGAGACTAACCAGTCAAGATTTTCTGGCTACAAATAACATAAAACTCCAACTGAAGTCACTGAACCACTGAAAAGTAATTATATCACAAAACAAAAGTTTGGCAGGAGACTTTTCTAGACTTAATTCTAGTCTAGACTAGAATTCTAGACTCCATAATCTCAGGTTTCTCTGTGATTCTCTTAAATTTTGCTCATGGTCACTAAATGGCTTCAATGGCTCCAAGTATCACATCCTTACACAAGATTTAAAAATAAAAACACAAGCTTTTATTAGACGTTCCTGTTTATGGGCAAGAAAAACTTTTCATGGTGCCTCCAAGGGACTTCCTCTTCTATTTCATTGACCAGTGCATCCTTATATGTCTGTGTATTTTGCCAACATAAGAATGAAATTATGACCGACCTCAGCATTCACCCCTCTAGGTTTGGGAACTGACTCATGAGGAACTTGAGATCCCAGTGCTTGAATAAAATCAGGATGCTGTTAAGAAGAATGAGGATGGGAGTTATTAAAGGAGAGTGTATGGTTGAGGAAAAGCATCAAGGAATGGGGCTGTACTCTGAAGCTCTTACCACACCTAAGGCACGAAGAAGCAAGGACAGGAGAGAAAGGACTATGAAGCACCTGGCAGGAGCAGTGGCCTTCCAGAGAGCAAGTCATCCAGGTCACTGCAATCCTGTTGGGAGGAGCAGGGGAATAAATACCTCAATCTAACTCTTTTCTCCTTCTTTAGTCTCTTCTATTGGCAGAAACTACCCAGTAGCCAGAGAGTATGGGAAGCAATGACTTGTGCAGGTGTCAGCCTCCTGGGACACAGAGCAGCACTGTGGAGCAAGGGGTCTAAAGTTGGCTCCGGAGAGACAGAAGATATCTATCATACCTGTCATTAATGAAGCACTTATCCTGTGCCAAGCAGTATGATAAATGATTTATATGTATAAAACAGGGATTCAGTATGACAACATTAACTTCAATAAACACCCTCTTTACCATACACCCAGGAAAGAAATAGCAGCATTATTTGTAAAGACCCCCTGAGGGAAGATTATGTGACAAATGCCCAAGGTTTAGTGGAAGAGCATGGAGCAATAGAGGTTAAAAATTGTGAACCCAGGGCACCTGGGTGGCTCAGTGGGTTAAAGCCTCTGCCTTTGGCTCAGGTCATGATCTCAGGGTCCTGGGATCAAGCCCCGCATCGGGCTCTCTGCTCAACAGGGAGCCTGCTTCCCCACCTCTCTCTCTGCCTGCTTCTCTGCCTACTTGTGATCTCTGTCTGCCAAATAAATAAATAAAATCTTAAAAAAAAAAATTGTGAACCCGATAAGGGGGAGATCCCCCAAGTCTGGGGAGGATATGGATGTTTCACCTGATTTTGCAAATAGTAAATATCGGGTTCACCCAACTGTTTTAGGTTTCTCAGAAAATATATTATATACTTACGAGTTCTCTCTCAGAACTCTGGAAAGGAATGGTTTATCCTCTATCTAGGAGCACTGAAAGCCTAGGCTCCCAACCCTAGCAAAATCCCCACACCCAAGAGAGATAGCAGAACCTTTCATATTTGTGTGGATCATATGGACCTGGACAGGGAGCACTCAAATAGCAACCACAATGGGTTGAGGAGTTGATACTTTTCTTCTTTCCACAAAATACAACTAAGACTCTTAGGCAATCTTTATCTGTGACTAGAAGCAGAGAAGAACAAATTTGAATGATGACTGCCTCAACATCCTAGTGAATGGCTACTCAGAGATTTAATTTTCATTTTAAAAGCATTTCTTATATACAAGTATGGTGGAGTAAATCAATATCCTCAAATCTTACCAACTTTGGCAAGGAAGCATAACTATCTCCCTTTTATTGATAATAGGTTTAAAGAGTTCCAATAACTTGTCTAGGATCATACCACCAATAAGTAGCTGTCCTAGGGCTTGTACTTGGGTCAATGTTCTCTACCGTCTCTGCTGTCAGTGACTCTCCTATTTCACTGGGATTGAAACCAGGTTGACTGGAATGGAAACATGGTCCTCTTATTCAGGCACCATGAAGCATTCTTCACAACACACCAGATAATTCCATTGGTTAAATAGTCACTGCTACTGCGCTTTAAGTACATAGCAATCCAAGAGAGTTTCACTGAATCTTTATAACCACCATCCCTCTTGATCATTACATTTTGTTCCTGCAAGGCAGCCGAAATGTTACTGCTGCCACCACCACCCATCCCCATTTTATAGGTGAGGAAACTAAAGTTTTAAAAAAAGGAAGGGAAGAAGGAAGAGAAGAAGGAAGGGAGGAAGAAAAGCTACCTATTTTCAGGAACCAGGAAAAGAACCAAAACTCTTGGACTTTTGATTCTATATTCTAACCCCTCTCTGCTTCAAATACAACAAATTATAAAAATCAAAAAACAAAACATTGGTTTCTCCTTCCCAAAATACAGACAGTGATTTAGTGTTTGTGCAATGAGACCAAAAAGGCAAAGAGGTCTGTATGTATCAGCGTGGGAATGCCAACAGACTGTTAATGGAAGTTGCAGAGAATAGGTAAATGTCAGACAAGGATCAGTGACTCTTTGAGGATCACTTACCTTTTCAATATGGATCAAAATCCTTAGTACAAACTGTTAATATGCCACATCTGTCATATTACCCCTCACTTCCATCAACAATATCAACAGGAGGCAGGTCTCCCAATCCTGCTAGGACTACAACTCCAACCTTAAATACTGTATCTATGTCATAAAATTTTTCTTCTGGGCCATATTATTTCAGCCCAAGAAATCATTCCTTCTCTCCATCTCTGTTCTTCTTGATTGATCTTGATTGAGGCCATCATAATCCCTTCAGTTTCCCAAGAACAAATTTGAGTAATCATTCTTGAAACTATTTTTCATGATTCTTCAGAGCCATTGTAAACTCTATTCTATTTTTGAAATTCCTGTTAAGTCTTACTCTTTCCCCACCACCACCCTCTTAGTCTAGTCTTATACCTTCTTTTGCCTGACCCCTGCCCAACATTTCTCTGATCTCTTTAGCAGAAATCTCTCCCACTCCACTTTATTAAAGTTGTTTTTATTAAAAACAAATAAACTTTTTTTTTAAATCACTTCAGTCCCCTGCTTAAGAATTTATTTCAGTGATAATCACTTGTGTGTTAAAACCTAAGTTCCTCAAAATGGCCCACAAGACCTTCAAAATCTGATGCCAACTTCCCTAACCAGCCCCCTCTCTTCCCATTCTACCTCCTCTGTTTATATTTTCATCCTATTAAATTTCCCTTAAGTCCCTAATTATATCATTCTCTGTCTTTGCATATGCCATTCCCTCTGCCTTTACTTCCCTCTCTTAAATTCTTCAGTTCCCTACCTCAAATTCTTTAACTTATCCTTTGAAACAAGCTGAAGTATCATCTCCCTCATGAAATCTCATCTAACTCCTCAAGCATGGTTAATCAGTCCTGTGTCAGTATTATAATAGTACTTTGGCATGGGACTAGGGGTTACAGCTGGAGCTTAAGTAGTTTATGGTAGGATCCAGCTATATCCAGACAAGGCTGGCAGCTTGGAGGGAAAAGCTCTGTGGAACCCCTTTGCATGAGGAGCCAGGTACCTTCTAAGTGTCAGACCCAAACACTGACCAGATTAATTTTTGTGGGAGGTGATGATGTATACAGAGCACTGGGTTTATTTCTCAGATTACCCCCTCCGCCTCCACACACACACACACACACACACACACACACACACACACCCCACCCGGCTGGTTAATTACTACCCTAAAGCCCTATCTAAATCCTTGGGAATGAAGATTGAAAAAATACAAAAATTTATTTCATTGATAGTTCTGTGGACTACTAAAATTATGACTCACAGATTGTTTGATCATATCCATGAAAAAAACAAAGGAATTTTCCTTAGGGTTGTATGGAAATAGCTCCATGGCCTATATGGATCTGTTGACCTAACCCTAGAAAGGTAGAAGCAGCTTTGAAAATGGCAATGTTAGAAGTGTCCTTTGCCTGCCTCCCTGTGGTAAGGAGTAGAGGGTAGAGGAGAGAAGAGATGGGCCACAAAAACCCACTCCATGTAGTTATAGGACAGGAAGGGTTTTCAGCCAAGTCCCTGAGGGTGATTGAAGCAAGAGAAAGGTGATGATTGTCACAAGATAGTTTTAAAAAATGTGTTAATGAACCCAGATAAGATACACCTTCGGGACTTTCATGCATTACTTTAACCCTTATTCATGAGAGTCTACTGTGTCCACTCGTGGAATCAGATGCTGAAGACATGGAAGAGAATAAGATAGGCACAGGAAGGTGAAGATAGGTAATAAACAAGTCCATAATGACAGGAAAAGTCCATTGCAGGTATCTATAAGTGCAATGAAAAAAAAAAAAATGAGCTGATGTAATCAAGTTGGGGATAAGGTTAGGTCTTGTTGAGGAGATATCACTTGCACTGAGACCTGAAAAACATAAAAGAATCAGCCATGTGAGATCCCCGGAGAACATTGCAAGTAGAGCAAATAGCTGGTGCAGAGGCCTTAAGAGAGTAATAAACTTGGCATTACAAAGACCTGAAAGAATGTCTTTGTGGAAACTGCAGTGAGCAGTGAGAGCAGTAGGAGATAATTCATGGAGATAAACAGGCATTGAGTCCTATAGGAAGGTTTAAGAACCTGCTCAACAGTTTGGACCATATTCTGTGTGTAATGGGAAGCTATTGGAGATTTTAGCTAGGAATTGATCTGAATTTTGTTTTTAAAGTTTCCCCATAGTTGCTCTGCAGAGAGTGGAAGGTAGAGGGAAGGGGCAACAGAAAGACAGGTTTAGAGGCTATTGCAGTATTTCAGGCAAGTAATAGTGGGTGCTCAGACAAGGAAAGTAGCAGTGGAAAGGGGGGAAAATGTGGCTGACTCGAAATGTATTTTTGCAGGTATAATGGACAGGATTTTCTGACATGTTATTAGGGTGAAGAAGAGAGCAGAATTAGAAAACACTGCGTGGTCTCTGGCTAGAAAAACTTTTAGGGAAATGACTGTTGAAAAGGGGAGAACTAAGAACAGGTGTGTGTTGGGGTCAGAGGAACAATGGGCTATTAATTTCATGCCCTATTAAAATTCTAGTGGATTTGTCAGGCAGGCAATTGGATGAAAATTCTAGAGGTCAGGGGAGAGGTCATGGTTACAGAATTAAATTGAGGAGATATCAGAAAAGTGTGTGTATTTAAAGTAGTGAGAACAGCTCTGGAAAACAGTAGGGGAGACTTGAGGAAGCAAACTGAGGTCCCACAATCTTATGAAAGTGCTTATTTGTTAGGTAATATTAATGTTCTCCTTAGAGGGGAATGTTCCTCAAGAATGCAATGAACTGCAGGAGGTACTAAGCCAAAAAGACAGAGGTCTGAAGCCAGAAAAACACTTGTCAAATCTGCATTGATCTTTTTTCTTTCTTTTGCTTTCCTAACCTATCATTTAAATGGCTCCTAAATATCCTACATGCCTTTCCTTGAAGATGCATAACATCCTTTGGTCTTTGAACTCCTGTGGCATCTTCTTTTGTGACTGTAGTAATATCTGGGTGGAGATGGAAAAATTCACATTTTTTAATTTAATGAACAATATTTATGTCATTTGAGAAAGATATGCATCTGTCTATATAAAATGGCAAAATGTCTTCCTGAAAGACTAGTTTCTACAGTCAAATAAGGGCAAAATTTCAATTATTCTTGAAAATCTTTTAAACTGCCCATATAATGCAAAAATATATAATACAAACCTATACAGACACAGATCCCTCAGGAAGTCCAAAGCATCCTGCTTTTCTTCTAGTATTAAGAAACTGCTACTTCTGAGGTTGAGTACTAACTAGATGAAGCATGATTTGTACCAGAAAATAGTAGCAGGTAGAGATGAATTTGTGAATGTTCAAAAGATATATGAAATGTCTCCATGTTATATCTAATACTGGCCTAAGCATCTCCATTGCCAGATATCCAAATTATAAAGGAGGTATTTCCAGTAATAATGGAGGGGAGCTTTATGCACTAAAGTGTCAAGAGTGCCGAGCACCCAGAAATGAGTCTGCTGAGAACATGTCTCTGACTCGGGACCAAAGATTGAACTTGCTTAATACAGAACACAGATGTGGTAAGGTGTGAGAATGTGTAAGCCACACACAGTAGTCATGTCATGCTAGCTCATAATTTTCTAAAACAAATTTTATACTTTGAGTTCCCACCGGCAAAAAGCTTGATCTTCCTTATCACTGAGGCTGCTGTGCAAAGACTCTGGGGTTCTGTGTGGCCAAACTCTCTGAGGACCTTCTGGTTTCGTGCTCAGGTTTATGCCCATTTGTTTATCGTTTAAGAGAGCAGAATCTCTTCAGAGTTGGGGCTCCAATACATGTCTGTCAAGCACAAAGCATCCATGTTTCTGAATGTGCCAGTCAATGACTCTCCTCACATTCTCTACTACCATCCTAAGCAGGTACTGTGTACAATTCTAGAAAGTACAAAGTCCAGACCTGATCAACCTCCCCTTAGCCCCTCCCTACTCCAGAGTGGTGCCTCTACTTTTTTTTTTTTTTTAAGATTTTATTTATTTATTTGAGAGAAAGAGAGGGAACACACACAAGCAGGGGGAGCTGCAGAGGGAGAGAGAGACGCAGGCTCCCCACTGAGCAGAGAGCTAGCCCAATGTGGGATTCAATCCCAGGTCCCTGAGATCATGAATGAGCCACCCAGGTGCCTGGGGGTGCTTCTACTTTTAAGCCCCACTCTCAACTCCATCTATATTACTGTCCCCTCCAGGGAAGACCCAGCAAAGTGTCTTCATTTAGGTTGGACTTTTTAAAAAACAAAGGAACTTTTCTTGTGTCCACAGTACAAAACAACCTCTGACAGGGAATTACAAAGCCTTGATATATAGGAAGGAAAATTCATAAATTATCCTACTACCATGTTTATGGTAGAGAAAACAGCTTTACTAAATGCGGATTGCAAAGTATTTTATAAATACTGACAATGGATATAATCTATTAAAACTACACTCTACAAATCCAACAGCTTTCTGCAAATTTAGTCCTTTGAGTAAGGCTTGAATTGGCAAATTTCCTATCCCCACTCCTAAAGAGTACCACCCAAGTCAAAAATTCTTCTAAGCCTAGGCAAGTTAGAATGGCTTTGCTCTCACTATATTACCCTGGAAACCAGGAGCTTCAGAACTAAATACTGGTGCTGGCCAGAAATAAGCCCATTTTCATGCTGAATTTGGTGAAAAACAGGATGCATTCTAGTCTGCATGCAGTCTGGTGGGACAGACAGATTTACAGATAGGACATGTAGTATGTTGCCGCATATTTGATCTGTCTGCAAAACTGTCTGTCCCACCAGATTATAATAAAACTTCCTGTAAACTTAGACTAACAGCCAGGCATACAGGTGACACTTAGTAAGTGAAATACATTGACATGACTGGGAAAAGGCTTTTCCCACTTAGTTTCCTATTTATTTCTCATGACATCTCCTCCTGTATCTTAAGGCCCTCACTTATTTCTTAGATTCTATGACCCATTTACCTACTGATCTGGTGGGGCAATTTCTTTGGAGCATTCAATGACAAAGTCAGTCATGCCTCAGCCCCTTGGCCTTTCATTTCTCCCCACAGGGCTATTCCAGAAGCTATAGAGGATACTTTTTTGTCTTAGGTCCGCTGCTGTTCTCTGTTAACTCTGGTTTAAGAATGCTCCTATAATCCCATTAGGATCACTTCTACTCCCTCTGTTCTTTATCATAAATCACTGTTAGATGGAAGATGAGAAATCCTATCACTTTGGTTAACTGGGTCAGTAAGAATACAGCATTCCTATGTTCTTGCCCTGAAAGCATAATTAAAGCCTTGACTAATTAGTATTAAAATAACCTTAATTAACTAACCTAACTTACCACTAATCAAGGGAATGGTTCTTCTGAGGGACCGTGGATCATTTTCCAGTCAGTATACAATATAAGGTAATATATATATATATATATATATATATATATACACACACCTAGGGATGCACTCATTTAAAAAAAAAATTAAAACTCTTCATTATTAGCACTGTAAGTTGGAGGTTACTTGCTTACTTGCTTATTTATATTCTGCCTCTTCCCGCAAAGAACTGGGCTCAGAGGACATTAGTTTGCATTTGTACTACAGAGCTCTTGCCATAATTATGAGACAAGAAGGTACTTAGCATGCTCCTTACTTGCTCTGGGTTATTAGGAAGCCCATGATAATTATTTTAGCCGAATAATGCAGAGGCTGCTATACCTGATTTCCACATTACAGATACTTATTAGTTATCTATGTGACTTAGCACATGTCATTTCACTACCCTGGACCTCAGCCTCCCTGCCTGTAAAATGAGGCCAATATATTAAGACCCCTGTCAACTCGAACATAGTCTGTTCCATGCAAGTAAAGTTTCTTTGGATCCTTAAGTCCTCTGTCTTACAAACCAAATAGATGTGATGGCTATTCTGCAACACACAGTCATTTGTGTGTGTGTGTGTGTATGACTACTCCCAATCATGGCCCCTCTTGGAAGTTTTCATCATACAGTCTCCAAAACTGCTCAGTGAGAAGGCAAATAACAAACTGCCTCTATCAAGTGATTTCAGGAACACCAGAGAGCATCTGCCAAAGTACCTACCTTAATCAGCTCTAATGTCTGAAGTTCTACACTTCATTTCTATGGTATAAGGCTCCAAGCATCTGTCTATCATCTGGCATTGACATGAATGAGTTTCCAAAACCATTTCCTTAACCCAGACTTGGGGTGGGGGGTGGGGCAAAGAAACAAAACAAAAACAAAAACACATTATGATGTTGGTTTGGAGATAGCAGTGATAGGAACTAGAGTAAGAACAGGGAAACCAGCATCATCAACTTCTTAATATTTCTCAAGTGGGCACTATAGATTTGCCCCAGGCTAGCCCAGCTTTTTCCATGATAAGAATCTGTATCTATTGTTGACACTCAGGAGCTTATAGTAGAAAAAGTAGCACTAAGCACTAGATCTAATACATTAAGGAGGCAATGAAACCTCTTGTCCTAAATAGGCTTAAGAATAAGTTAGCTTTCTTTTAGCCTGGGATTATTTAAAAGAAATCTGCAAAAAGCCTGGGGGTAGAGATGCCTATAGGCATCCCTGCCAGCACAGTGTTTCTCTGTTCCTTGACTGCTGAAAACATCAGCAGCTGATTCATCATCTGACAGCCACAAATAATACCTAAGAACATATCCATCCTGTCTGTGAAAATAGATTCCACAAATTCTTCAAGCTGTTTCATTATGATTTAGTCTTTGTCACCTGTTTGTAGTAAATAAATGAATGAATGAAAAAGTAAGCGAATAAATGAATGACCAGGTGAATTAAAGTGGTTTCTTCCCTTCCACCTGAATAATTATATCTGTTTCACTCATCTGTGTAATAAATATGAAAAATTGCCAAGAAAAGCCTTTTTTTTTTCAGGCACCACTTTCTAAATGATTATCAAATTTTAATGTCCTTGAGTATCACTCAGAAAACTTACCAAATATGCAGATTCTTAGTTCCTCACAACTAGAAATTCTGAGTCAATAGATCAGGCATGAGCATAGGAATATAAATAGTAACTCACATACACGCACACAATCACACTTCAAGTTTGTTTTTGATATGAGTGGTCCACAGCACACTTGGAGGAGAACTGCTACATACAGGCAGCAGATCCTCTGGTCTGTCACTCTGATATCAGAATCTTCAAAAACTGTGACTTGCAACCATCCCACCTTTGGGACCAGGGTCAAATGGAAGCAAGCAACACCCAAATAAGAAAATTCCAAAGACTTGCCAAAGTGCAAATGGGCATTACAATGTCTAACTTTTTAAGACTTACTATATAGATACAGTAACAAGAAAGCATGGCATTTTCACAAAGATAGATTACTAGGTCAATGGAAAAGAATGGAGTAAAGAAATAGATCCATAAACATATAGGCAACTGACTTTCAACAACAGTGAAATGAACTCATTGATGAACATCTTTTCAACAAATGGTGCTTAAATAATTGGATATCTTTATATAAAAAATGTACTTCTGTCTACCATGTTAAAAAAACTCGAGATGGATAATAAACTTAAGTGTTAACTGAAAGCTATAGAAAGTTTAGAAAAAGTGATAGAAGAAAATCTTTGTGATTTTGTGTTAAGCAAAGAATTCTTAGATGCAATGCCAAAACCATAATCCCAAAAGTGAAAGTTGGTACAATAGATTTTACCAAAACTAAGATATTCTCTTCTTCGAAAAATATTTTAAGAAAGTGAAAAGATGAGCCACAGAATTTGTATCCACAATATATAAATAACTTCAAAAACTGAATAATTTTTAAAAAATGTTCAAATGGCTGAAAGGTTTAAATAGATAGTTTACCAGCAAATATAAATGGATAGCAAATAAGCCCGTGAAAAGATGCTCAGCCTCATTAGTCATTAAGAAAATACATATTAATCACAAAGAAACCACAGTAGACCTACTGGAATGGTTACTGGAAAAATCAAATATTCTTGAGGTTATGGAGAACTGGAATACTACTCCACAATAAAAGGAATGAAGTGTTACTACATGCAACATAAATAAGTCATAACATAATTACACTGACAAAAAATGGGCCAAAAAAAAGTACAGATTGTAAAATGCCATTTATATAAATTCTAGAAAATGAAATTCAATCTATAGTGACAGAAAGTAGATTAGTAATTTCTTGAGAAGTGGGGAAGGGAATGATGGGAGGGAGGAAGGATTAAAGGGGGGTTAGTAAACGATGCTAAGGAGTTGATGGATATGTTCATTATCTTTTTTGTGACCTCATTTCATAGGTCTGTGATATATATGTCAAAGCTCATCAAATTATACACTTAATGTGCAAATTATTGCACACCAATTATATCTTAGTAAGACTTTAAAAAGTGAAAGGTAAATATTTAGAAAGATAAGGAAAAGGAGTAATTAAGGAAATAGTAATCTTCAAAAAATTCAAAAATAATGCAAGAAAGAAAATATAATCACTGTACACTGCAGATCTTCCTCAACCTGTGGTGGAGTTGCATCCTGATAAACCCATCATAAGTCAAAAACATTATGAGTTGAAAATGCATCTAATACACCCAACTTACCAAACATCATAGCTTAGTCTAGTCTACCTTACCTGTGCTCAGAGAACACTTACGTTAGCTAGAGTTGGACAAAATCACTTCACACGAAGTCTATTTTATAATAAAGTGTTGAAGATCTCATGTGATTCATTGAATACTGTACTAAAAATGAAAAACAGAACAGTTGTATAGGTACAGATAGTTGTCAGTTATCAGTTGTGTACCTTTACATGGTCACCTGGAGGACCAGGAGCCCTAGCACACGGCTGCCTAGCATCCTAAGAGAGCACTGTACTGCATATTGCTAGCCGAAGAAATCAAAATTCAAAGTACAGCTTCTACTGAATGTGTACCACTTTCACATCATCATAGAATTGAAAAATCATAAGTAGAATGATTTTAAGTTGGGGACCATCTGTTTTTGACTGACCAGTGAATAATTTTCCTAGAGTTATGGATATGAAAACATGGAATATTTATTTTACCCAAATTATGATATAACTTTATCCAGAAGAAAAAGGAAATACAAAGTGAGTGGCAGGGTAGAGGAACATGTAAGAGTGTTGATTGTCTTGATCTGCTATAATAAGAAGTCAAGAGGTAATAGATAAAGTTATTACATCAAGAAATGTGGGATATGCAGATTATACAGAGATACGGAGATAAATATCAGAAGAAAAAAAACAACTAGGAAAAAAAGAAAAAAAAACAATTAGAAGAGTAAAAAAAAAATTTACTTCTTAGGAGTAGTACTGGGGGATAGGAAAAGGTAAAACAGAAGACTGCTGGTTTTTTACACACATGTATAACTTATGGTGCCATTTTACCATTTGACTTAAACAATTGTTGGCAGGCAATGTTCCATGAATATTTTCATATTTCTGCACAGCCTAGACTTTATAGTTGAATGGCAAACATGCCTTGAAAGTTAGAGAAAGTAAATTGCTCTGAATAAGATTTAGAGATTTATCTCCCCTAGAGCCATTTGCTTATATTCTAAGAGTGATAAAACCCAGAGACAACTTTCCTCTGTCATCCAAAGATATTTGCTTACAATAAAGGATATTCTTCTCCTTTCCTCTGAGAGGATTTGTTTACATTAAGCATAAGGTTCTGTCTCTCTGTCAGGAGAGGAAAAGTAGGTATGCATCTGCCCAATATAATTTTCAAGTCTCCTAATTTGGGAGTTCCTTTCCTGTGGTTCAAAACCTCTATACATGTCAGTATGCCAGCAAACATCTGGACTTCATTGACTTGCCTTATGGTACATTGCGGCATGGATAACCAACTTAATCAAGGATGATATCCTTTGTGAATGAATATATATCCCTGGACCAGAGAGCACACACATAGAGAAACATGGGTATACATATGCATACATATAAATCAAACTATGGTAGGCCACTTCTTATAAGCTAAATTCTTAGCTTGCAAGTAGAATAACATATTACAGTTGTTCTTTCACAGTTTGGGGACTTAATAATGTGAATGTATTATTTCTATATAGTCATTAGGGAAATTTAAATCTAAATAAAATGACAAAAATTTTAAAAATAAAAAGTCAGATAATATAGTTGCTAATAACAGTGTGTGAGAAGTAAGAACTCTCATTTCTCTTATTTTCTTCTGGTTAGAGTAAATAATCTTTTTTAATTTTTTTTTTTTTTTAATCAGAGTGAGAGATTGAGCACAAGCAGGGGAGTGGCAGGCAGAGGGAGAACCAGGCTCCCTGCGGAGCAAGGAGCCGGATATTGGACTTGATCCCAGGACCTTAGGATCATGATCCCTTTTAAGCACTCACCTGATGAAGTTAGGTCCACCCAAGATAGTCCACTTTTTATTAACTCAAATTCAACTGAATTTAACTACATTTGAAAAATTATTTCATCTTTGTCATATGATGTATCCTAATTATGGGAATGAAATCTATCCTATTTATAGTGTTGTCTATACCCCAAGGAAGAGGATTATACAGGCTGTGCACCCTAGGGGACAAGGAATTTGGAAGTCATTTTAGGATTCTGTCTACCACATTACCCAGCATACCCAAAGACAGGTGCAAGTACAAGGTTGCTCATCACAGTATTGTTGGTAACATGAGAAGTTATTGTCTATCACCCAAATGTCCAAAATAGACAATGTATAGATAAAGTGAGGAATGCTATTAAATTGTAATAAAAGTTCAGCAATAAAAAATGAATAGGTAGGTAATAAAATACATGCATCTTAACCTGTATGTTTTCTTTCACTGAATATGATGGTGAGTAGAAAAATAAAGTTAGATCTGTAAGTTCTAAAATACACACATTATATCTCATTTATAGATACACATCAGGCTTTATTATTCCTCTATTTCTAATGCTGTGATATCAGAGACCTTGCTGACTCTGGTGACACTGCTCCACCCAGGGTTAGGCAATTCCTAAGGATAGTAAATGACTATGAGCTGCCTTTCATTGCAAACCAACCAATTCTGAACCCAAATCCCAATTATCCCTTTTATTGGGCTGTCACACCCAGGGCCACTATTCCCCTGCTCTAATCAGCCCAGGGCCAGGTACGAGAGAGCTAAGGACTATCCCTATACTCTTAAGCCTGGTGAAAGCATTCAAAGTAGGCAATCTTAACCCTGTTTACCCTGCCTTTCCCATTTCTTTACATGGAAGTCAAAATAAAGGCGCTTGTCCACGTTTTCCCCTCATTCCCTCTGACTCCTGACCAACGCCGGTGCTTCCCTGTGTGGCCCTGTGTGGTGTGATAATGTGCCTCTTCCTCTTGGGAACTCTGACGAACTGTCTTCTCAGTGGCATTGTTTCCTAATCTGTTGGCTTCACCACACCTGAGTAATAATAAAACCTACCTTTTAAAAATTTTTATGGATATATGTGTATGTTGAAGTATTTTTTTACAATCTTGGTAGTATATACACTAAATCCATCAAATGATTTTTTTGCCTCTGGGAATTGAGGAAGAGAATGAGATTGGGGAGTTGGGATATCAGAGGTTCATAACTTCACAAGAAGAGCACACTTTCATAAACTAAGAGACTTGAAGCAAATAGAGCAAAATGTTTAAAACTATCCCTCCTATGTGGTTTATTATACGATTTTTTAAAATCTTTTTTCTTATTTTTAGAGCTTTGGAAAATAAAAATTACTTCTAAAAAATTAATATTACATATAACATTCAAAAGATGTTAAAATTACACTAAATGAGCAAAGGTAGTAGTCAGAAAGCTTGTACACAAATTGGGATGAAATGTATAAAACAAGACAAAAAATTCAGAGAAGGGACACATGAACAGTTGTCTTTAGGTAAGCAATGGTGTGCCAAACACTTCAACTTATTTATTCATGGCTCGTTCAGCATCCCTTCTCAGCAGAGTTAAGATATCAGCTATTTATCACCATGGTAATATACATACCAACAACAGAAAACACAAACCTCAATGGCTTAGCAATAAACCCTTATTGCTTACAAGTTGTGTTGGTCTGAGGTGGGCTTAGCAAGACTTACTAACGTGTCTATGGCTAACTGTAGGTCAATTAAATGCTGACGGTGACTGTGTTCTCTCACATGTCTGTACCATCTCAGCTCTGTTGCTCATGGCTGTTCTCCAGCGAGCTAGCCCAACCTTATTCTTAGGAGAGGATAGAGGAGCAAGAGAGAGGAAGAGGAAGTATACAGGGCCTCTTAAGACCACCAAGGCTAAGAACTGGCACACTCAACCCCCACATTATATTTGCCAATGCAAGTATAGACTCAGCCTTTTTGATGGAAGGAGTAAAAAAAAAAAATTTTTTTTTAAAATCAAGTCCACTACTATGATCAGTCTACCATGTTTAAGTAAGAACTATCCTATGTATAGTTTCTCCAATTGACTTCATTCACTATGAGAATTTAGGAGTTGCTAGACAGAGTGGGGATTAGCTCTGGTGAGGCTTTTTGTTTTGTTTTATTTTTTTAAATGTGTCCTTATGTGTTCCTGCTTGAGATTATACCTTAACATGTCAATATCTTCGCCAGCTGGCCTATACCTTCCCAGAGTATTATAACTAAAACAACATAAGTCTTGGGTTTTCCAGAAATAGTCTAAAAAAAAAGGCTAACATCTTTGATTATCTGCCAAAGAAAGAACAGAATGATATGCAAAAGAGATTAAAGTTTGTGAAAAGCCACTTTCAGGCCATGATGACCATTATTTCTTGCCAGAATGCCTGGAAAGCCTTTTCAAAGGAACTGCTTATAAGAGTGTTTTCTCCCCCCACGTGTCCTATCCCTATTGTGTAGACAGACGATTGACTCTCCACCATCAAGGAAGGACAAACCAAAGAACTGTGGAAAAAGATGGTGTGAAAACCTGTATATGACCATATTCCTCTCTTGGGAAGTCACAATGTACATTAGTTTTAGACAGTGGTTGCCAAGCCAGCATCCATTCCCTCTTCTTTTTCTTACTAATAAATTCCTGATGATGCTTGGAATAGCAATACATCAGTTAAAAACACTCATTATTCTAGCCTCCTGTATAGATATGTATAGCCCCATGACCTACTGACTGCCACTGAGATATAAGCACAAGTTAACTAGGTGGACAACTGAAAAAAGCATTCTTCTCTGAAATAAAGGGAAATATTTTGCTCTCATCCAGCTTTGTCCCTTGACTAGTTCCTATTCTACCTACAGGGAAAGCAAATAAGATGCCTAGAAGTACAGCAGCCATCATGCAAACGTGTGTGAGGAAGGAAGCCCCACACTGTGCTATGAAGGATGGAGGGGAATGAGGGAAGAAGTCTGACTGCTAGTGGCAGCCCAAACTACAATCCCATTCTGGATGCCTAGCTCTGCATTTATTTTTCTTGCATGAGAAAAATAAACCCTGCTTATTTATTTATTTAATTATTTGAGAGAGAGAATGCATTTAAATACATGTGTCAATCTTTCTCAAACTTATTTCCACACAACACATTTTTTTAAATGTTTTTATTTCATATAACATTCCATAACACAGCGTTCCATAGAATACTTGTTTGGGAAATACAGTTTCATGTTCTGTTTTAAACATATTTTTATAATAACCAGTCTGTTTCATTGCTTAAAGTACTGAATTAATAGGGCCAAGGCATACAACGAACTGGTCTCTTAATGGACAAACTAGTTTCACCTTGTAACACTAGCCTTCTTAGAAAAGATGCTATTGGCTCACCTATGAGTCCATTCATCACCAAAATATTTACTGGTCACCTCATGGGTTCCAAGATCTCTGCTAGGCTCTGCAGAGACAAAGATAACTTAATCTTGTTCCTAAGTCTTAGTTAGCTTAAAATTTAATAAATGTGACCAAGAAAATTATAGTGTAACATATCTAACATTCTGTTCATACAATTTAAGGACAATTGCAAACATCCAGAACACATAGTCATAATTCTTTTTTGTTTTGTTTTGTTTTGTTTTGTTTAAAGATTTTATTTATTTATTTGACAGATGGAGATCACAAGCAGGCAGAGAAGCAGGCAGAGAGAGAGGAGGAAGCAGGCCCCCCGCCAAGCAGGACCCTGGGATCATGACCCGAGCCGAAGGCAGAGGCTTCAACCCACTGAGCCACCCAGGCACCCCAGTCATAATTCTTTTGAATCATGAGTATTGACCCATATGTTGTCAGGCTGATGGGAAAACTGAGTTCCTTTATTAGGAAGGGACCTGAACCAAGTATACAGCACTGACATTTTTTTTTTTAAAAGATTTCTATTTATTTATTTGACAGACTGAGATCACAAGTAGGCAGAGGCAGGCAGAGGAAGAGAGGAGGAAGCAGGCTTCCCATGGAACAGAGAGCCGGATGCAGGGCTTGATCCCAGGACCCTGGGATCATGACCTGAGCCGAAGGCAGAGGCTTTAACCCACTGAGCCACCAGGTGCCCCCAGCACTGACAATTTGACTCAACTTTGATTTTCTTTAATTGTTCTCAGACACACAATGATTCATGTCAAAAGACTAAAATGTCAATTATTTGTGAAGTCTGTAAACTAATAGTTAATGCCACTGATAGAAGTCCAAATATGTGATACATTAAGAAGAGGAGAAGGATGTGATTATAACTAAAAGGAGGTGTTTAGGTTAAAGGGATGGATCACTAGTAGGATGAGGAATATAAGCATGTTTTTTGAGAATGCAGGGGAATTTTTATTGGAAAAGCAGAGGAAGGAGCCAAAAAGAGGGGTTCATTAATGAAGCAGAGTTTCATAGGAGATAGGAGGGTTTGGAATAGAGAACATTGTATTAACTCAAACAGAAAGAAAATCTTATCCTGTGATACAAAAAGAGGGGAGTATGATGAGAGTGAATATAGTAATTTTGTAGAAAAAGAGGTATTGTTATAAGTTGAGTTGTGTTCCCCCCAAATATGTGTTAAAGTCCTTACCTACCTACTGTCTGAGAATGTGACCTAATCTAGAAATAGGGCCATTGGAAGATATAATTGGTTAAGATGAGACCACACTGAAGTAGGATGGGCCGCTAATTCAATTATAATTGGAGTCCTTAAGGAGGGAAATAGGGAAATTAGGAGACAAACATACACACAGGAAGAAGACTGCCACCTAACAACCAAGACAGAGATTGGTGTAATGCATCTATAAATCAAGGAGCACCAGGGATTGCCAAGAACTTCCAAAAGCTAGGAAGAGGCAATGAAGGATTGTTGTCTATAGGTTTCAGAGGGAGCATGGCCCTGCTGATGACTTGATTGCAGAGTTCTAGTCTCCAGAACTGTGAGACAATAAATTTCTACTGTCATAAGCCACCAAGTTTGTGGTACTTTATTTCAGCAGCCATACAAAATTAATACAGGGATGCTGGGAAAAAATTCTGCTGTGACCTCATCTTATTGATGAAGATGGAGCTAAGAGAGTAGCATGAAGGTTTCGAAGAGGGCATTGAGCTGTAGTGAAGTTCTAATACCTGAAGGGAATAGAAATGGAAGCCAAGCATAAAGATATAAAAATGAGTAATAAGAACCTGGCTGAAGTCAGTGACTATGAATTTATGGCAACACTAATATGATAAAAACCCCAGACACAAATATGAATTTAGCACATGATAAAGGTGATATTTCAAGTCAATGAATAAATGATGAATCCAATATAATTGGAGGAAATACTAAGGTTAAATATTTACAGACAGAATTGCCTGTTCTCTTGAATTTAAACAATGATCTTAAAGAGTTGCTTGTAATAATAGTAAAAAAAAAAAAAAAAAAAAAAAAAAACCCTAAATATTCAATGACTAAAAATTGCATACAAATATTTGTTGATGAACTTTCCATAGTGAGAATATATTATTTTTATAATTAAAAATGTCAATACATATTATTTTCAACTATTATTACAGTCTTATATGTACATGTTGTGTATAGAAAATAGTGGAATTCTATAAAAAATAAATGGTGAAACTATAATACAATGTTATAATTGTTATTTCTAAATGATGGAACTATAGCCTTTCTTTCTCTATAATTTTCTTATTTTTCAAATTACACAATTAATATGTGGCTTTTGTCATTTGTAACTTTATTTAGAAAACAAAGGACTAAAACAATTGTGATTCCAAAATCTTAGGGTTTTATATATCATTGTGAGTTCGTACACATGAGACCCAGTCACTCCCTCAGAAAATGGCAGCTTCCATTTCCTCTGCATAATATGAAACCCTTGAGAAAAGTTAATGAGAAAAATAATTTTCCTGAAAAGAATTTATGTATGTTTGTGTGTCCCTATAAACATACATTTATGTGTACATATTCAAGTGCCAACATCTATAAGAATGTAAAAAAAAAATCTTCACATCTATTATATGTCACTTTCAAATTCCCAGATTCAATGAAAATAGAAGTTCTGCTGAAAATAAAATGTTCTGAAAAGAAGAAGCAGGTCAGCTTAAGAACAATTAGGCTCAAAAAAAGTTTGAGTATTATCTTCTCGGTGGGCTCAGTTGTGTAATATAGTTGAGAAAAAGCACAAGTTTGTAGATTATTCTCAAAGATGAGATTTTGAGATGTTTTATTTTAGTGCTTTCATTTTCTATAATGAAATGAGATAATAAATCCCTATTTGTGTCTGAGTATTCCAAAATAGCTTGTAAGAATAGAAAAAATCTGACAGTTGCTGAGAAAAAAGAAAAAAAAAAACATGAAAATAGCTGAATCTGTCCAATCTTGTATTTATCCATTCAGGCTAAAAATGGTGTTATTGTTGAAAAGAAGTTAAGAAATTTTCTTCGGAGAAAAAAACTTTTTGTGGAGAAAAATGGCATTTGTAGCTCACTACATACAAATGTGCAAAATTAATTTGATTCTCTTTTATTGGTAACTAAGTAAAAACATAATAGTAGGTTATGATTCATTCATTCTGCAAATCTTACAAATCCAAGCCTGGGCTAGACCCAAGGCACAGTAGTGATGGAAATGGACTCCAGGAGAAATAAAATTTAGTCTCTTCCCTCAAAGAACCTTATAATCTTCACAAATTAAAATCATGAAAAGGGCATGAATAGGCAATTCACAAAAGAAGAAAAACTAATTGTCTAGAAACATATATAAAATATTCATCTCCACTAGTAATCAAGAAATGCAACTTTAAAATAAAAATGAAATTCTGTTTTTCATCAACCAACTTAGAAAAGACTTTCTAACAATAATACACAATATCGGTGCATAAAAATAGGCCTGCTAATTAATTAATCATTGACTGTAGATTTGAAACTCTTTCTGGAATAAAATCTGGCATCATGTATTGAAAGATTAAAAGTATTCATATTGTATGACACAAATACAGCCAGGAATTTCAACTGAGGGAAAGGATTACTGAAGTTCTCATAAGTGGAAATGAGAATGTTTATCATACAGTTCTTACTAGTTTTTGATAGCTAAAACAAAAACAAACACCTCCCCCCAAAAAACATTAACAGCCAATGTACCATGAAATGGAAGATTTGTCAAAAAGTAGGGCACCTTCTCATCATATAATACTACACTGCTATTAAAAATTAAACAGGGGCACCTGGGTGGTACAGCCTGTTAAGCGTCCAGTTTTTGGTTTTGGCTCAGGTCATGATCTCAGGGTTGGGAGACGGAGCGCCATGTCGGGCTCCACACTTAGCATGGAGCCTTCTTAAGATTTTCTCTCTCCCTCTCCCTCTACCCCTCCGGCTTGTGCTCACTCACTCTCTCTAAAATAAATAAATAAATAGATTTTAAAAATTAAACAATAGAATAATATTGACATCAAGAATTTTATGGTATAATCAGCGAAAAAATAAAACACAAAATCTGGGTATAGCAGGATGCCATTGCACATAATGAATATGTATATATTTTTAAAAGACATAGACACAAGTGGTGGGATACACACCAAAAAGATAGATTACTTTTAACATGAAAAATGATTATAGCAATTTTTATTTTCTTGTTTTTGTTACTTTGAAGGTACTAATTTTTTATACTGAACACATAATCTTCTTCTGTTAAAAATTAATTTTTAAATAAACTTTCATCTATCTAAGTTTCGGACCCAAACCTTATGTGCTTTCTCAGATTCCATTGACTGCCTTTTTCTCTCTCAGTTGACTACCCACCTTCATCAAATTTCCCTCCACTTTTACATTTGAATGAAACACTATATAGTGGAACGTGAGATTTAGCTTCCTCAGAAGCTACTGAGGACCCAAATGAAAAATTAGTTATTTCTCATAGGATATGGGCCCGTTGGCTTTGCCCAATAATAAATAAGGGATGAGAGAAAGTCTGACAAATTAATTCTCTTTTCTTCCTCCCATCCATACATCACTCTGAGACTTGATTCCTCTTTGAAATCTCTCTGGTGAAGTCTCAAATGCCAAGTACACATGTGAGCTGAGAAATCTGCCGTCTCTCATTATGAAGTTGTAGATTCACATTAACATATCTTTCCTTGCTTCTCTTTTCTTTTCATTTTTTACTGCCTTAGGCCTGCACCACCCAGATAAATTATCAACACCTTAAAAATTTCCCCAAATTCTCTTTTCTAGAGAACTCAAGCTATTATAGTAAAAATTGAAAAAGAGAATTGTATAAAGATACATACGAATTCTGGTTAAGAGATGCTAATTGAGTATTAGAGCGAATATGGTAAGAAGAGGTCATTCCCAGTTGGGATTTTGAGAAATTCTCTAAAGAAGATCACTTAAGTTGGACCTTACAACATGAGTATCATTTTTGACTATGGAAATTCATGTAATGACAAATAAGGGATAGCACTGAGCCAAACCATCATATAACCCAAATTAGGATTTTTCATTCAGCTGCATGTAAAAAAAAAAAAAAAAAAAATAGCAGTTACTTACCTAAATAAAGATAGATGCTTCCTATTATTAAGTTTGCAAGTAGACAGTTTCTGGCATTGGAGTTGAGTGGTTCAAGGATTAAGAGCCTTAAAATAAAAATTCTCTTGGACTTTCCTTCATGGTAGAAAGATGGTAGCTGCAGCTCCAGCTATTATATCACATTCCAGGAAAGTCATAGTGGGTGCAAAATGGCATATCTTAACTAAACTGTCCACATTTTAGGAAACTTTACTCAAAGCTCCATCTAACAATATCCAACCTTCATTTATTTCTGACCAGGAAAGTGATATGTGGCCACTCGTTTATGGAACTGGAACTAAGGAATTAAAGGTGTTGGGTTTTGGGGTTTTTTTTTTTCTTTCTTAAGATTTTATTTGTGTATTTTAGAGAGAGAGAGCATGATTGGGGAGAGAAGCAGAGGTGGAGGGAGAGGAAAAGGAGAGAATCTCAAGCAGACTCCACACTGAAAGTAGGGCCCAATAGGGCCCAATCTCAAACATGAGATTGATCGCTCAATCCTAAGATCAAGTCCTAAACCGAAAAAAGGACTCAGACACTTAACCATCTGCACCACCCAGGCATCCCTCTATGTTTAAAAGGGTGAATTTTGTCATGTGTGAATTAGAAATAATAATATAATAATAAAGCTATTACTTAAAAATGTTGTTACTGAAAAAATAGATCTTAAAAGTTCTCATTGTAAGAAAAAATTGTATTGTGTGGTGATAGCTATTCATTAAACTGATTGAGGTGATCATTTCCTGATATATACATATATCAAGTCATTCTGTTGTATACCTGCAACTAATATAATGTATGTTAATTACACCTCAATTTTTAAAAAGTTGGTATTAAAAATATTGGGAAGACCAAATGTGATTATCTATATAAAGTGCTAGATATGATGTCTGGTATATAGTCAGCACTCAATAAATATTGCTATTACTATTTTAGATGGGTTGAATTTATGAAGTTTTGTGTGCCAATTTAAAGTCATTGAGAAAAAAATATCAGATGAGTCAAGCTGTAAATGAGAACGTGATCACAATCATGGTGTGGAGTCCTATGTTCTGTTGTGGCCATGGCAGCTGTGAAATCCCATCTTCCTGAGGTGAGCTGAGGTGGATGATGTCTGGTAGCAGGGGGTGGGACAGGGTCAGGGTACAGACTTGGAACATTTCAGGCCTGTGTCTGTCAGGTATGGATAAGACTTTCCAGTGACTTAAGGCTGCAGCAGAGTAGCAAAGGCCTCATCAGAACGAACCTTGATAATGAGAAATTATAATTGAGGGGAAAGTTTCCCAAAGAAAATCAGACGTTTTGATCAATGTCATAAGCAAAATTTCTATTACTAAAAGAGGAAGGTGGGATTTTTTTTTTTTTTTTTAAGATTTTATTTGTTTGACAGAGAGAAGGAGAGACACCACAAGTAGCAGAGAGGCAGGCAGAGAGATGGGGGAAGCAGGCTCCCCGCTGAGCAGAGAGCCCACCCTGGGTCTCCATCCCAGGACCCTGAGATCATGACCTGAGCCGAAGGCAGAGGCTTAACCCACTGACCCACCCAGGTACCCCAGGAAGGTGGAATTTAAGCAGAGAAGAACTATGTTAAAGCCGAGTTTTCCACACAGTTTGGATCTATGTAATCCAATAAAGTGGCTTAACGTTTTTGCAGTATGTTTTGGAGGAGCCATTTTATGACAAGATGATCTATTATAAGCATAGGCCCCTGTAAGTGCACACAACTGAGGATTAGTTAGCTGTTAGATGTGTTCTTTTACTGAATTTTCTTTTTGAAAGAAGGGGAGAATACCTGGAAGAGAGATAATTATCAAAAATCCATATATGTATTTTTTTACCTGAGATGCTGCAAACACACCCTTAAGAAATGCCCCTTTGAATTTTAACATTTAATAATCCAAACCAGGGGTACCTGTGTGGCTCAGTTGTTGAGCATCTGCCTTCTGCTCGAGTCAGGATCCCATCCCAGCGTCCTGGGATCAAGCCCAGCATTGGGCTCCCTGCTCAGTGGGAAGCCGGCTCCTCCCTTTCTCACTCCCCCTGCTTGTGTTCCCTCTCTTGCTGTGTCTCTCTCTGTCAAATAAATAAATAAAATCTTTAAAAAATGATAAAATAAAATAAAAATCCAAACCATTTAGGAGTGCTTGGGTGGCTTAGTCAACTAAGTATCAAACCCTTGATTTTGGCTCAGGTCATGATCTCAGGGTTGTGACACCAAGCCCCAAGTCAGAACCGGCTTAAGATTCTTTCTCTCACTCTCCTTCCGCCCCTCCCCCCCCCAAATCTCTCACTCTTAAAAAAAAAAAATCCAAACCATGTAAAACTTCGTAAGTAGCACAATAAGGACCAAATATTTACCCAGCATTTCCAATGTGCTTTTGATGGTGGAAATCTTTAAAAATGGAGAAAAATTAACTTCTAAGTTACTCTACAAAAATTCAATACCAGGATTTATATCAGAAATGGGGTTTTCCTAACCTAAATCTTTCTTATCCAATTAAATCAATTGTAACCATGATCCTAAAGTATGTTATAAAAAGTACCCTATAGATATCAAAAGGCCATAATACTAAAGATGTATTAGAATAATACTAATAATAATAGACAATACTACCTTTTCACTTTGAGTTTTGGGGATTGATGATAATGCCTGTCCAAAGGCCACATAGCATTTAAGTTCTAGATAGAGATCATTTAAATTGCACTGAGCACACACAAATATACAAGTGGATTTATTAGACTTCTGCATATGTATTTAACACCAATGTATACTCCCAATTGTTAACACTCTTTGTTGCATTGAACCAACCTTTATGGAAGGTTACTGTACACTTGTCACTTGGCTAGGCATTAAGGGAAATACAAAGATATTGAGCACATGATGGCAGATGTCAAGAACTGGCAATTGCACATCAAAATTACAACAAGAGCACAAACCTTAATATTCTGAAGCCCAATACCAGCACCACTAATAAAAGGAAGAGTTATTGGAGAATTGACAAAGACTAGTTGTTGGAGAGGAGATTAGTGAAGAGTTCAGAAGTAAGTGGGCATTTGAGCAGACTCTGTGGTAGTGAAAATGACAATGAGCTGAAAGGGGGAAAAAATACTTCCAATTCTCTATTCTAAGAAAAATCTGTCTTCACTCTTATCTCCTTCCAAAATGGTGATCCTATGATGTCTTGTTTATATTCCAATTGATTGGACCAGAGCTGTACATGCGATTCAAGGTGAATCAATGAGCATCTTCTCTCTAGATTTTGTTCTAAGAAATACAGAATTCAGACAGGTCCAGACTAGTCATTGGTCATGTAAATTGAGAATTGGAAGCCATTTTTAGGCATGAGCACACTGAGATACATAGGGACAGTATCTGTGGAGAGAAGCATGAAAGTTACTAACTTGGTGGAAGAAGCAAGAACAAAGGTCCGTGTAGACTGAATGAATGAGAAAGTGAAGCTGTTTTTGACTTTCTAGTTCCCATTCTGGACTCAGTTCTATTCCTGGTTATTGAGTTCCTTGAGTTTGGGTTCATCATTACCTCAGGTGGTATGAATTAATGTCTGCTCCTTTAAACAAAACCATTACTAATTCCAGCAAAGCCTCATAGATTGAGGCTTTATCTGCAGATGTTCTCTCCTAAGAAAACTTAGAAATTTGATGTAACTAGAGTTTTGCCAGGAAATACTCACCACATTCCCACTGAGAAACTACATTCCAGCCACACTGAAAAACATCTAATACCTCACCTCACCTGCTGGGTACTAAAAGACAGGTAGGACAGCCTACCCCAGGGTTGCAAGTGGGCACTGCTCATCTTTCTGAGACAGCCTAGCCTATTAAGTAAGAATGGTAAGCTACCTGAATTTGTATACCAGTTCTAACTCTTGGCTGTGTTACCTAGGTCAAGTGCTGTAAGATTGTGCCTAAGATTGTTCATCTGAAAATGGGGGTAGTAGTGGTACCTAGATTGTGCAAAGATGAGATTATGTATGTACTACAGATAGACACCTCTTCATATATGCAAGTACTCAAGAAATATTAGTCAGTATAATTTTCTGATTATTATTTATAACTCTTTGTTTCTCACCAACCACTAAGTCTTTTAATTCTACTTCCAAGATTCCTTAATTCTACTATCAAGATCACCATCATACTAGCTCAGGCTGCTGTTAGCACTTTCTACTCTCAATAAGTGGTTACACTTGTGTGTTACCCCTGGTCTTAGTCTTACTTCCTCAATGAATCTACACACAGAACTAGAGTGGTTTTCCTACAATTCAAATCAATTAGTATCTCCCCTACTAACCTCAATGGCTCCTTTTTGGCCTCAAAATGAAATCCTATCCCTTCATGGTTTCTAAGGCCCTTCTTCATGTGAAGGATGCTTAGCTATTCAGCCTCATCTTTTGCCATTTACTCTCCCTGATCCAGTTTCTGGCTTTGAAAAGATCTTTTGTTGGCCTTTGGTACACTATGGAACACTCTTTCCCCTTTTTTCTCTCCATGTTCTGCTTATCCTTCAGTTATCAGCCTAGATATCACTTCCTCTGAGAGTAACTTCTGATACTACAAGATTGATCTTTATCCTCAACTACAGTGTAAGCAATTCAATTTTGGGCTTTGAGGTATGCCATTCCTCACTCTCTCCTCAACATTTACTATAGAGCTTGACACTATTTTTTAAGTGAATGAATGGCTGGATGAATGAATGCAACTTTGTAGTACATGAAGCCAGTTGGAACACAGGAAGTCATATGCAGAACGATACCAACAATGAATTCAGGTTAATATATCTAAAGCTGAGTAATCAGTTCTACTGACCAGCAGAGTGAAGTCCAAGCAAGGAATCGAAGCAAGAGCTGAGTACTCCAGAAACTCCAAGCAGGTGCAAGGAGATACCAAGGAAGGATTCACAAGGTAAAGTGGAGCCACTCATTGTGACTTTTTAAGAGGTTCCTGAACTGGCTTGACTGGTATATGGAGTTCACTTAAAAAGGGACTCTAAAAAGTGGACAATAAGCAAAGGGGAGATATTGATAGATATTAAACAGAAAAATGACATGACCAACTTTGTTTTGGAGAAAGATGGAATTTTCAGCATTATAGAAGGTAGTTTGAAAGAGCAGAACTATTGGTAGAGACACTACTTAAGAGGCCATGCCAAGGGCGCCTGGGTGGCTCAGTTGGTTGAGTGACTGCCTTTGGCTTAGGTCATGATCCCAGAGTCCCAGGATCGAGTTCTACCATCAGGCTCCCAGCTCCGTGGGGAGTCTGCTTCTCCCTCTGACTTTCTCCTCTTTCATGTTCTCTCTTACTCTCTCTCTCTCTCTCAAATGAATAAATGAAATCTTAAAAAAAAAAAAAAAAAAAAAAAAAAGGCCATGCCAAAAACCAAATGAAAGATTCTGAACCAAGGCAGTGAGGATGGAAAAAAGAAACAGATTGAGGCGACTGTGATCAAATACACATTTGAGCATGCTCAGGATACAATTAATATTTAGCTTGCAGAGGAAATTGTAGAAACTACCTTTAAAAAGGCAAAGCAAATATAAGAAAGTATAAGATCTTCCATGAATTTTGAGTTTGGATTCAAAACGAGAAGCTAACCATCACCTCTTCAGCCTTACAGAGCTACAATGCCAAGAGGTTAAAACAAACACAAAATAAAAAGACTCTACCCTAGGTGAATTTAGAAACAGTGTTTTCCTAGACCCAGATCAGGCCTAGAGCAGTAGGGTAAATGTATTTGGCTTAAAACTATCTGCCTTAAGACTTCCTACCAATCCCTTCCAACCATCGGTTCCTGATGGCTAAGGGCTCCTGTTTGAAGCACAACTGCTCTGTCACCCATACACAATGTCATCCAGGACAGATTGTGAAAGCTGCCAGCTTCCCATTTCACTAAATTCGGCGTGCTTTTCACACTCCTGACAACGATGCTGCCATTATGCCCAGGGTGAGGAGACACCTTACCCTGGAAAGTGATCAGTACAAGAAAAATGTGTTTCGGTTGTCTCTGAAAAACGAGAAGCGAATTCAGCTTGCTTATGTGGGACTTCCCTTTTCTAAATTTTAAACAAATGATTTTGATGGAATCACAGTTGAGGCATCACAGTTAAAATTCTTCCCCAAATTATCTCACACCTGTTGGGGAAATTATCTCAGAAGGTTACATAGTGAGTCTTGAACATAAAATATCAAAGAACTTTTCACAGTTCCTGCTCTCTACCTTACACCCTTTCCTACCACCCTCTCCTTTAAAAAAATGTCTTGAGGCTAATCACAGTTTGGGGGGTTTTTTGTTTGTTTTGTTTTGTTTGTTTTTTGTTTGCTTTGTTTTGTTTTTTGAGCCTGGAAAAAAGGGATGCTGAGGGGGGAAGCATGGCTTGAGCCCTCTGAGGTGTCACAGGACCACTGCAAGGTGAGAAGCTGAGCTCTGAGAGCTTGGGCTGACCTGCCTGACAGCCAAGGTCTTGTTCCTTTCAAAGTAATCTCCCCTGAGCACTCCAAGACAGGCCGGCTTAACCGGGCTCAGTCCAATTTAATGGATGATTTGACAATGGAAAATTAAGGAAAGAAGGAAATGATACATGCCAGATATCAGCCCAGACGAAACTGAAAGCGTGTGATACCTGTCATTCATTTACCAAGTGGGAAGGGCCTGGATGAATAAGGGCTCAGTATGGGGCAAATTCTAGCAGTCTCTGGGAGAGAAGGAATGTCCATTTATCCTCTAATCCTCCTTCCTAGTATTCAGACTTCGGGGGCATTACTTGACAATCTCTGACAGTCCAACTCTGCCCAACTTGGCTTGCACTCCTTTTAGGGCCTTCCTTTCCCAAGCCAGTATGAGAGCATCAGTAATTGCGGCCTCAGCTCTAATGTGTCCTCATTGCCAGATGTCTCTGTTGCTAGTCCTCCTCCTCCCTCTACACTTCTGTTCATGTTTATCACCATCCGGCTCTAATTCACAGTTGATAATTCCCAGGTTCCCTTGGTAATGAATGACCACTGAATTGGCTGCCTTGGAGCCTCTACTTTCACGAGGGGTTCTCAGAGGCATCCCTTCTGGGCATAGTACAAGGCAATCCCCTTCTTAAACTGTATTTCTCATTATCCACATTTCAGATGGCATTACAGTCTGTCAGTGTACGAACATGAACAGAGAAGGAAACGAATTAACTAGTTGTAGATTTCACTGTTGTTGTTGTTGTTGTTGTTTTTATCACTTTTAAGTTACTGCTTACTGCCATTCTTCAAGGGTAGAACAGATGTCAGGGTTTGCTTTTAAGAACTAGATCTCCCAGGAAAGGTCAGCATAGTGCCCTGGGAAGCTTCTGGATTCATTTTAGAGGTCCTAATGATTTCTTTCATGGTGCTTTAAAATTATTCATCTCAAACCCATCGTTATGTAGCTCTTGCTCTCACCGGCAGCATTGCAGGACCTCTTGGCATTATTTATTGTGCTTCAGTGGTATCAACAGGAGGAGGATCCAATTTCCCTTCAGAAAGACAATCATTCATCTTTCTTTGCCCTAAGGCTTGTGTTTGAACAGCTACCTTCCCTATCTACAGTTGAAATGCTGGTTAGAAAAAGACCAATCTACAGTCCAGCTGAGAATATAGTCAAAAGGACAATTCTCCACTCTACTTCACAGAATGCAATTTATAGAATAGGTACTAACAGTATCTATCATGAATGAGCACTTATTATGTATTAGAACTCCTAGATGGTTTACATAGATTATCTCATTGAATCCTCACATTTAAATTAGTAAATAGATGTTATAATTATCCCTAATTTATATATTTTTTAAGAATTTTTTTTATTTAAATTCAATTTAGTTAACATATACTGTGCTATTAGTTTCAAGGGTTGAATTTAGTGATTCATCAGTTACATATAGCACCCAGTGCTGATTACATCAAGTGCCCGCCTTAATGCCCATCACACAATTACCCCATCCTCCTACCCATTTCCCCTCCAGCACCCTCCGTTTGTTTCCTATAGTTAAGAGTCTCTTGGGGTTTATTTCCCTTTCTGTTTTCATCTTCTTTTATTTTTCCTTCCTTTCCCCTATGTTCATCTGTTTTGTTTCTTAAATTCCACATATGAGTGAAATCATATGGTATTTGTCTTTCTCTGACTGACATATTTCGTTAGCATAATACTGTCTAATTCCACCCACATCATTGCAAAAGGCAAGATTTCATTCTTTTTGATGGCTGAGTAATAATCCTTTATATATATACCATATTTTCTTTATCCATTCATCTGTCAATGGACATCTAGACTCTTTCCATATTTTGGCTATTGTGGACATGCTGCTATAAACACTGGAGTGCATGTGCCCCCTTTGAATCACTATGTTTATATCCTTTGGAGAATACCTAGTAGTGCAATTGCTGGGTCATAGGGTAGCTCTATTTTCAACTTTCTGAGGAACCTCCATACTGTTTTCCAGAGTGGCTGCAACAGCTAGCATTCCCAACAACAGTGTAGGAGGGTTCCCCTTTCTCCGCATTCTCGCTAACATGTGTCATTTCCTGACTTAGCCATTCTGACTGGTATGAGGTGGTATCTCATTGTCGTTTTGATTTGTATTTCCCTGATGCCCAGTGATGTGGAGCATTTTTTCATGTGTTTACTAGCCATATCCCTAATTTATATTTAAAGAAACTGAGCACCTAAATAATTTTCCCAAAATCAGATAACAAGTAAGCCACAGGACTCAAATATAAGTCCTATTTTTTTCCAGAGCCCCCACTATACTTCCCCAAAGGTATCCAGTCCATTTACAGGAGACAGAGAGATTCCTTCCCTCTGTAGCCTCAGCCACTACCCTGACTTTGCCTTCTTGATACCCCACTCCAGTAAGTTTTCCTCTGTTCTCCTCATGCCAAAGTTAGCTCAGGAATTGTAGTTGCCTATTTTTCAAGGAGTTTCCGTCATGCTACTAAGCCCTAACTTTTAAATTAGGTTGCTAGATTTCTAAAACAATGAATCAGACCTTAAAGTCATGTAAAAAGTTTAGGTGTTACTTCTACATGATGATCACTCTCAGATACTTTTCTATTTTTACACCATGTCTCACTCAGTTCCTGTCACTATCAAGGATTGTGACCCCAGAGCAAGAAACTTCTAGGAGTATGTCTTTTATTGTTGTTGTCACCTAAAGGGTAGGAGGAGAAAATGAATAAAGAATGGATTTTAATATCTGCTTTAGCATGGTTCAACGTAGCCACTTTTTTTCCTCCGTGTCTATGATATGCAAGACACGGTGTTCTATGCTGGGCTGAATCCACAGAGGACAAGAACACACATGACTTCAGCTCACAGCAGCTGAGAATCTACTGGGGAAAAATATACATCCACACATATTAATAGAGATCATCTTGGGTAGGTTGCTCCACAGTAAGATAGTAATTTACATTCCAGAAAACTTGGCTAAAATGGCAAGAACATTTATTCATTCTTATTCTACAGCAAAATAAATGATGAATAGAAAAAATTTCAAGGAGGAAAAGTAATCCAAAATCAACAATGTAGTTTACGTTTGTCCTTTAAAGTAAATAATATCAATTTCTACTGCAAACTCCTTAGGCACATTAAGAAAACACTAACCTCATTAATGAGCTACAGGGAAATCTACATATTTGTGTTTTGTCACTTTATTTGTGATTTCTTCCTAATGCCAATTCTAAATGTTTCTTAAGCCATATTATTAATGGTCATAGTAATTTGAGCTCTAAACATCTCTTCAGCAAGATTCACCATCTCTATAGTAAGATTCACTACATTTCATCAGTCTTTACATTACAATCTGACCATTGAAACTTTTATATTTAAGTTTTGTGGTGCCTTAGAAAATATGTATACTTGAAAGTAGTTAGGTTGGCTTGGAGTTGCATTATAATTAACTGCAAAAGCAATGATTACATTACAGAGATAAAATCTAGCACATGATGTAATCTTTTATGTGACATGAATAACCATATTTATAAGTACAGTATGTAGAACAAAGCTTTTCTAATAGGAGAGATAGGAAATGATCCTCAAGATTTAGCATTAAGCCGCTAAACAGGGTCCATACCTGTGTCTACTATTCTACTACTTATTTATTTATTTATTTATTTATTTATTTTAGAGAGTAGTGGGGGCATAGAGGGAAGAAGAGAGAGAAAATCTTAAATAGACTCCACACCCAGCCTGGAGCCCGAGGCAGGGCTCAATCTTATGACCCTGAGATTATGAACTGAGCCAAAATCAAGAGTTGGACGCTTAACTGATTGAGCCACCCAGGTGCCCCTTACCACTTAATTTAAACAAAAAATATAGATACATTTAATACATATGTGTGTGTGCATGTGCACACACACACACACACACACATATAATTTCTATTTGGTAGCTAATGAGATTTGTGTAATCACATTCTGATTTTTTAAAAATTTATAATAACTTTTCTAGAACCCATTTCTCCTTCTTTAATTCACACCTGTCCTTTGTTTCTATAGCTTTAGGTGAATTTTCCAGCCTTTGCTTAGCAGTTTTCATCAGAAGAGATCTGCTAAGCCTTAGCTCCAGGGAATGAAATCCTCTGCCATACTGAAAGTGTCCCTTCCAACAACTTGGGGGCTAGAGTCCTTGCGGGAGTCTTTCTCACACCACTCTTCAATACCTGAAGAGTTACTTCGGGGCAATAGTTCAGGCATCAGTAGGTGCTGAGGTGTGTTTGGCAGTTTACCCTCCAAGTTGTAATCTCCAACTCAAGTTCCTTATTATTATGGGTCCCAGAGAAGACAAGTTGAAAGGTGAGGCTGGATAGCATCACCTTAGGTATCCGGAGGACACAGACATGTTATCACCTGCTTTTGCCGAAAAGTCAAAGGATGACGTTATCTTCTTCTGGCTAGAATCATTTGGGGCTGAGTTTTCACTCTGACAATGGTCTGGTGTTGAGGAAAGGCTGGGGGAATGGGGCTTCCATAAAGCCTCGGAGGGAGACAGCCAGGTGGAGGGGGGAAGAGGCAGTTGAAAGCACAGACATCTTGGAGAGGGCACAAAATCAAGGTAAGACATGCTCACGCCACTCGGTCATGTTACGGCTCTGTCTGTGGCTGTAGTTGGGGCAACTCCAGCATTTCTAAGTAGGGAGGGCTCTGTGGCAGCAGTCTGGTAAAAAGTGAAGTGGATGGAGAAGAGACTTAACCACGAAAACTGCAGTGCCTAGCGAAGCTAATGCTTTTACCTAGTTCCTATACGCCCTTTGTGTCTATGTCAAATGGCTTGAAGATGCATTATCCTCGCAAGCACACAATTGTTACTAAGCTTAGTAAAATCATATGTTTATTTGGGGTGATAAGGCCACTGATAGAAATAGTAGGAAGGAAAAAGCCCCTGCCCAACCACACTGCCATCTCCACTAAGCAGCACAGTCTGCAAAACCAAGTAGAAATGTATCTGCAGAGCTGGCAGCAAGAGCTGTTACCTCTGAGACAGCTGCCACGACCCTGCCCCTGCCAGGTGCCAGTAACTTGTTCTTCGAATGAAAATTTTCACCACCCCGCCTTATAAAATGGCCACAGTGCTCTGTGATGGCACATCTAGAACAGTAAGGCTGAATCTTCAAGAAGAGCAACAGAGCAGAGAAGGGAGATGAACTCACCACATTTCTTCAAGCGGTTTCAGCCAGATGAAATGGATCTCTGATTACAGCTCTTTCAGGCCCAAATACTCCCCAAAAAAATTATTTCGCATATAATTGTCAGATTTCACTGGCTTTAATGCAGCAAAAACTGGTTTCTATATGAAAAAGTTTTCACTTCCCCTCATGGCAGAATGGAACGGGCTACATCGGAGACCAGCAGCTGCTACCCATCAACTGACTTACTGCAATTCAAAAATCTCTGACATCCGAATCCCTAAAATGAAGCATGTCAGTGTCTTAGGTTAGATTCTCCAATTGTGGATCTAGACACAAAGATTTGAAGGCAAGTAGTTAATCTGAGTGTTCACCCTAGGAAGCCCCAGTAGGGGAATAGGGAAGTAAAACATAGGAGGGAAGGAAGACCATGAAGTATGCATTAGAGCCGACTGTCCACCAAGGCTCAGTCCCACAAGGAAACTGTGCAAGATGGCGTGAGAAATGTCCCAGAGGTAATCCCTACTGAGGGCTGAGGATGGTGAGTTGCTTTTTCCACAAGTCCCATCTGTCATAGACTGAGGTCTGCCCCCGAGGACACTTCAGAGCTGCTGAAGTAAAACCCTTAGGAGGAGGGGGGCAGGAGCTGAGAGTAGACACCACTGACATGTGATAGAATGGCAAGAGCCATGGAGGTTTGGATGGGGCCACATCTGCCATAGTTGGGGTCCCAGAGTGGTTCAGCTGTTGTTAGTCCAACATCTTCTGAAGTGGAGCCAAAGGACGGAAAGTTAAGCAACACCTGAACTTCTGGGCCACAATGTCTACTTCCCCTCAGTCTGGCCGGACAGGTGGCTTGGGATAAGAGCTTTCCCTATAAAAATTCCTACATGAAATCTTGATGCTAAAGAGTGGAAAACCTGAAAATAAGATGTCAACTGCATTTGATTATGTGTGTCTCATCTCATTTCCTCACGGGAGGCTTGGAGGTGGGCCACACATGATATCAGGTACTTGAGAATGAGGAGGCTATGGGAAGGCTTGGGAGTAGGCCAGTAAAAACTTTATCTATACAGAAGCGCAGCTTAGAGCTCACTAGCCTAAGGCAAAAGGGTACTTGCTCTAAAGCCCAACTATATAGAAAATTAAAAGCTAAGGAGCTGAGTTAAGAAGTATGGTCACTAAAGCTAATAAGCCAGAGGGTTGTCATTAAAACAAGCTGCCTCAATCAAAGTAAAACTGTGCCATCACCAATAAACCCAATTCTCAGTGGCTTCATGCGAGCCAGAACTATTTCTCCCTCGTGTAAAATCTCCCACGCTTCTCAAGTATGACTCCTGCTCCTTCGGACCATGGCTTCATTCTTTACACGTGCCTTGGATCTGCTGAATCCTCTGATTCGGGCTGACAGGTTGGGAAGACAAAGGCTGAAATCCCAAGTGGGAGAACAGTATGGGAAAGGCCTAGAAATGGCATTACTCTGGCCCACAAACCATTGACAAAAACTTAGTCACATTTCCCTCACCTAAATGCTGAGGGACTGGGAAAATAGTTCCTGATTTAAAAGCAACTTTCTAGCAAACTCTCTCCACTATGAAAGGAGAGCATGTCTCTTTCCTAGAGAATGAGCCATCACTGTACCAGAAGCCAAATCTAAAGAGCGCAATGAGACAAGGTATTCCTGGAAGGGGAGTTCAGTGCGCTTGGAGAAAACAGACAATATGCCAGTTCTGAAGCCAGCCAGAGACCAGATGCCTCTGGTAGAGTCATTCCTGCCAGTTAGGCCATGACCCGGTTGATTAAGTTACCAGGTGGAGTGAACAATGTAGAAAAACTGATCAATCAGAGAACAAATCCCAGCATGAAACCGGGAATTTATTTTTTTTTTTTTTTCTGTCCCCTTCCTCTCATCCAAAGATGGGCTGCCTGGCACAAAAAAATTCAATCCAAATTTGAATTCTACTTAATATCACCAATAGATTTTTTTCACTGGGTTTGTTCTGCATTCAGTGATAAAAGCAGCATACAATTATTTTCAATTGGACCAATGAGATTGTACTGAGAAGTCTCTGAAGATTGTCTGCTGAGTGCCAGTTGTTAATGAATCCCATTTGTCTTTCTTGATTAAGTCTGCTATTACCCCCATTTAGTCCTGTCACCGACCCTTTAGCAAGAATTTTCATATCACTGTTTAGATGAGAAATTAGCCTATGAGAGCCGCACTCATCAATCAGAAGGCAGTTTATTTAATACAGTTTACAGTTTATGAGTTCAAAAACTGTAGCCTCATACATTAGAAATGGATCACTGTCCTAGGCAGAGACAATCAGGGGGTTCAGTTCACTTGACAGGCATGTAGAAACGACTTTGAATTTGAGATTCACACTTAGGGAAGGCCTGCAGTATCGCAAGCCTGCAGCTGAGTACCAGGAGGCTTTCTCTTCTGATTAGAAAATCCCCTTTGGTTTAAGCAAAGGCTCCATTTTAGGTACCTAACCATGCTTTCCTATAGAACTATATCCAGAAAATCCAAAATGAAATTTTAGAATTGATTCACTTCTTTATGACATCAAATCTTTTTCTTGTTTGCAATATTTTGAAAAGAGCTCATGTAGAAAGAATATTTATTTGCCCCTGGGAACCATATAGAGCAAGATGTCCATGAAAATCCTAATTTTGCAAAGAATAGTGCAGTTTTCATTCAGTGGCCACATCTATATGGCACAGAAGAAAATGGAGCAGATATCTGACAGGGTAAGGTAAAGATAGGACCATACACACTGGATGCTTCTGGCCCCGGAAGAATTCTAGAAGGCTCACGTTGGCAGGATGTATTGCTCATTTGATAGTATGAAAGACTGTAGTTATTTTAAGAATTCTATTTTACATCAAAATGAAACAAGCCAGACTTACTGAACCGCTTCTCATAATATTATTTCATTTAGAGTTATAGGTCTCAATTTATTTTACCTGTGGCTCCCCCTTATTTTCCAAATCAATGTTTTACCAACAAAGAATGTCATTTATATACCTGGATAAGATTAGAGAAGTAATAACTGGCAAACATTTGCCAGGAGTCCTCAATTGCTGCCTCCCGCTTGCTATGGCCTTAAATCTCAGTAAGAGGAGGACTTAGAGAACACTAGCTATTATCAGAGCATATAAACCTTGCCATTACCATCAGTCTTTGATGACTATTTGGAGACATATAACTGCAACTTTTGTGACCTCTTCAAAAGTCTTAATGATCCCATATGATATTGATCCCTATTTTAAGGAATAAGCTAGGGATGCCTGGGTGGCTCAGTGGGTTAAGCATCTGCCTTCAGCTCAGGTCATGATTCCAGAGTCCTGAGATCAAGTCCTTGCTTTGAAATCTTTGAAAGTGAGATATTGAAACTTCACAATGCTTCCATTTACTAGGTGTGCTTAAGAGGTACTATATGAATTTGAGTGAATGAATGAACAAATGAAATCTTTTTTTTTTTTTTTAAGATTTTATTTATTTGGGAGAGAGAGAAACAAAGATAGTGACAGAGAGCAGGAGCGAGCAGGAGCAGAGAGGGAGGGAGAAGCATTCAGGCTCCTTGCTCAGCAAGGAGCCTGCTTCTCTTTCTGCCTGCTACTCCCCCTGCTTGTGCTCACTCTCTCTCTCTCTCTGATAAATAAATAAACAAAATCTTAAAAAATATAATAAAAAAATAATAGTCTAGTTTTCCCCTTAGAATGGTGTCTTTTATATCTAGATTGGCGTATGCATGCCAAAAAATGTTTCATTGCAGTCATCCATCAACTATCATTTCAGTCTTTAATTGCTTTAGTTGTTATCTCACATAAAGAATGCATCCTTGTTGAAAAAAGAAATGAAACAACACTCTCTATCAACTCTTTATTCCCACTTGCCAAGTGTAAGTACTTTTAAGGTTGATGTGTATCCTTGAAACAACTCTTATGCATGTCCAAACACTATTTGTAATTCTTAACCAAAAAAAAACCAAAATGAGATTACACCATATGTTGCCCTACAACTTTCTTGCTCTGCTTATACAATGTTGTATTAGTCACTGTTATAAAGAGGAAAATATCTCTAATCTCTATACAGCTATCTCTCTATAATGAGACTTATTACAAGGAATTGACTCACACAAGTATGGAGACCAAGAAATCTCCACAATTTGCCATCTGCAAGCTGGAGACACAGCAAAGTCATTGGTGTAAATTTTAGTCTGAGTCCAAAGTCCTGTGAACCAGAACACTAATGGTGTAAATCCTAGTTCAAGCCAGGAAAAGGCTGATGTTCCAGTTCCAATAGTCATGCAGAGAGAGGGAATTCAACCTCCCTCCACCTTTTTGTTCTATTCAGGCCCTCAATGAATTGAATGATGTTCATCTCACTGGGGAATCAGGATGACTTCCTCAGTCCACCAATTCAAATATCAATCCATCTGGAAATACCCTCAGAGATACATCAGAAATAATGTTTATCTGACCACTCAGTGTCCCAGTCAAGTTAGTCAAACTAACCTTAAACATATCACAAGCAATCTTCCATTTCACTATATTCATATATATCATGTTCTTATTGACCGCTAAGTGGATGTACAGACTTTACCAAACCATTACTCTGTTGAAAGGCATTTAGGTAGTCTCCGATATTTCTGGTAGAATGAATCAAAATTTGCACATTTTTGAACTTTTTCCCTTGACCGTTTGTATTCACCTTTCCTGAAATGAAAGCTATGCATTTCTAAACTTTAAGTATTACTGACAAATCTCCCCAAGATAAAATAGAACCTAACAACTCTTAATTCTCACATACATTCTCAAAAACATTCAGTTTTTTATAAGCTGATGTTCTTGAGATACATTCATCTCACTCATGGTTGACAGAAATTCAAATACAGCACAAAATAAAAATATAAGTAAAAATACAAGCAGTAACTCAACCACTATATATTTCTACCATGCTAAACTAAGCTATTCTGCAGCTGTCTGAGCCCAAGAATAATTTATATCAATGTTTCATGAGATTGGACCATGTTCACCATACCTTGGAAAATGCACAGAAGTAAATCAAGGAGTATATTCAGTTTTGAACCTACCTTTTATTACTGTCGGGATGGGTTAAGTTGTACCACAATAACAAATTAATTCGGACACCCATAGCTTTCACACAATAATTTAGTTCCTACTTATCATACAGGCACATAGTATGCTCATTCCACTGCTCAGTGCAGCAGGGGCCTCTCTGTTCTACATAGTCCCTTGGGGACTCAGGCTGATAGAGGGTCCTCTTTTAATTGCACTTTCCGGAACACATGGCTTCCTCAATCACTGTGTCAGGGGAGGAGTGACTATGCACAGACTTATTTGGTTCTGTACTATCACTACTAAAGAAGGTCAGCCACATTTGCTTTAATACCACAGTCAGAGCTCTGAAAGTTCTAGATGTCCCCAGTACTTCTACCTCTATGCCAGTCATGGATTGTTTCTATCTCCGATAGCACTGCTGAAATCCTGCAATGTGCAAAAATGGGACCTGACTGGGCCACTTTCATTTGCTGTCCTGTTCTTACCGTCTTTGCCACCACCACTGCTGACTGCAACTGATAGATGAAGATCCCTATTTATTTCTCTAGTTCTCGGAGATATGTTCCCTGGCTCAGCATCATACTCAGAATTAGAAACAGAATGACTACTCCAATATTTTAGGTCAAGTACAATGCGATTGATCAAATCTTGATTGATCCATGTAAATAATCATAAACGTTATTTTTAATTGTTAATATTTCTTCAACTTTACATTTAAATACTGCACACCTAGCTGATATGAGATTCTGCAGTTCATCATGTATCTGTTACAATATGTTAGGTAATTTACTTTTCAAAAGAACTCCTAAATCATTTGATATATTTCAAACTCAGAGACAGGTGCAAGATTTATGATGATATTCGGTCAAAAAACGTTATGGTTTTTGTAAAGACTTATTACTATTTAAAAAAGAAAAAAAATTGGAACTCTTTAAAAGGAAACAGCAGGTTAAAATAGGTGTAGCTTTTTCTCCCAGTAAGAAATTCCTGTTGCTGGCTAGGTTCTGTGGCAGACACTCAGACTTACCACAGAGGTTCTCGAGATAAGATGCCAAAAATCTGGTGGGAAAGAGAAAGTGAGATTTATGCTCAAATCTCCCCAATGATGCTTCATCACCCAGAATTCTGGATGGTTGTATTATCTAACCATTCATATCTCCTACATATTTATTCAAAAACAATTCTTCAACAATATTAAACGCCTCATTCAGTGCTTGGCAATAAAATTACTAAAAATACCCCCAAATGTGAGTCCTGCCTTCAGGAAGCTCTCACTTGCGTAGAGACAGCCACATTGAACTATTTTTTCAGAAATAGGTGAAAAGTAAAATAAATAGATCTCCCAAGATGAAGCCTTGACCTTCTCGATGCTACTTCCAAGGCAGATGTCCCTTCAAGCCGTGAATGTTGGTATGGTTCGTTTATGAGAACACAACTCTGATTCAGGTCAGTGACAGGATTTGTGGCCCCATCAGGAGATAAATGACTTGCTGAACACAACATGATCAAGGCAAAATGGATTATGAAAACTCTCATGCTGGGATGAACATAAGTTTCTGAAAGCAGAGGGCAGATAAAACAAGACAGGTGAGGAGACAAAAAGAATCAGGGATTTCAGGGAGCACAAACTGGATAAGGCAAGCACACAGTGCAGCTTTCCATAAGCTGCTGGATTTCCAGTGGGGTCCAGGATCCTAGTGAACTTTCTCACTAGTTTATTGCCAAGGGGGGAAATGTGGGTTAAATCTTAAGAGGGGACTCTCAGATTTCCAATTTGTCAAGAAACTGGACAGGGAATAATCAGAATATAAACTCTCAACCAAGCTACAGAATCTATTTGTCGCCTTGGGATCATTAGTCACTTCCCTCTTTCCCTGTATGACCTTGCAGTTGCTTCCTAACTTCAAAACTATCAAGATCTTGCCATGAACTTCCTTGGGCTAAAGCAGTCCAGGATAGGGAAAAGAGTAATGTACAGAAAGTCAGAAGTCATGGGTGCTGACTTCGGTTCTGTTTGTAATTAGCAGTGTATTGTAACCAACAACACTCATCTTTGTGCTTCAATTTGTTCTCATCTGTAAAACGAAGGTCTCTAAGCCCCCTCCCAATTCTACCCTTCCTGTTAATTTCTATGGTTCTATTTTTTTCTGTTTCATCTGTCAACAAAGTGAAAAGCAAATTTTACCTACTGTTGCTTTTAATTTACTATTTACATTTCCTGAATATTTGATTGTTAATGGACTGGAAGAAAGAAAATTGTAGAAGGTTTCTTGTTAGAGTCATTTGAATATCATTACTAAATCTATAGCTCTTATCAAAGCAAACCGTGACAATTGCTCCTAAGCCTTCTTTTTGGAGTCACTCACAAATGAACACATTTTATTTTAATAGAAAACAAGAACATTTTAATTGCCTGAGCTAGGTACTTTTATTTTGTTTTATGTGTGCAGTCAGAACCAGACCCTTGTGGATAATGTTAAAAGATGGATATTCTTTTCCCTGAGCTTTTTTCTTTTTTGTATAAATTACAACAATTGCTTGGGGGATTGGGCATTTGGACAAGCCATAAAATAATCAAAATTTTAATGCTGTTTGGTGGCAGCCTAGGACTCTTTGAATTAGTGGCTAGATTAACCATTCACAGGTATAAGCATCCCATTCCTAGCTGGATTTAATAGTCTTGGTCATTGGGGGAATAAATTCTCTTGGTTGGTTCTAGGGCTTAACAAAATAATTTCTTGAACACAAGAAAGTGACCCCAGCATTTATCCCTAGGTTTTCCTTAGGTCTAATGCTATGTCTACACTCTGCCAAAATAATGTTTAAAAGCGAATTACTCATCATCTTTTACTAAAAAAGTGTGAGTCCAACCCCAAATCATTTAGCAGCACTGGCCAAATTGTGTGTGTTTATGTATGTTTCTAGCCACAGTCTTAAGTCTGTTTATACTGTAAACTTTCCAGCAGGGTTAAAAACCACTATCTCAAGAAAACTACTTCCAGAAATAGTTACAAAGATAAGACATGGTATAGATCATTCAAACAACAAATGTCTTAGATTTGGTCTTGGTCACTGCTGGGAGTTTCAAATACAATGTCAGATGAGACAGGCCCCAGCCCAATTTTTAGTTTGATTTGTTTCTCTCTCTCTTTTTCTTTTTTTTTCTTTTCTTTTTTTTTTTTTTTTGGTCTTAATTACTTAAATCTACTCTGTCACTTTAACGTCTCAACCTCAACTGTTTCATGACTGTGAAATATTGCCACAATATATTATGCTAATGGGCCTAATTATTCCTAGCGAAATTTTTCTAAGGATTGAGGTAGAGTATATGATAAAGCCACCAGTTCTTGATAGCAAGCATATTTTTTTTTCAAACCTGATGTTTACAACTGCTGCTGTATGATTTTATTTCTGATAGCAGAAAGCTAGTGAACATGTTTTAATGATTCCAGTGCATCTATGTTCTTCAAACTGCTGATTATCAACGTGCAAATTACCACTTGCTTCACATCCAGGCAAATATGAGAAACTCGGCAATTAATTGTCATGGCTGTCGGTCTGTCTAGACTGCAAGCTGCCATGGAAAAGATGGCTATTGAGAACAGCAACAAAAAAATCCTTATAAAACTCTCTGCCCACTCAGGATTTCCCACCTTACAGTACTCAACATGCAGAAATTTGGGGAAAGAGATGACAGAGTGAAAAAGTTCCTGATATTCAACTTGGAACTCTTTATAATAAATAATTCTTTCTCCCCCAAAGTAAAATCCAAACTGATTCTGAACTTTGCCAAGCCCTACTGTGGTCCAGTAGGGATATCAAAGAGACTAAGGTCCTCAGGGCTAATGATACTTTAAAGGAGACTAAATGTACAAGCTGAATCTGAGAAGCTAGAGGAAATAGGTAGGGTTAGTTGGCCCAAGAATATGAGCTCTAAGCCATCCACAGAACACCTTAATATGACTGACACTCATTGTATTGGGTGTCACGAGACCTGAGTTTGAATCTTGGCTCTGGCATTTAATTAATATGAAATTTTAAACTTCTGTTTTCTAAACTGGACATAATAATATCTACCTCAAAAGGTTGTTAATGAGTTAACAAACAAAAGCCTAATAATTCATGGCAAAAAGTAGGCATTCAATATATGTTTATTTCCATCTTCTCTCAAAACCTTGGCTCCTCTACTTCATAGAGTTTTTCCCCTCTTTGTGGTTAGAATTTCTTATCTGTGCATCACATCTGGGCACACAGTTAGGCAAATGCTGAAAGGAATAGCCCTTCATTTTATGTGACTGTGTCTTCTTTTCTGAAAAGATGTTAATTTCTTTGAGGTCAAGAACCCCATCTTATCATTTTACTGCTCTATCTACCACCTATCCCCACAAGTATATCAGGTATAGTGTACTGATAAATGCTTGTCGAATTGAATTAAATGTTTTCCTCATCCTTTTCTCCCCCTCCTTCTGCTATTTTTTGACTACTAATTTATGCATACATTTTTGGCCCAGGTTAAGTTTTAAAATATACAGTATAGCCTTGTTTAATTATAAACTGAAGATTTGTATCTGCAATTATACACGTTGTATAATTGTAGACAATTGAGCAACACTAAATTAAAACAGCAACAATATATTTACAAGAAAATATATCAATAGCATTGGGCACTAATAGTAGCCGATGAGGCATCCAACAATAGCAGGACAACTGTTGCCTTCTCAACGGACTTTCTACAAAGTGATGAACTCATTCTGCTCTGCACTGAAAATATTACTCAATTTTTCTAAATAGGTTCACAAGAATATCCTTAAAAAATGACTGTGTATATTTGGTACAAATAACCCACACTACTTCATTGAAACTAACCAATAGATAGTTCAAAAATAGTTTTCCTAAAAAATAAGTTTTATTTTTCACACGTGCCATCATGCATAGGCTATATGACACTGAACAGTAGCACTGAAATCAGGCCTTGGAGTTTGGGATACTAAGTCTAAGTTGGGCATGTTAGTTACACACACCATGTTGGCTTAGTGGGGACACCAACAAATGGGGCCCATACAGGCTGACATGAGGGCCAGTCAGGAGCTATTTAAGGAATAGAACCACCTATGGAAAAGGTTCCCACTTCCAACACTTGGCAGAGATCAACAACAGTCCTTACATTCCCAATTTCAGTAGACACACCAGTTTTAATCTTACTCTAGCAGAAATGGCTGTCCACCAAAATGTGCCCTTTCAGAGTTTAGTGTTGTTTCTGGGAAAAGAACTATATATCTCAGCCTCCCTTGCATCTAGGTGGACCTATATGATTGGTTTTCTCCAGTGGAAGTTGAGTGGAAATGTTGTGCAATACATCTGGGCCAAGATAGTTAAGAAGCAGGCATACTATCTTCTCTTTGCCTATCTGCCAGGTGGATGTCAAAGACTCCAAATACTTGGGGATACACAAGCCATATAATGGATAGGTTCTGCATCTCTGGATCACCAAAGTGGAGAAAAGTTGCCTAATTACCAGGATTATCCAGTTTAAATGATTAGGGTTAATAAGTTACTGGGTTTAGTTACTAAATTTTGAGTTTTCATTTGTAACAGCACTCTATCTTACTCTAATACATTTATTAAACCCCCGTACTGCATTTTGCACTGCTGATTATCTCTTCCTTGATATTTACTACTGCCTGTAGTGATTTCCCCCTTTCTTTGATCCCCCTACAGTCCCGAATCCTTTTTCTCTACCACTCCCCTTTACAGTTGTCATCCTTAGCCCACTCTCTGTGTTGTCTGCCTCCCCAACCCCAGGCAGTCCCATGATAGTTTTAAGGCATATTGTTCATTTCCAAATTTTACCTCTTGTCTAACTTTTTAGCCTGGCATATTCAAATGCCCACTGAACTTCTTTCCCTGGGCATCTGACTGACATCTCAAATGTTTGAAACTAAAATCAGCATGTTTCTCCTTTCCTTCCCCTCTACCCCAAATGCACACCCTACTACATTCTCTCAGTAAATAGCACCATTATTCTCCTAGAAAAGAGCACTGAAGGGGCACCTGGGTGGCTCAGTGGGTTAAAGAAAAGAGCACTGAAAATCATCTCAGAATCCTCTTTTCCCCTAATTTTCCAATAACTAGTGCATTGTTCCAGGAATTTTACTGACCAAATAGTTTGTGAATCCATTTTCTCATCTCCACCCTACATAAAACCATCCTGGCTCTGGGTCCCATTATGTTTCACCTAGGCTGCTGCAGGACACAGTGATTAGTGACATAGACTTTGGAATCGGGCAGATCGTTGTTAAAGTTTGAACTCTGCAACTAGTTCTTAGTTGTGTGATCTAGGGAATCTAACACAGTGCTTAAATTCACTTTTTCCCATCTGTGAAATAGAAATATTTCTATTTCATGATAGAAATATAGTACTAGTATATTCCAGAATAGAAATATACTACTAGTACTTTTCTAGACGAGGTGTTATAAACAATGAAGGAAATCAGGTATAGAGAGACATTAAGACAGCCTGGAAGAGAGTAAGGGCACCATAATGTTAGCTATTTTAGTTAGAGACTCAATGCTTCTAAACTCATCTCCATGAATCCACTCTTCATAAGGGAGGGAACTCTCTCTCTCTCTCTCTCTCTTTTTTCTTAAAGATTTTATTTATGTATTTGACAGAAAGAGAAAGAGAGAGAGCACAAGCAAGAGCAACAGCAGGCAGACGGAGAGGGGAAAGCAGGTTTCCCACAGAGCCGGGAGTCTGATGCAGGGTCTATCCCAGGACCCTGGGATCATGACTTGAGTCAAAGGCAGACACTTAACCAACTGAGCCACCCAGGTGCCCCAGGGAGTCATCTCTCTTAAATATGAATTCTGCCATCTTCCACCCCTGCAATGTGGAATGAAGGAAGAGACATGAGGAAAGGCATAAGGAAAGGTTGGGCATGAGAAATACTCAGAGGTAGAGCTGATAGGAATTAGAAACTGATTAGGGTGCTAACTGGTAGACACTTACTAGCAATGTCTATATCAAAAAACATCTATTGGAAAAATTTGCCTTTGTGAGTAAATTCAGTGCATTAAAAATCCTTTATTTCTTTTTATCTTCTCTGGATTGGGTCTGCGCATTAAAACTCAAGTACTAAATTAGTGATTATCTAAATTTAGCATAAACCATACTCACTGCATAATGGCCAAGCCATTTCTTTACTTACAGTATATGCATGACAGCTTAAAAATAGGAAATTCAAATTAACCAAAATTTCCCACTAAGAGAACATAATATGAGGAAAGCTCCAAGTATAGTATATTTTAATTCTCATTACCACTCTTTCCACACACATCTCATCCCAGTAACATTTTTCTCTCCTTTTTTTATCTCATCCACAGGGTATCCTGAACAGACAATGAGAACATTTGGAAGATAAGAAATACATGGGTGATTAGAGTGGAAATATCCGAAAAGGGATAAAATCAAGAGTGACTATGTATCTACCATGTGCCAGACAATCCGGGATGCCCTTCACATATGTTGTCTCACTTAATTCTCAGAACAAAAAAAATGATGAAATAAAATAAAATACATGGTACATATGTACCACGTACAATGAGAAATATAAAATTCCTGTTTCACAGAAAAGAATCTCAATGAACTTAAGCCACTTGCCTAAGTCATACAGGAAAAGTATTTATTTGCCAGTATTTTAATATAGTTTCCTTTGACACCAAAGCCCACCAGTATTGTACTGTTATATCCTAGACGTCCAAACTATTTTAAAAAATCTACAAAACTATACATGAGCCTGTACTCCTCAGTACTCCTTTAGTGTGTATTTGAACAAAAATGAGTAAAAGAAAGAAAAAGAAAAGGAAAGTATAGTTTGTGGATAGCCACTTCGCACATTGTCACATTGTTTGTGTCTACATGGGAGCTGAAGCTGTGAAACACAGAAACTTCTCTGAGGAAGAAAGCAGTCACAAAAGGCACCCCAGAAGCACCAATAATACACACACATATCCTAGTGGGAACATCCTCCATCCTTCGCGCCCTTCCCACTGGATGAAATAAACATCCCCCAGCTTCCTGTAATTTGGACTTCAGAGTCCTAGAAGAGTACATTCACATTCTTCTATATCTGTGCCATAGAGGGAAAGAGTTCTATAAAGCAGGAGAAAACAAATGATTGGTGAATAATTTTTTTTAATCAGATTCTTTATGAGACACTGATCTCATTATTTGTTCACTAGACGAGCTCTCACTAATCTATTCACAATTAAAAAAAAAAATTACCCAGCTAGTAGTATTGAACTGTGCTTTAATTAGGGCAGCCAAGAATGTCTTGTATAATTAACTGGGCTTTGTTTATAATTATTTCTTTGTGGTTAGAACTGTTTTCTGCGTGTAACTAGGGCAATGCTAATAGTAATGCTAACCTTTGATTTTCATACGAGAGTAACTGAAGGACAGGCAGAAGATACAAGGCCAGATCTGGGAAGGCAAAACCAAGAGACATGAAACACAGGATTTCTTTTTACCTTCTGTTTTGCCTCAGGATGAACACAGTCTCCCTAGCCTCTGACCCAACCTGACATCTGTGCTCCTTTATCATCTGTCAAGTTAAAGAAACTATTCCTTCCCTTTTGGAAAATGGAGTGATGTCTTTTCTTATCAAGGTCCATGTGCTAGATTTGCCCCCTTTAAATCCACTTCCTGATCTCCCAGATCCAGCTCTGTAACCTGTTGGATAATGTCAACATCCTTTGACTTCCCATTAAGTTTGATCAATAGGGATCTGGAAGGAGAAGGGAAAGGAGGGATAGAAGAGAGTGATATCTTGGTATTTATTCCCCAGGGCCCTTCCCTACAGAGTTATCTTGGGCAGACTGTATCTAATCCCTAAGCTAATGTATTAGCTCCTATAAACAGCCTTCTCTAAGAGGCCACTCTATCTACGGACTCTGGCATTCACTCTCTTTTTTAATCACTTATCTCTTAAGTTTGATAACAGAACACTGTTTTTACACTTGTTGAAAATATTACACTATCTCATGTGGTTACCCTACAGAGTACCAAAACTTTGTAAATAGTCCCTATTAAACTCTCTTCAAATTATCATAATTTGAGCTAACCTCTATTTCTGGGTAGCAAAATGGAGACAGCCTGGATTTGTAGCACCATGTACTCCCATATGTTCTAGAAGACTATAGGAATGGTAGGATTTTTAGTTATAAAGAATTTGGAAATTCACCAAATGAGTAATTAACCAACAGTATTCAATGTACTAGAGTGTGGTTGGATGAACTCAGTATCTTGGTCAAATATGACTGTCCAAGTCATGATGAATAATAACAGGAAGAGATACTGATAAAGTAGAAATTATTTTCATTTTTCCTGTAAATCTTGCTCATTATAGTTGGTGCATTTGGCATATATGAATCTAAAAATCCTCTGAGTTCTTTTCACATTTCTTCTGCTTGATGTTTCAGACACACTTTCCTAGAAAAAGAGGTCAAGGAAAAAGAATTAGAATAAAACTAATGATAAATGAATGTTACTAAATACATCACTTTTTGATCACGATAGGATGTGGGACAATTTGTTAGGTATCTAGGTTCCTTCCTGCAAGTGGCTCACAGCCCGGTGTGGGAGACAGACCACTGCAGGGTATAAAAGAGAGCAAAATTAATTTTTTTAAGTAGTAAAAGCGTTAAATTGCTTGAGAGAGAGGGTAGCCATAAAGGCAAATTTGGAGGGATTCTGTCAGGTGGATCAAGTAAAGAAAGGATAGGAATTCCAGACAGAAGAAGAGCAATGTCAAAGGAAAGGAGGCATTTAAAAAAAAAAAAAATGCAGTGTGTTAGAACTGTGAGTAGTTTGTTACACAGAAAAAACAGGGTTTTAGCAGTGGAAATTTGATAGAGCATAAGATTCAAGAAAGAGAGTGTCTAAGGATGAGACTAGAAAATTCCAAGATAGTGAAATAATGAAGTTCCTCCTACCAAACCAACACAGCTTAATAAAGTCTTCATATAGATCTGGATGTTATTCTATAGACAATGATGAACCAATGAGGTTATTTTTAACAGAATATTTATGTTACTAAATTTCTTTCTAAGAAATGTAATTTCAGGGAAAACATATTAGGACCAAGAAAACAATTATAAATATAATTAGTCATGTTAGCCTAGCCCAAGTTGAAAGTTCTTGAAAGGGCTAAATAAATTGATAAACATCTAGGAGACTGACCAATGGAAAATGAGAAAAGGCACAAATTACAAATATCAGTAATGAAAAGGGGGACAAAATTAAAAATCTCCTATAGATATTAAAAAGATCAAAGAGGATATTATTAAAGTCTTTGAAAACTGATATGAGAAGAGAGAGAAAATCTGAATAGTCTCATTCTGTCAAAGAAATTGATTTCATATTTGAAGACTTTCCCACAGGCAAATCTTTAAGCCAAGATAGCTTTACTGGTGAATATTTCCAGGCAGTTAATGAAAAAAATCACACAAACTGTATACAAACTCTTCCAGATTTTTTTTTAATTATCAGTGGAGTAAGACAAGAAGAAAAGATATGAGAATTAAAAGCAAGTAATAACATAATTGTCATTATTCATAAATTACATATTGTTGAACATCGAAACTCAAAAATACCTTTGTAAACTATTGGGCTTATTAAGTAAAATTAGTAAGGTCAATATGTAAACATAATTGTATCTCTACATGCTAGCCTCCCAAAAAGAATAATTTTAAAGATATTATTAACAATAACATCCAAAACACCATAGTTTTAGAAGTAAATCTACAAAATTCTGAAGACTGTTATACAGAAAATTATAAAGCATAATTGGCAGAAACTAAAGAAGCCCTAAATAAATGGAAGATTATACCATGCTTATGGGTTGGAAGTTTCAAAGTTGTGGAGATGTCAGTTCTCCCTAGATTGAGTCAATGCAATTATAACTAGATTTCTGGCATGTTTTTGTGTTTGAATGTGGGAAAAATTACACAAAAATTCTGAAATTTATATGGAAATTCACAGGACAAAGAGAACCAGGATAGTCTTGAAGCAAAAAAAAAAAAAAAAAAAAAAATTTGTGAAGTTACAATTAAGATAATGTGGTATATGGACCAAGTGAGTCAGTTAGTCCAATAAAACTGAATTTGAGCCCAGAAACAGATTGCTAGGTCAATTGGACATTTCCATTAAAGAAAATATTTATCTCAACTTTTTCCTTATGTAGCACATATGAATGGAAAGCTAAAATGTAAACACTTCTAGAAGATAATATAAGAGAATATTTTTATGACTTTAGGCTAGGCCAAGATTTCTTAAGCAGAGCACAAAATGTTCTATCCAAAAAGGAAAAGATTGATACATTAAACTACATTTAAATTAATAACTTCCATTTATCAGATATACCACTGAGACAATGAAAATTCAAGTCATAGAGTAGGAGAAGATATTTTCAAAACATACATCCATCAAAGAATGCATACCTGGAATATATAAAGGACTGTAACTTATCAATAAAGAAAATACAGGGACACCTGAGTGGCTCAGTTGGTTAAGCATCTGACTCTCGATTTCAGCTCAGGTCACACTGTCAGGATCTCAGGATTGTGGCATCAAACCCCAAGACAGGCTCCATGCTCAGTGTGGAGTCTGCTTGGGATTCTCTTCTTCCTCTCTTTCTTCTTCCCCCCACTCATGCTCACACACTCCATCTCTAAAATAAATTAAAAAATAAATAAAAATAATAAAGAAAAGACAGACCAATAGAAAAATAAGCAAAAGATTACAAAAAGGATATGCAGATGTCAATAAGTACCTGAAAAGATGGTCAGCTTTCATAGTTACTGAGGACTTATAAATTAAAACCACGATGGGATACCTCTACACCTAGAACAGCTGAAATGTAAAGGACTGAGTTATCAAGGATTTGGAGGAACTGGAACGCTCATAAACTGCTGATGGGTGTGTTAATTGGCACAATCACACTGGAAACAGACATCAACTTAAGCTGATCATACGTATACCTTGTAATTTAGTAATTCTGTACTTAGGGTTTACCCATAAAAAATTACATGCACACAGACATGAAAAGACATATATAACAATGTTCCTAGCAGCACTATTTATAATAGCCAATACCTACAAACACTCAAATACCCATTGATAGTAGAAGGGATAAATAAAGCACAGTATATTCATAAAATGGAATACTAGAGAGCAATAAAAATATATCCAATACTGCCTCGTGTACCAACAAAGATTAATTTCACAAATATACCACTGGGCAAAGAAGCCAGATACCAGGGAGAACACTGCATTATTCCATTATATAAAGGTTAAAAAATAGATATAACTAATCTATGGTGATGAGAGTCAGGGTAATTTCTTTCAGAGCAATGGTCACAAGAAGCTATGAAGAATGCTTCTGTTGTGAGTAGTTGTCGATTATTTCATGATCTGGATAGTTTTACATGAATTTGTTGACATTGTGAAAATTCATTAAGCACTAACTTTACGGCATATATGCAATACTTCTGTTAAAATGTTTATTAAATAGATGCAGGAATTAATCAGTCGGTATGTAAGTAACAATTGGTTCAGAAAAGGAAAACCTACAGTAAGTGGTATCATGAAATCAAGGGAGAAGTGAATTTCAAGAATGAGCAGGTGACTACCATGCCAACTGGTAAAAATTCAAGAAGGCCTTTTAAAGGTATGGCTGTGGTATAGAGGACATTGCTTCCCTCTGGACAAGGCATTAGTTTGTACAGTCTCCAGATTGAGGATCAGATAGTCTCATTCTCACACCACTGCTTGCTGCTCTGAATAAAGGTTATGACAGAGGTTTCTTGGCACTGTCTGATATGTTTTTTTTATTTTCATGGGTTTATTTTAAAGGAATTAAGCAACCAAATTAATCCAGTATTTAATTGTTCCTTTATATAAATACAGGCCCCAAAAGGTTTGGATTAAAACATATCTAACATGTTCTATAATTTTGGTAAATGGAATGATTTTAGATGACTATTCTTATTTAATGTGTGTTCAGAAAGTAATGAAAGGGATGGCTACATTGTAATTCAACACAAGCAAATCAACTTGCTTAACTTTAGCTAACTTTTTATAGCTGTTTTCTTTTTATAAATTTTTTTATTTTTATTTTATTTTTATTTTTTTTTAAGATTTTATTTATTTATTTGACAGAGATCACAAGTAGGCAGAGAGGCAGACAGAGAGAAAGAAGGAAACAGGCTCTCTGCCGAGCAGAGAGCCCCGACTCGGGGCTCGACCCCAAGACCCTGGGATCACAACCTGAGTCGAAGGCAGAGGTTTTAACCCACTGAGCCACCCAGGCGCCCCTATAAATTTTTTTTAAAGATTTTATTTATTTATTTGACAGACAGAAATCACAAGTAGGCAGAGAGGCAGACAGAGAGAGAGAGGAGGAAACGGGCTCCCTGCTGAGCAGAGAGCCCAATGCGGGGCTCAATCCCAGGACCCTGGGATCATGTCCTGAGCCTAAAGCAGAGGCTTTAACCCACTTAGCCACCCAGGTACCCCTTTAGCTCTGTTTTCTTATTTCCTAAGAGTAAGATTATAAACTATCTATACTATATTATATATACTAGTATATACTACACTATACCTATACTATACTGAGTATAAATAGCCAGCTGAGCAAACTAAGTCCATTATAATAGAGTTAAGATGATAACATTTCTGTTAGTTTGTTCCATGAAGATCTTCTGGAGAAGCCCCCCCAATTCCAAAACTCTTTAAGGCATTGACTCTATCTCAAAGCTTTGTTCATGCAACAAACATACGTGGAGTGTGCACCATGAGACCTTAGAACCTCCAACACATTTATTAACTTCCATACCCTCTTGAGAAAGTACTGAAAACTTCAGCCAACAATTACTTCATACTGCATTCTCCTTATCCTTTAACGACTTTGGTCTCTCAATACCTAAATAATTTCTTTTTAATTTTTTTAAAAGATTTTACTTATTTATTTGACACAGAGAGAGAGAGCACAAGCAGGGGGAGCACCAGGCAGAGGGAGAGGGAGAAGCAGACTCCCTACTGAGTAAGGAGCTGGATGTGGGGCTGGATCCCAGGACCCTGAGATCATGACCTGAGCCAATGGCAGATGCTTAAGCAACTGAGTCACCCAGGCGCCCCAAAACCTACATAATTTTTTTAAAAAGTGGAGAGAGGAGAAATGAATTGTTATTTGATTTATGTATATATTATTCAAAGTTATTTGAATAATATATCATATTTGATTTATGTATATATTATTCAAAAATATTCAGTTAACACTTTGAAACCAAACAACTGCAATAGGTAAATGGGTTTAAAAATTGGTTAATTCTACTTTGAAAAAGACCTCTTTCTCCTATTCTCATTCCTCTTTAACTAAAAGCATAATTAAATTGTTGATATCATTAATAAACAATGATGGTGGATGATTTACAATGCATCAGGGCACAGTTTTATTCACTACTGTATTAAAAGCACAATCTCTTTCAGTATGGGCTCTCCATCACGTGATTATGCAATCCTGTGCAAGTTACTTAGTTTCTCAGAGTCTCATTTTTTTCCATATGCTAAATGGGAATAACAACAACCTTAGAAGTTGTTAAGAGAAATTCACACTATCTGTGTAAAAAGCTTTTAGCCAAGTGTCCAGAATGTAATAAGTACTAAATAAATGAAAGCTACTCATGAGATTTTAAAAATTTATCTACAGATACTTGAAATGTTTGTAAATATTTCTTTCCTCAATAATGCTCACAATTTATGAAAAAGAAATGCATTCTCCATTGTTTTTCATCTTTATTCCCTTCTATTATTTTGAAAGCTCAAGTGACTTCTAGTTATTTGTTCACAACTTCCCATGGAGGAAAGAAGAGACAGAATGGAAGAACAAAGAAGAAAGAGCGAGCCTTCAAGCTTAACCCAACCTGCCTCTTTGTGACATTAATGTCTCAGCCTCTATCCTCTGATAATCCTACTTTGTGTCCAGGCCTTTTGGCCCCTACATACTATCCACTGTCTAAAAATCGCTAGTTTTATCTGGTCATACATGATATTTCCCCACTCTATCTAGAACAGAATTGGGTGAGATGAAAGAGTTAGTCTCCTGGTAGAGATGCTGAAGTGTAGACCATGCTCATTGGACTTATTCTGGGTTATCTCATGCACTTCTTACATCAATTTACTTCATTTCACTTTATAACAATATTCACAAAAAGACTATTATAGCTATTGTTCCTTTAGATTCATATCCAAATTACTTGTAAGTGTTCATTTTAGATTTTGCTGATGTTCTTTGGAAAAGAAATAGTCAGGGGATGCTTTCTGTATTTAAGAGAAATTGATTCACCTACAAAAGAATAAATTTCCTCCACGAATATGCAACATTTGAAAAAAATTAGGTAAGAAAATTAAATGAAATCTACTTTGGTACCACTAAGGATTTGATATAAAACTGAATCAAATTATTTGCAGGTGAAAAACATGCCAAATTTAAATATATATAACTTTCAGAAACTCACCTTATTGTCTGCCGGCAACAGTATGGACAGAAAACAAAGAAAAGGAGCTTTGGTCCTACATTTGTGAGCACTGACCAGGGTCCTCCCATCACAGTTCAAGAAAAGTTATTGTTTTTCCTGATAAATCTCCGGTCTTTGCTTGGTAACTTCAGTCTATTCTTTTCTGTATTTTTTAATGTTGCAACAAAACAAATTGAAAAATAAAATGGCCTATTAACTGATCTATTATTTTATATAACAATTATGGAAAACCGGTTTGACTATTTGTTTCTCTAATGTAACCGATCTGGAGGGTGTTCTGTCATTATGCAAACATAGCCCAAATGGAGTAGATTATAATAGCTGATTGTCAAGTTTGTGCTCATTTCATGAGGAATTCATATGGGATCTAGAACTGCCCTGACTACTAGGACCAAATCACTCATTCATATTCAACAGACACGGGGTGTACCAGCCATTGTACCACAGTGTAACAATTTGATACGGAAATTTCTTGAGATAACTGTGAAAATTAATAAAGGGACACCTCACTAAAATAGAGTCAGGAGACTCGACAGGGGGAGCTCTCACACCCTACCACTCATTGTTAATTGCAAATCTATCAGGACGAGAGGGACCTTTCCTGTGTCTACTACTGTGCTATCCCAGCAGGAGGAAGGAGGGCTTATCTCCTCCTCCAAGTGGGCTTGCGAGCAGTTTTTGCCTTAGCTTGCTTGTTCTGGATGACAATCGTCTGCTATTCCCGAATAAACCCATCTTTGATGGTGAAATAACTGGCAGTTTTATTTCTAAGGTGAACAGAACGAACTGCTTTTTCCACCTTGGTATCCCTGGTACCTTGTACATAACCTCATATTGGCAATCGCCAAAGATTTGTTATTATTGCTTTCATAATTACTTGCTGTTACTGCTGCCAGTACTAATAAGATAGGTAAAATAAGAAATTGGCACAACAATGGAATTCATCAGACACTATATGTTTATGTAATTTGGGAGAATTTATCTCTAAATGAAGTTCCTTGTCCCGGGGGGCCAAGGAAAATACAAATAAAGAAAATCCTTCAGATGGTAATTTGTCTCAGGAAAGAGGCTACCTCATCCTCTAAGTTAAAAAAATATTAGTCCCACGTTCTGGAAATACTGCCTTGCTCATTATATCAAACAATTTCTGGTCCTTTTAATCACTGCTAAAACACTAACGGCTCTCTTTAATACCTAGTCAATAAGCAGATTAAAACATAAATGCCACTAAATATGCTTTAAATATCAGCTCCATTGAAATATTTCTAAGTTCTGTATCCTCTTAAAATAATCCCCATTCAAAATTGAGAGGAAATGTCACCCATATGAGTTTCTTCAAAATTTAAGCTCTGATTATACAAGGAATTATGCGCTATAGCTTTAGAAATCGGATAATTAAAGAAGCACCAGACTCTGTTGATGACATTTTTAAGCCTAGAAAGTTGTTATCAATGCTACAGTAAAGTTTCATTTTTAAGTGATGTTGCACATGCTGAGTATATTTCTAACCCCAATTAAAGCTAGCTACCTTAAGAGGGAACTATGAAGAACGGCAGAGATGTGTAATCACACCAGACAATCCAAAGATCCTGGCGACAGAGCTGCAAAAACGCCACTTGCTTTGAGCAGGTCTTAGTAGGGAAATCCCGAGAAATATAAAATTATTAAAACAAAACAAAACAACCTCTAACTTTCAAGGAAATAATGGTCAGCTAAAGAAATTGAATCAGTTCAATTGTGAATTGATTGGCTCTTTCCAGATATTATTTCTTTAGTCTCCATTTTTAAATATGACATTTAAGCAGAAATTCTTTTTTTTTTTTTTTAAGATTTTATTTATTCATTTGAGAGAGACAGAGAGAGACAGAGACGCACAAACAAGGGGAGAGGCAGAGGGAGAGGGAGAAGCAGACTCTTGGCTGAGCTGGGAGCCCGATGCAGGGCTCAATTCCAGGACCCAGAGATCATGACCTGAGCCAAAGGCAGACGCTTAACCATCCGAGCCACCCAGGGGACCCTAAACAGGAAGTCTTTTTTAGGACCTCAAATCTGGTTCTTTACTGGATGAATGTAGACAAAAGTGGCCCTATATGTTCCAATCTAATCTAGGCTAAAGGACATTTGGCATTAGTTTTCCAATTATCAGAGACTTTAGGAGTACTTTCTCTAGAAGGATCCCTCTTTATCCTCTTATCAGTCTCACTGAAATATTTAATTCCAATAACCAGGGACTATGTTACAAAGCTCCTAAAATACACATTTTGCTAAAATCTTTTAAATGCTGCATATTCAACTTCAGCTTAGTAACCAACCCACCGGCATTTTGCCAGTATTTGCACTTAAGGTATATAACAAACGTCTATTTTTCTTAGCAACTTCCTTTATTAAGAAAATATACCGTCTACACATAATCCTATTGAGAGTCTAGAATCCAAACCCTAATATTTAGAATCACCGACATTGCTTTCCTTCTGGACCTATAACTTTTTTTCCCTCTCATACTATCTTCTTTCCCTCCCACAAAATGCACAAACCCATGAATCATCTCTCCCATTAAAATGGAGATTTCTCACCATTTAGTCACAGATCATAGCGTGCAGAATTGGAGGGTACCAGAGATCATCTATTCTTTTATTTGGCCAATGAAGAAATTGAGCCACAGACAGTTTAAGAGTCTTGCTTTAAGTCACACAGACAGTAAGCGTCAGAGCTCGGATTGCTTGTTGTATAACCTCAAGCTGCCACTAAGATGGAAACTCTCCCACTCGGAGATGCTCCTGGAAGAGAAGGACAAAACCATCATAAGGGCACCTTTTGGAGCAACTTGATTGAAAGGACAAGAGGGGGGTTTTAGAAGTCTCCTGAGAGCACGGACATCTGGGATTTCTGAAACTGAATTAGTTGAACCTGATAGCAACTCAAGAGGAAAGGTCACACAGGTTTGGGTGAGAAATTCATGATTTGCAAATGTCAGCTAAGATTTGGATAAGCATCTGGCTTTTGGTTATATATCTGAAAATGAATAAACACTGAAATCTGGACGATTCATCCTCACTGGACCTAATCCACCCAGGATTTAACAGCCAGAAAAGAAATGCTGGTTATGGCATGGATTCCACAAACTTTTAAATCATTTACACACAAAAACAAAGAAGCACATATGTATATGTCTGTATACATATGTAAACATGTCTATACATAACCCACACACACAAATATGTGTATATTTCTACGCATTTCATGTATATATGCATGTAGGTTTGTGTGTGTGTGAGTGTGTGTGAGTGTGTGTGTGTGTGTGTGTGTGTGTTTAAATATTCCAAAACATTGGGCCAGTTGGCCATGCATCTAGTTTCTCTTGGAAAAGATTTGCTTCATATCTAATAGAAATATACAATCTGGTTAAATGTTGCTGGTAAAATGTCTAACACATGGGTGGATTGAGATTGTGAACAAGTAGAGAATACTAAAGCAGCCTGATGGAGATGGGCCCTTGGAAGGGAGGCCAGAAAACATTCCATTCCAAAGAGAGAGGATACGCATCTATTGTTTCTCCAGCTGGCTAAGCAACGGCAGGGATGTTTCCTACTAAACAGCCTCATTAACATAAGCATAACTACAGGGTAAGTTTTCAAGCTCATTCCAAGTGAATTCAAAGGGGTGGGGGAAGAAAGATGCCGTTAATATGCACAACTCATGCAGACAATGATATGAAGCTAATTCATTTCATCATATTATCACCATAGCATATTAACTTAAAAGAAATAATAAGACAACATGGAAATGTTTGCATATTAGAGAGAATTCTCGTTGTACCCTATTAGCACCATATCCTATTAGTATTGCATTAGGCTACCATGCTGCAATGCTAAAATGATGAAATCCCACTGTGAAAACTGATATTGAATTCTTGTAATGTTTCAGAATCATTTTTAGCACTGCATATAAATAATTCATGTGAGCAGATCTAATGAATTGATGGAAGAAAAAAACATCCCTTGGCATTGTGAGCGTATTTATGAATGTAAAGTCACGAGCAAGTAGCTTTCTCATGGAAGGTGGGCAGGGGCTGAAATGTGACATCTATTCCAGAGCCGGTTATTAATATAATGAGGAATTCTAGGTCAAGTCCTGTTGAAATATTCCTGAAAGCACATTTCATTCTAGGAAAGGTGGCACAATACCGGTTGGCACTCTCCTGTCCTTTCTGAATCTAGATTGTAGATCAACCGAGGTAGGGACCCTCACTTAAAGGCACTAGCTGCATAGAATCCAAATTCCATAAACTGAGAATCCAAGTAAACGAAGGTCTTTCGCTCCCAGGGTCTTTGTTCAAGCCTTCTCAAACAGTGTTATAATTATCTGAGTCCTCACTATCCCTCCCACTACACTGCACACTCCTTGAAGTCAGAGATCATAATTTATTCCTATTTGTAATCCTAATTCCCAGCACATTGCCTTGGCCCTGATGGGAACTCAAACACTGAATGAATGGATGGATGAATGAATGAATATATTTATTCAATTCCAAAGATTCCAATTAAAAAGTTGGAATAAAGGGTGGGGTGGGCCATTTACATTTAAATCTGATTGTTTTGCTAAATTAAATCTTTATTGCAATGTTGAATTCAGCCAAAGCCCTTTCAGTGTAGAAAGGCATCCTAATGCAATGGAATGCTTCCTGAGTTAGACGCAATTGTTTAAGTTCCTGCCTTAGATTAATGGCTTTTTGGTTTCTCATACACATATTGCATATTGGTGTCAGTGTGCTTGCAGAGAAGTAATCCTAATGCAATTTCAACTCCCCAGGATGGAGATTTCCTGCAAAGAGAGCTGTCGTGCAAAGCGTGTTCCCCTATGTAGAAATATCGCTGGCAGTTACAGCGAATTGCAGGGCAGAAGCCAATGACCTGGTTTTGGTTCTCTGTGTAACTGGCTTGTGGGCACTGTGATTCTTTGCTACAACTCTCTGGAGTTCACTACACTTAAGCTCCAGGTCCCTCATGGCCTATTTCCTGCGTTCTGCTCCGAGGACAGATCACACATAGCCCCTAGTTCCAGGCTTGCTTTCTACATAATTACTTGTTTTAGAGACGAAAAAACTGGAAAAAGTAACTAAGACATCCCCTGGAAGGAAAAACTATATTTCTTTTTCTCTTTTCTCTGCCAAAGAGAATATTCAAATGTGCGATGGAAGGAGACAACATCACCGTTCAACACCAACCCTGCCGTGTTCACACGCACATATGTGTCTACATGTACACACATGTCCACATGCGTGCAAACACACGTACACACAGAGCTCTTTAGTTATGGTTGTGTGTTGGTTCAAGCCTCAGAGTCATTCACCTGGAAGAGTATCTTCTTCGTTAGCCCAAAAGGCCAAAGCATACTTTAGAACTGTGGGCCTCATGAACAATGGCTATGGTTTTTTTTAATATTTTATTTGTCAGAGAGAGAGAGAGAGCACAAAGCAGGGAGAGTGGCAGGCAGAGGGAGAAGCAGACTCCCCACTGAGCAGGGAGCCCAATACGGGGCTCCATCCTAGGACCCTGGGTTCATGACCTGAGCCAAAGACAGATACTTAACCGACTGAGCCACCCAGGTGTCCCAACAATGACTATGTTGGGAAAATAAAAGGTCATTTGCCTTTTAGTAGACAGCTTCCCGCAGCAGAGCTAGGTGAGCAAGACACTAGAAGAGTCCCAAAGATGCTTTTCCATGCTTTTCTTGCTTTTAACTTCCCAGGGGTTTCATGTGGTGGCCTCTCTCATTAGTCAACCCTGGGGAAAGCAAACTCTCCTTTTGCAGGGTGACAGCACTGGAAATAGAGGGTCGAATGGAGCACACGTATTCACATCCCTTTCAGGTGAGTTAGCGAAGCCAATATTTTTCACACTCTTCTCCACCCACCCAGGGTTTGCACATGGGCTAACAGGTTGAAGTAGATCGTACAGTAACATAAATGTGGTTTTCAGATGTGTTGATAAGGCATAGGAAACAAAATGAAAACTCGCCATTTTACTTCACCAGTTCCAAAGCCATTTTATAACAAGGCCCCTCAAAATGCAAATGCAAAGTGTGAAGTTGACTTTGAAAGAGTCTGGATGAAGGACACGATCAGCAAGCCCAGGTGGTGTCCTTCAGTAAGTTTGTTTTGTTTCCCTGGTGCATAGATTTGAGCTTCTCTGCTGTCCTTCAGCAGCTCCCAGATCACTGCAGGCCACCAGCTGAAGTTGTTTCCAGGCCATGAAATACAAGTCAGAAAAACCGAATTGTGAGGTTTCAAAGGCTCATTTTTTTTTTCTTTTTTGCTTAGACAGGTAATGGTGAAAGGCATTTTCTCCTATTTTTCATTTCCATATATTTGTTGAGCACCCATTATGTGTACTATGAATTCATTATTTTATTTCATCCCCATTTTACAGATTAGGAAACAGACTCAGAGAGGTTAAGTAACTTATTCTGTGGGTAGAGAAGAATAGATAGGAATCGAGGCTGATCTGATTCCAGAGTCTGTGCTCTTAACTCTTTCCTCAAAACATTAAGAACCAAGGCCTACACATGCCCCAGCGGATCCCAAGACTAATACAGTCTAACAGATGAACTAAATACCAGTTCCCCATCCAGACTCCACGAATAACTTACCTGAGCCTGAGCTGCTTCCATCACTCTGTGAAGAATAATGAAGCGGACAAAATAGGTCTGAGGTCTCCCTAGGTGTTAAGACAGTCAGGTGGATCCCAAGTAAACCTACTTCCTTTCTCGGGAGGTAGTTCATAATGGGGAAGAGCACGGATTTGTTTAATGACTCAGATAAAAAGTGGTTTACATCTCAACTTTGGTGATTACTAAATGTATGAATCTGGACACGTGTCTTCGTTTCTCTAGATTTCTAATCTGGAAAACAGAGGAAATGCCTAATTCATAGAGTTGTGGCAAGTAAGTGGGATCATTGCAGTGGCGGGCACAAAATGGTACCTAGCGATTGTTATTTCTCTTTTCTTTCTTCTCTCGGCTGGGAGATGACCTGGGGCCAGGCATAGAAGACAGCTTTTCCCTACTCTGCACTCCCCACATTTGTGCCTACAAACTCTCCAGACTGCTCTGGGTCTCAGATGCATTTTGCCAGTCCAAAATATCATCACCACGGTCTTAGGATTCCTAGAGGATCCAGAGCCAGGTTCAAAATGTAGACTTCTGCTGTCAAGTGGTATTATGTGCAGGGCCAAAAGGCGTCACCGAAGTAATGTTTAACTGTAAAATATCCTTAAAATAAGTATCTCCACAGGAGCTATAAACCCCAATGATCTCTTTCTCAATGTACCTGTCCCATAAAATGCCCACTTCTCTTTGTTCCTATTTCCCATTCCAGCTAATTTCAGTTCTTCTGATTTAAAGCAAATCTCATACTGAACAAAATCCATAAGTGCGGAACCCTGATCCCCTCAGCAAGATCTCCTAGCTGCCGGAGAGGCGGTTCTCTTACGAATCAGTCAATAGCATGTGCTTCAGGTCATTCTGGCCCCAGTCAGCGCAGAGCTGATTCCAAGAACCATAGAGGGTACAAGGAGTTTCAAAATAGTGTATTAAGAACCAACAGGGCCCCAAACCTCACCAGAAATTCCACATAGTCTCACTCTAGAAAGGGGTTTTAGGGGAGATTCGGCACGCCTTGCCTTCGCTGCATGGGCCAGGTCTCACCAGACAGCTGGGCACTGAATGTGTACCTCAGTGTGGCTGCTGACTGACTGACATATCACTGAAATTCAAAAATTTGCTGAGGGACATCCACAGCGCCCGTAAGGCAGTGGATGGGGCAAGCCTCCCTCCTGTATTTCTTGCTCACTAAAACCAATCTAAAATTATACCCTAACCCTTACACTGAGACTATCTGGGAGTTATATCTGACATAATTTCAGACTATCATGGCAACTGCAAATTTTTAAAGCGCCTTTTTAAAGGCTTATTAAATCTCTCTTCTTAATTAAGCCTTTCCTTGAAGAAGATTCACAGTTTCCATTGTTTCTCTGAGCTAATAAAATATTCAGGACACCTTTCTTGTAAAATCAGGACATAGCAGGGTGACCTCACACACCATCAAAATTTCTCAAGGTATTTCACCTTTCAATTAACCGAGACAGATCTATGTTCATCACAGCAAGAAATTTTGTTTTTAATTGGATGCATGAGTAATACAGTAGCTAAAACGTAGAGTTATTGCCCTAGATTGTTTACATTTGCAATAACAATTTCAACTCAATGTCTTCATGAAAATGTCAAATTTATTTCTGACGTAACAAAACATATTCAATGGCTAATCATGTATTCATTAATATCTTGTGTTGCCATCATGTCATTATTGGGTCTAATAATACCTAATTGCAATAATAAATACCTAATTTGGGGGACTTATTTATTTTCTAATTAGACATTTTTCACATTTCTATTCTGTAATTATTCATGAGTAATTATTGTGAGTCACAAAATAGAATTATCGTTAAGCCTGTATAAACTGCAGCCAGCTTCTTATTGAAAAAAGGAATTAAACTTTTCCCACTTTATGTTCTAATTAACTTTTTTCTCTATTTTTGTGGAATTGCTAGGAACGATGTTGAGGGAAAATGTAAAGTGGAGGCTGATAACTCAAGACATTTTCATAATTATAAACTTGCTGAAGGGAAGTTTAAAGAATAGTATAATTGGGGTTTTATTCCCACACCCCCACTCATAACCAAATAAGCTCTTGTCAAAAGACTTTTGATTTGTCAGGCAGGGGCTTGGGGCTCTGTCACCTAAAGCCTGGGTGTCCAATTTTAAGGTACTGAGCAAGCAGCAATGGCACGAAAGCTGGTCCGGATCTGGCTTCCATCTTCTCCTCCATTATCTCCTCACCAGCCATAAAAACATCACATCCCCCTACACAGACCTTCAGCCCTTTCTAATAGGTCTTTCCGCTCCCTGCCTGTTTACACATTGTTCTTTCTTCTCTGACTGACCTTTCTTTTCTCACTCTCAAGGACTCACGCTTATGAGTTCAAGTAACAATTCCTTCATGAAGATTTCTTGATGCCCTTATGGAATCTTCCTTCTCTTCTTCTTACCTTATAAACTGACCTTTATCATTACCACTTACCCCTGGATGTTAAATACTTTAAATTTAAAATTTTCTTGACTATCTTGCCCACTAAACTGTATTTCCCCGTAGAGGCTACAAGTTTTTTTTTTTTTTTTAGCCTTGCTCTTCAAAGTGTGAGGGGCTTAACACTGCCCCCAGGGGTCTCCAGGGAGGATGGAGCTACTGGATGGATAATTACTTCCTCAGAGGGTCCCTAGTGGGACTGAGCCCCAGTTGCCCACAGGGGTAACCAGTTTGATAATGTAACTTAGTTCTCTCTCATTCCCTGTTTTATTCTCCAAATCCCCAATTCCTTTCCCCTAGCATATCAGTTTTTTACTGCTGCTGTAACCGGTTACCAGTTACCACAAATTGAGCTCTTAAAATCATACAAATTCACTCTCTTACCATCCTGGAGGTCAGACGTGCCCAGTCAGTTTCACCGGCCCCAAGTCAATGTGCCAACAGTCTGGTTTCTTCAGGAGTCGCTAGGGAAGATTCTACTTCCTTGCTTCTGGAGGCTGCCTGCTTTCTGTGTCTCATCACCCCTCCTTTCATCCCTCCAACTTCTTGTTTCCTAGATCACAGCTACTTCCTCTGACCTTCTTGCCTTCCTCTTTTTTTTTTTTTTAAAGATTTTATTTATTTGACAGAGAGAGATCACACGTAGAGAGAGAGAGAAAGAGGAAGCAGGCTCCCTGCCTAGCAGAGAGCCTGATGTGGGACTCAATCCCAAGACCCTGAGATCATGACCTGAGCTGAAGGCAGAGGCTTAACCCACTGAGCCACCCAGGCAGCCCTTGCCCTCCTCTTAAAAGGACCCTTTTGATTATATGTATAGCCCACCCAGATAATCCAGGATCATCTCCCTGTCTAAAGATCCTCAACTTAATCACCTCTGCAAAGTCCTCTCTGCCACATGAGGTAGCAAGTTCTGGGGGCTGGGATGCAGATATCTGGTTTGGGGGGATGGGGTGGGGGAGGTGCACGGGTAATCATTCAGCCCACCACACCTCGGATCACTTCCGAAACTCATTTGCGACAAGTAGGCTCATCTCTCAGGCTCTGCATTTGGGGGACCTTCAAGCAAAGACAGGATCCAAAGAAAACTAGAAGACTATCAAGAGGGGCGTGGTTGTTATTATTCAAAGCTGCAGATCAACAAGATGTGGCTTAGAAAGATAACACCAGGGTGACAACAAAGAGGCCCTTGGTAGACTCGTTGAGGCCAGTTTCAAAGGCTATTTGCTAAACTGCAGTCGATTTAGAGTTATTTCTCAAAGCGGCCCAATGATGTAAATGTAAAGAGGGCTCAGCATCAGCCTTTTCGTGAGAAATCGTGAGTATCTGTAACTACAAAACCAGCTCAGTGTTCTCGCAGGAGACTGTATCCATAAAGCTTAAACTTTGTTTTCCAGGGAGGTGTTCCCTGGCCTAGTTAATCTCCTTCCTGACCCCGGGTGCTTTCATAACTCCCAATGTTTCCTCTGTCCTCACATGCATTACCCTATTGGATAACCTCGTTAGTCCCTGGCTTCCCCTTGGCTTCCCCAGCACCTGGAGCTCTGTGATGGCGAATGCCGTATCCCTCCCATTTACTTTTCCCCCTCAGCCCCTCCCATGATTCCTGCCACAACATACAGAACCAAGAAGTAATTATTAAATAAAAGAAGGAGGCAGCAAAAATCTGTAACTGTGCCTGAAATGAAATCACAGTGCATCTATTATGAGGCAGAGCTGAGGGAGCAGGGAGACCTGCGTCTTAGGCTGAACGCATTCACGGAGGAGCTCGGGGTGCGGCTGAAGTGCGGGTTCAGTTGTGTCAGGTGGATCTCAGATTCTGCATTTCACCTCAAGCTCCCCAGTGGTGTTGGTCCCGGTGGTTCTCAGACACATATTTAAAGATCCTGGTCCAGAGGTTTTAAACCTTACCTGCCTATATAAAGCATCTCGGAAGCTTTGAGAATGCATCCTAGAGCTCCTGGGTGGCTCAGCTGGTTAAGTGTCTGCCTTTGGTTCAGGAGGACCCTGATCTCAGGGTCCTGGGATGGAGCCCCATCGGGTTCCCTGCACATCGGGGAGTCTGCTTCTTCCTCTGCCTCACCTGCTGCTCCCCCTTCTTGTGCTCTCTCTTTCTGTGTGTGTGTGTGTGTGTGTGTGTGTGTGTGTGTGTGTGTGTCAAATAAATAAAAATCTTAAAAAGAAAATGCATCCTAATGCCAGAACCCTGTGCACAGATTCTCATTTAACTGACGGAGAGTGGAGCTCCAGTGTTCTGTTTGTTTTTTTGTTTTGTTTTGTTTTTTAAGATCCCCCAACAGTTCTAACAGGTAGCCATGGCTAGGAGCCACTGGCCTAGACCAACTTCCCATTTAACAGGGGAAGAAACTGAAGCACAGAGAGGGTCAGCTCAGGGCCGAGGCCAACCCCTGAGGACCTGTCAGAACTGGGAGCAGAATTCCGCCTGCTGAACCCCTTGCAGGGTTGTCTGCTGTACAAGGAATTCAGAACAACTCGGGGGAGGAGGGGATGTGCTGGCATTGAGTAAAGGTTCTGCCATCCCGGGGAGGGGATTTGGAGAGAGATGACTCACATATGAATCCCCTGCTGGCTCCCATTTTCATCCCCTTGGGCAGTGTGTAGGGGAGGTATTACTGCATGAAGAGAGCATTGTCAAAGAAAATATCCCGGCTGATCTATTTTAGTTAAAACAGCTCTTTTCCCCCCAGGTACTGTGAGATTGCTTGTCTGTCAGGGTGTTGGCCTTGAGCAGGAGCTGGGCACCAGGGAAGGTGTTTTTAGTGGAGGGAGAAAATAGAAATAAAGAGGGGGCCTGAGCGGTGACGCTGGGAGCTGAGGGAGCGAGCGCTGTCTGCTTCTCAGCCGGAAGTCAGTGCAAATGTCTCTGGGCTAATGCAGACCCTCCCCTCGCACGGTGCCAGCCCAAATCAGCATTTCCCCCGTCCCAGGATCTGTCTGTCCTATCCATAGCGTCCTGCCAGGTATCCAGCTCTTCTTGATTCCATTATTATGAATTTATGCTCTTTTGAAAATTCAGGCTGCTATCTGGAAGGAGTGGACAAATCTGAATAATAAACAGCGTGTGGGGAATCCAGATGCTAGAACCCCAGCAAGGCCCTGGGGAGCAGAGGCTGATGTGGGGAACAAGGGCCTCAGCAGCAGCCATGGGAAGTGAAAGGGGAGGAATTCCAGGTGCCGGTGATGGCAGGGAGGGGAGAAGGAGGCTCTAATAGCGGGGCCCGGGAACTAGAGAACAAATCCAGAAAAGTTGAATTGCCAGGCATCTGTGACGAGGAGGGGAAAGTTCCTCGAACTCTCCAAAATTCTGAACCTGAGGAAAATGGCTTGTCCTTCAAGTCAGCAACTTCTTGGCATGGTGGCCATCACCTTGAGGATGGACATTTTGCTGAACTCTCTGTTTCTCTCACTTAACAGCAGGTGTCACGGGTGTGTTGCTCTCTGCCAGAGGTTCTCTTTACAGGATCTCCTCTCCCAAAATTTTAATGTACCTGCGAATCACCTAAGGATCTTTTTTTTTTTTTTTTTTTTTTTTTGTAGTGCAGATTTTGACTCTCTGGGTGTAGGATGAGTTTGGAACTCTTACATTTCTTTTTTTTTTTTTTTTTTTTCATGTTTAAGATTTACTTTGTATATAAGCAGGAGGCACATGAACTTTCTGAGTAAATATTTCCCGGAGATTAAAGGTGAAGAAGTGTCTTTGATGGGTCTTCCTCTTCTGTTTTTCTCCAGACTGTGGACCCAGTGAGTGGTCATCTTCCACATATCCACGGTGCCGAGTTCCGGTCTTTGGAAAGATTCAGCCATTTACCTCCACCTGCCCAGGCATGAGCAAGGGAAGTGGTCAGCGCTGGGGCGAACCGGGGAACTCTTACATTTCTAACAGGTTCTTCCAGTGATGTTAATGCTGCACTCAAAGCAGCAGGTGGTATTTTGCTTCTGCCTGGACAGCCCTCCTCTGTGAGGCCAAAGGTGCAGGGCTGGGTGCCTGTACTGTGCTGGGGTGGTAGAGAGAACTCAGGGACACAGCAAGAGGCACCTAAAAGGTACAGGGCAAGATGGAGGTCTGCTCCTGTCGGGGGGGTGTGGCTGTGTCCACTCTGTGCAAAGGGGCGCTCCTTCCCTAGCTTTGGTCACAGCTTATCCCAACACACTGGGGGCTTATTGAAATCAAAGTGCAGAAAGGACGGGAGCATCTGGTCTTGCCCACGCTTTCCCTTCCCAAAATACACAGTGACCTCCAGGACCTTAATGTTCCCCTCAGTTGGACTAAAATTTAGGCAGGCTTCTTCTTGACTCTAAGCCCCTGACCTCCCTTTTGTTAGAACAGTCACTTATAAAACTTATAATTGTAAATTCTTTCTCTGCCCTTTGAGATGTGAATCTTTTTAAAAGCCTCTTTCCAATTTTACAACCCAAGAATATTTTTCTCAAGGACCTGGGAGCCATCTCTTTGAAATGTGAACATCAAGGGAAATAATACCCCTATTTCCCAGTTTCTAGGGGAGGATAAGGTGACTAACATTGTGGGGGCGTGACTTCCTCCAAGTTCTAAAACTACCTCCTGTCATAAAGATATAAGAAAGCTTACTTTTCCTTTGGATAAGGCCATTTAGCAAGCACAAGTGGCCCAGGATCATCCCTACCTCAACTCAAAATCTCTCCTATGCTTTATTTCAGCAGATTTCAGTTCAGACTGCATTCCGGTCTCTCTCCCCTACTGCTACAGCCCTGAATAAAGTCTTCCTTCTTTGCCTGTTTAACTGGGTCCAGTGCAATTTTTGCATTTTTGCTTTGATGAAAACACACACACACACACACACACACACACACGGCTTATTTGTTTATGCAAATAATGTATGTATTTATGTCTTTATTATGCACATACATATTTTCTGGAGAAAGGGAAACTGAACCTCAGAGAAGGTAAATAACTTATTCACTTGTCCCAGTTCTTAAGGTTTTCATGACAGATCTTCCATATGAGTGCTGTTTTCTCCTTGGTTCTGTTCTTCCCAAGACCTGAACATAAAAAGTCCTGACAACTAACTCTATCCACAATTCAGTGATGGCAGCTTAGAGAAAGATAGTGGAATTCTTAATACACTTGAAAGGGTTTATACTAAAATCCAAAATATGTATACCTCATAAGACCACATATTCAAATTAAGAGACAATGAAATTACGAACACAATTCCTCTAACCTTTCACCAACAACTACTTTATGCCTTTGGTGAGCATTTGCCTTTTTCTTTTCTTTTTTTTTTTTTTTTTTTAAGATTTTATTTATTTATTTGGCAGACAGAGTTCACAAGTAGGCAGAGAGGCAGGCAGAGAGGGGGTGGGGGAAGCAGACTCCCCGCTGAGCAGAGAGTCCAACTTGGGGCTTGATCCCTGGACCCCAGGGACCATGACCTGAGCCGAAGGCAGAGGTTTTAACCCACGGAGCCACCCAGGTGCTTTTCTGTGTTCCCCGTTATCTCTGTCACCTGAACCTTTTCATTTGTCTAACAGAAGGTCGGGAAATGATTCTTGGAAGAGTATCTGAGGAAAGTGAACACTATGGAGATATGCCAGTCGTTTGAGGGGACATGCAGGAGTTCATCATCCGTATGTCAGAGAAATGAAAAGTGAAAGGAGAAACATGTTTGACTTTAAAAAGAAATGTTTGAGAATAAATATCCATTCCCTGATTGTATATATATCTGAAAGTAGCATCTAGAGACAATTAGGTGAAAAGGATCAAATAACCATGACACATATGCATTTGAGGATGTAGGGAAATGTATCTTTATATGTAACAACCCACGTGGGAACATGGGTGATAATGTGCACCTCACCCAAGGGACGGATGACCGCTGCCCGAAATAAGGGAGTTGTTTAAGGCTAGCAACTGAAATGTCAACACACTTTCAAGAAAGATTTTTAATGATGCAAATTCCAAATTGCCCCCTGACTTGCTCTAAGCAGAATAAACAAAGCAATAAACCCATTAGAAGGTACTTGTGAGACATTTAGGTTTTAAGAGCCTTGCTCTGATGACTATGAAAATAGAGCTAGTTCCCACTTGGGAAGGGCTTTTGTTATTCTGTTTAGTTTAAATCACAGCTAACAACCCTACTGGCTTTGAAAGAATTGCAATTACTCCGTGCCTTCCAGTAGGACTCAAGCTTTTCCAAGTAAGCGTGTTTTAAGTGTTTATCTGCAAATGGGCAGATAACTATTGCTGGAGGGCAACAGGTGTCACTTCATGGGTAGCTTCGCTCTTTGTTTTGCTCTTCTCATTTCAATTATCGGACCCTCAGAGAGCCAGAGGACCCCCTCCTCTAAATTCCAGATAACATTGGCTGATGGTCCCAGTGAATGTCCTCATAAATTTTGGTCCTTCTCTCAAGAGCTTCTGAAAACAAAGGTTTGGATTTCCCCCATCCTCTTCAGTTTGGAAGTCAAGCAGCTGCCCTTCTCCTGCAGCCACGATGTATTTAAACACACAAGTTTAAGGAGTCATTTTCTGTTTTCTGAACTGAGTCAGACATTGCATCTATGACCATTGTTTTATGGTAAATGACTCAAGCACGAATGGAAAAGTTTGAATGAATACATCGGTATTATCAAATGCTCTGGGAAACTCAAAGTGCACTGTAATGACAGTATTGGGGTGGCCTCAGCTTCCTCCCTTGTACCTCCAGGAGACCAACTCCTACAGAGGTCAGGAAACTGAAGGGACCCCCACAAAGGACTGCTTTTTTGCTGCCTCTGTTCTTGCCAGGATCTGCACCCCTGCTGACACAAGCAGTGATAATGTTCTCCTCGTGAAGATCAAGGAGTTAATGCGAGGGCACTGGTGGACTTATGGAGAACACCTGAGCACTTGTCTTTGTTCATTCGGTTCCTGGATGCCTGGGAGGACACGTACACCAGACCATCATCATCAGTAAAAACCCCAGACCTTGAGCAGACACAAGACCCATCCTTCGTTCCTTTCTGAGTCTCGGACGTTCTGTCAGCGTCAGTACTCACTCTCTGTATCTTCAGTGAACTGCTCTCATTTCCTCTCAGCTCACATTTGATTTTTGTCCTACATGAAGCCAAGCACCCTCTTGGCTGGGCCCGCGGGACCCCATCTGGGTCCTGGGATCCGGCCAGCTTGCATGACTACTTCAGTGAATCCCTACAGGAATAGAATGTGATGTGGGGTCTGGAGCCCTCAGCTCATTGCCAAGCACGCGGTTAAGTGCTCAATCAATGGAAGTTGTAAATGCAAAGCGGAATTTCCACCACACCATTTAAGACTGGTGCCAAACCGTGGCCTTGCCTCAACACGCTTAAATGAAGTGTCAGCCGTGTTGTCCTTTGGCTTTCTGGTTTTACAGCCCTCCTTGGATTGGCACAACAGCGAGAATCCAGGGTGAAAAGCTTCTAGAAACTGCACACCCTTGAGGGCAGAAAGAGTCAGTTATAATAATCATCCTTGTCAGCACAGCAGGATCCCTGTCTCACACATCTGTCTGAGTGCAATGCTCAGGACGGCATTAGACAAGTATCATTTTGTCAATTAACCTTTTCCCATTCTTAGTTTATTAGGGCCTAAGCAAATGCATTTACTACCCTGAAAGGGGCTTTTCTTTTTCTGACACGGAACTTGCAGCTTTAAACACAGCCTACCTGCACTTTCCCCTTACAAAAGACTCAGTGGCACCTCTCTGGCAAATTGGATAACCCTGTGTCGTGCTGCATCAGGAAATCATTTTAATTTATGGAAGGCCTTGGTTTATTTAACATAAAGAGCAGTAGATGTCATGGTGTTTAACTCTGCCTTTCACATCCGCCGGGTATGAGAAAGCAGAGGATGTAGGTATCGCCTGTGATCAGTGACTGCTTACTCCTCTCCGCCTATAACCTGCATGGCCCTTCAACTGGGTGAAGGGACAGGTGCCATGAGACACAGGTCTAGAGTGCTACCTGGCAGAAAAAGGAAGATAAATTGTGATCTCCTGCCAGTTTCTTCTATCTTAATATGAACCCCAGCACACACAATCTTCTAAGGATTGTATAATAACAGATACCATTTTGCCAATCTCTTATAATGTGCCAGGTTGGGCCAAGTGCTTCTTATTTACAGTTGTATTTTAATTTCCCAATAACTGTATGAGGTAGGTATTATTACTTCTATTTTACAAAGGAAGAAACTCTTTAAAGTACTATAACTAGCCAGTTATCAGGCCAAGGTTGGAGTCAGATCGCCTTCACCATCATACACCGTGTAATTCCAAGTCATGGAAGTAGCTTGGGTCATAACTTCCATCCTATAAAAAGACAAATAAGAAGAAATATGATCCTGCCACTAAAATAACCTAAATTGTAATTAAATGTGATACCAATTAAGAGCTGAAGCCATAGCTGATAAAAATAATTAAGAATAAGTCTGGTTGTGGACACCTGGGTGGCTCAGTCGGTTGAGCGTCTGCCTTTAGCTCAGGTTATGATCCTAGGGTCCTGGGATTGAGTCTAGTGTCAGGGAATCCCTGCTCAGCGGGAAGCCTGCTTGTTTTTCTCCCTCTGCCTGTTTCTCCTCCTGCTTTTTCTGTCAAATAAATAAATAAAATCTTTCAAAAAAAAGTTTAAGAATAAGTCTGGTTGTACTGTACTCTTTGGGAGTGAATGACCATATTGGGCATGACACTAAAACGTGTGAAATTTATTGTAGCACATGTTTACTCAGATAGGGAAGTTGAGATTATCGACCTACGATTAATCTAAGAGGGAAAAAAGGCTTGAATTAGAGCAAGCAAAGAATTGCTAATTCGGTCTTCTAGTTAGGAAAGATGGTGTCAGTGGGTAATTCCTCTCCAGACTGGCATAACTAGAAGGATCCATCACTCCTGCTTCTCCTCTCCTTTTTCTCTACTTGGGATTCTCCCCTCCCGTTACAAGGGTGTCTCCTAGTCCACCTCCGTTTTCTTCCTTCTCCACAGCTAGGTGCTCAGCTCATCTACCTGTGGCCGTGGCCACACTGAAATCCTCTTTGTGTCTTCTGCTTCCTCCCATCCCCCGCTCCCCAGTTATCGCCGCAGCTTCCCCGTCTTTCTCTGCAGTACCATACGTCCTTGGGCACTCCTCCCCTCCTGCTGGGATGCTGCTCATTTCTTTCATTCTCTCTTGTGTATCGCACTGTGGAATGAGAGCCTTGATTTGAAAATAACAAACTTTGATAAAGTCTAGGAAGACAGCACACATTGGCATTAAAAAAAAAAAAAGCTTTCCCGTTTCTTCATTAAAAAATAAGTTTATCACTGAGAATTTGAGAAATTTAAGATTAATGTGTTGTTGCAGAAACACACACACTCACACACGCACATATATGTACACAAAATATATACAAAATGATGGTCTGTAGGCGGCTTGCTCATTTAATGGTTTCTGAGGCAACAGTTAACAAATGGACCTCCCTATGCTAGCTGTGTTGAATTCGCCAGTGATTCTGGTAAGACAAACAAGGAGACTAATGGGAAGGCATTTAATTTTGAGGTCCATAGGGGGAAAAACACATGAAAACATTAATGTTTGCCAAACAGACATACTTAGAAGGAACGGGGGAACAAGTAATGCATTTTTAAGATCGGAAGAAGTATAAACCCTGGAGAGTGAACATGGGAACAAGGGGGAAAAGAGTTCTTTTAATCCTAGCTTTGGGTGTTACTGCAAAAGATTCTAATCATCAAGTCATCATTATTAGTATTATTATTCTTATTACTGATAATAAACATGTGTTGGCTGCCAACAGGATGCCAGGCTGTGCACTGGAGAGAATTAAGACTGTCCCTGCAGTGCAGGCTTACAACAGATTATAATTGCAATAGAAAATCATATTAATAGAAATTCAATATTTTATTAGAAAAATAGCATTGTCACTCTCCTCTCTCTGGGTTTCCTACCACCGAGTAGAATACTGACTCAAAGTGTGATGGTTCCTGGTCATAAAGCCAATAAATTTCCCACTGAGAATTCCCCCTCTGCAATTTCCCAACATTGAACACTTTGCTTTTGCTTTTAGATGATCCAGTGGAGTTATCTGACACCTGCTCAGTTTGCTACACTTTGGGTCAAGTGGATCCTCTGACTTGGGCTGAGTTAACTGATTTTACAACAGTCATCTCAAGCAAGGGTTTCCAAAATGCTCATTACAGCTCATCAGTGGGTCTCAGAATCCATTTAGAGGCCTCTAATAAAAATAATAGAATGTAAAGGAATAGTATAGAAAAGAACCTAAATGTAACATCTTTAGTAAAAGTATCTTTTCTGAAACTTTTGTTACACTTTTGTGTGTTTGTGTGTGTGTGTGTGTGTGTGTGTTTAATGGGTTGTAAAATTAGGAGTATCTATTGCTATTGTTATGAAAAAGCACAAAAGGTATGAAGATATACTTCTCACTTAATTTGAAGTTCAGGTTACCACCTGATCTGCAGACATAGTAGAGCATGGACATGATTTTCAAGAGATTCCAAATATTCAAGTATTTATTGTACCTCCAAATCAACTAATATTTATTATGGTTACAATGACCTCACATTTCTGAATTAATGCTAATCTCAAATATTCTTTTCCATTGCCACCATAAATATATCGACTTGTTAGACTCCAAGTCCTGATAATTGGTTTATAAAATATACTCACTGTATGATGTCATTTATAAAGCTGTTTATTTATTCTGTATTTTTCCTGAATGTCATAGGCTTGTCTCTCCTGAACCACTTGTAGATGACCTCCACTGGAACAACCTGTCCCTCTTTTTTTTTTTTTTTAAGATTTTTACTTATTGTTTGACAGAGAGAAAGATCACAAGTAGGCAGAGGCAGGCAGAGAGAGAGAGGGAAGCAGGCTCCCTGCTGAGCAAAGAGCTGGATGTGGGGCTCCATCCCAGGACCCTGAGATTATGACCTGAGCTGAAGGCAGAGGCTTAACCCACTGAGCTACCCAGGTGCCCCCAACCCATCCTTCTTAATGTACACCTTGCTAAACCTACAGGAGAACTTAGTCTTCCCCACCCTTGCCCCCCACAAAAGAGAAAGCATTCCAATCTCAATTCTAGAATGTAGCCTTATAGATAATATATTATGAGGAAAGTTCCCAACTGCCTCTGGCAGATAAGTGACATCACTTTATCATATCTTCTTGGTAAGATTTCCTTTGTTTTCTTTTGCTTTTATTCTAGCTGGAATTCTTATGCTTTTCCTGTACTTATATTATTACATCTTTTAACGTTTGTCTAAGTTAAAGAACAGGTTATATGCTTTCACACACTTTCCTTTGATTTTAAATTTAATCCAAGTAAAAATATTTGAACTGGAGGTGGAAAGAAGGAAGCATGACTGAATTATCAAGATAATGGTCTAGTAAAGACTCTGCAGGAGACTGAAGAAGCCAAGGTAGCAAAATATGTAGCAAGTACCATTAATATGAAGAGGCTTGCCTGGTGAGGTTTCAAACAAAGACAAACACTGCTTCAGGAGAGCTTTTACAGATCCACAATTCTGGGGATGCTTCTAAATTGTTCTGTTCACACTAACTAGACATTTTCTACTGCTGATGGAAGATACCCTGACATTTTTATATTCTAAGCTCAAGTACATCTCTTGATGACACCCTATGTTGGCTATAAATATAGAATTATATTCCTGTTAGAAGAAAGCTACTTGTTGGTAAACTTATTTGTTTATAATTTTTACTCTCACCAACATCCAAAAGGCCATAAGGGTAGACATAAGGGCAGCTGAAAATGCAACACAAGATAAGGTATTTAAGGATAAAACAGAACAAAGCTCTTCTCATAGAAGAAGGAAGAAGAGATGCTTTTAGTCACTCAAGTTGAGCGAGTTATTACACTTGAATAATAAATCTGGATGTAAATTTCCTGGCAGCTGTGCTAAAAAGGAAAACATAAAAAATTATCTGAATGGACACAATCTTTCTCGGAATTAGAGCCAAACAGAAATATACCATATTTTCCTTGTTTAAGAAGAGTTGAATATGGCCTTGGTATCACCTGCATGTAGTCATGGACTTGCCTCCAACTTACTCTGTTGCTCTAGATGAATCATTTTACCTTTAAATTCTCTGTATGGGATGGGGCAGTGGACAGGGGAGCTTGGGATTAGAAAATTGCTAGCATCCTTCTAAGAATTAAAATCCAGATTCTGTGACATGGATGGATTTGAAGAAGTAGGAATCTTTTAAGCCAAGAGCTGTATTAACTACTCAATAATACGGAAGTTGAAAAACAACATTTTTGTAAAATTCACCAATTGTTATTTTTCCTTATGGAAATAGCAGAGTCATCCATCCTTTTATGCATGATTTGAAAATCCATTGTTTAATTTCAAAACATAGTAGAGTCATTCCCAGCACCTGATCAGTCTTAGATTCAATTTGCTCTCTCCCTTGCATTACCCACCTGTTTGTCTCCCCGCTTTGACTATGCATGGCAGAGCCCCTGCGTTTTGTCTCCCTGCCTCCAGCTTTCGCCCTCTCACTCATCTGTCACACAGCCATCATGGGGATTTCTAAAAGAGAATACCGTTCATGGTAGTCTTCAGCGACTACTCAGCACCTGCAGGATAGGGTCCAAACTCCTTAACTCCCCAACCAGAGTGCCCCTGACTTTGAGCCTGCCCACGAGTCCAGGCTGGCATCTCAGCACGGTGCCCTCACGTTCTGATGTTTTATCCAGCCATTCAGAACGACTCACAGATCCCCCGAGGACCCATGCCTTCATGCCTGTACACATCTTGTTTTCTCCCCTAAGTATTTTTCTTTTCCCATCTTACTTCCTCAGTTCCCTTGGCAAAAGCTTCCGTACCTTTTAAAGTCCTGTTAAATTGATGCCCCTTTATGAAATTGTAACCGGCATTCTCTTCTTTAGAATTTTAACAACTTTTTTCCTCCACAAGTTCTATCGTAGCACTCCTGACATTTTATTGCGTGTATGTCTGTTTTTCCCTCCTTGATCTTTACCAGCAGGAGGCATGAACCATTTGTTATTTTTATCACTGGCATTCAAGGAATGTTCATGGAATGTGGGAATGTTGGGTCCTTACCCTAATTTCTAACTCCTAAAAAGCTGAACAATACCCTTCTTTGTCTCTTTTCTGTTATTCCTCATTGCCATCTATCCCCATGTTGACTCCTCTCATAATAACATCTTTTGTTCTCCTTCCCCTACTCAGTGGTTGTTAGCAAGGACAGCCTGTGGAATTTAATAGCTTCCTTCCTTCCTTCACCTTCTTCACACTCATTTCTTTAACCGACTCATCCATATTCTGTCCTACTTCATATATTTCTCATTGCCAGATTCCTCTTAGCGATTTTTTTGTGTGTCTATTAAATCCTTTGCTCATTTCTTGCACTCCATAAATACTAAATGTGCTTGTTGAAAAGCAGTACTATTTGCTGAATTGATTTTTGCTGTCAGGTCAAATCTAGAAGCATCTTCTTAAAAAACAAAACAGAAGCAGGTAGCATAGTGGCTAACAAAGGCAGAGCAGAGTGGTTCATGGTCTTGGCTCCACAGTCAGATGGTCCTGGGCTGGAGCCCCGCCCCCCAGTCCTAACCCTCTGGATGACCTTGGGCAAGTGTCCCAAATTCTGAATTGGTTTGCTCATTCGTGAAAGGGGATAATCACACCTACATGTTTGCATTGTTGTGAAGATGAACTAAGATAACTCAGCAGAATGTGTAGCCAACAGCAAATAATGAACAAATTATAGTTGTTACAATGATTACTGTTTACTTAATACTACTACTACTACTATTATTATTATCAATTGTTATTATTAATATTAGTAGTATCGATTCCACACACTTCTGGTGCAACACCGAAGACTCTCTGGGGACGATTTCTCCTTTGGGTTTGGGGTGTGACTCAAAGTGTGTTTGTGGAATTGGCTTTTATTTTTAATATGAAGAGGTTCCCTGAAGATCTATGCTGTCCATTGGGTTTTTTTTAGCCAGGGTTCATCCTAATAGATTATTACTCCACAGTGATTCCATCTGGAGTGGAAGTCAAGCCCAACCCAGCAACTCCGGCGTGATCCTTAGTCTGGAAAGCTGTGCTTTCTGGAAAGCTGTGCTTTGGAGACACTGTGACAAAGTAGAAATCGGCAGCAGCTTTTCTGATTGGCTTTTCAAGGATGGTTCCATTACTGTTGTGGTTGTTATGTTTATTATTATTCCCCTTTTCTATTTTTCAACAAAGAGCTGAGAACCACTCAAGGAACAAGAAAAAGACCCAGTAGCTTCAATAATGTGATAAAGTGTCACTGCCAACCCAGGTACCAGCTTGTGACTTCATCTTGGACAAAGGAAATCACTCTCTTTGATGAACACTTTGGAATGATTTTCAGCTTCTGATAATTCTCTTCCTTTTAGACAGCTACTGTAACAAAAGCCTGTAGGGAGAGCTAAAGCTTCGCCTATTTACAATACCCACATGCTGACTCTCTGTTTAATTTTAAAAAACAAACCCAGAGCTCCAAATCACTCTCATATTTAATATTTTTGTCTTAAAATAGCTCTCAGTTTTATTTTGCTTTTTAAAACTAAAACGTAGCTTTATATAATGGGCAGCAGGAAAAATGGCGAGAAAGAGAAAGGAAAAAAAAATAGTGACAGCAGAATGGCTTTCACAGAAGCTCATTTCTTCCCCTTTGGAGGCAAAGAAAGTGGCAACAGCTATGGCGTTATTTCTTGCCTGCCAGCTAGAGCCCAGAACGACGACATGCCATCAGTTTCAATAAGCCTGTGTGTTCTTGAGCAAATACACACACATATGCACACACACAGCGCCTTACTTTAAATAAATTCTACCAGGAGCCACCTGTCCATTAAACGTGATTACACAAATGTGGTTTAAGACCCTTTCTGAGGTTTCCTTTCCATTCCCCTTTTAATGACAAATTGGGAGCCACCTGTGGCGTCCAGACCACATTATGACCCCCTTCCTGGCTTCTTTCCAGACTCAAAACCAGTGGCATAATTGCCAGTCTGGGTTCAAGCCTCTCCCACCTCCTGAGTAGGTTAGCGGCCAGTGAAATGGTATACGAAATCACCTGCAAATCATATAACTTGGTCAATCACTTCAAAACCTCTCTCTGGCTTTTTGCTTGCAGAGCTTCCTGCTGCCTGCCCCAGCATGCTGGTTGAGTTCAGCCATTATGCAATGATGTTCGATGTTGCCAGTAGACCGTGGCTCGATGCCACGGTTCAGTATAGCAGCTCGATTTAGCTTTATTTATTGGATTTTTAAATCCTCTTGTATAGTAGGTGTTGCTCTCTCCTGAAGCTGTCATTATAGCTTTAACTATTGACACCTCTATCACAGCCAGTCCCTCCATTCTTTGCTCTCACGCAGACACGAAATGGTAGTTCTTGCCACACTGCAGCCAGAGCACTTGAAGCCCAGCCCCACACACTTCTTTGCCACATGAACATAAGAGGGAGTACATGGATGCTGATTAGTTCACTTCCTTAGCAACTTGGAGTCTCCAAGTTGCTTTTCCTGGCTGTGTTGCTTCTTCAAGGAGTTCCAGACTGGAGACCAAAGCCTGACCAGAAGCTTTGCACCTGCTCTGGTACCCATTGCCTCCAAAAAAGCTGCCTCTTCCCAGTTAAAAAATTTGGTGTCTGCCATTATGCACCTAGAACACTGTCTATTGAGTTATTAAAATAATTGACAGTGAGCACTTACTTAGAAGAAATTCTACCTTTCTGTTTGTTGTCTAATCTCAGGGTTACACTTTCTAAGTTCTAGGAGTTTGGGTTTAATTAGGAAGAATTTGTATTGAAAATCTAAATATCCAAGTATGAATAGCAACTCAGCCGTTAATTGGTTATGTAACTTTGAGCAAGTAACTCAGCTCCTCTGAGCCTCAGTTACATCATGCATAAGATGAGAAGAACCTAAGCTTCTTCCCAGCCTTACTGTGAAACTCACAAGAGGAAATGTGTGTGGAAGTATCTGACACACAGTGAAACGTCCGTCAGGCTTCCTTTCATTTCTAATTTTGCCCTCTGTTCTATCAGGTTCATAAGACCAACTGTTGCTTTTGAAAGACTAGATAATCATCTGTCATAGATCTTCACCCTAGTGTAGGTCAGATTAAGGAGCTTGATCTTATCATTTGACCTTATCCAACTTGTGCTTCCCTTACTGGCCTTACCCTAGTGCTTGGGATTCTTTTATCATGCACTCTTTTTGGTGGAAGCAATGATACAGTGATGCAATGAGCCTTGATGAGGTGTTTTTCATTTGTTTGTTTGTTTGTTTGTTTGTTTTTTAAGATTCATCCATTTAGGGGCACCTGAGTGGCTCAGTGGGTTAAAGCCTCTGCCTTTGGCTCAGGTCATGATCCCAGGGTCCTGGGATCGAGCCCCACATTGGGCTCTCTGCTCAGCAGGGAGCCTACTTTCTCTTCTCTCTCCTGCCTCTCTGCCTACTTGTGATCTCTATCTGTCAAATAAATAAATAAAATAAAATAAAAAAGGATTCATCCATTTATTTGAGAGAGAGAGAGAAACAGGGTGGGAGGCACCTCATGTGCACACACCCTCACGTGAGTAGGGGGAAAGACAGAGGAAGAGATTCCCCAAGCTGACCCCCCAGGGGTTGTGGAGCCCATCATGGGGCTCGATCATATAACCCTTGAGATCATGACCTGAGCCAAAATCAAGAATTGGGTGCACAACCAATTGAACCAAGGCTTGACAAGTTTTTAGCTTCTTACTTAGTTCACCAAGTAACTTTCGGGTCTAACATTTGTTTACATTAGTTTCTTTTTTTTTAAGACTTTTTTTTTTAAGATTTTATTTATTTGACACAGAGAGAGAGAGATCACAAGTAGGCAGAGAGGCAGGCAGAGGGAGAGGGGGAAGCAGGTTCCCTGCTGAGCAGAGAGCCCAACGTGGGGCTTGATCCCAGGACCCTGAGAACATGATCTGAGCCGAAGGCAGAGGCTTAACTCACTGAGCCACCCAGGTGCCCCCCCCCTTTTTTAAAGATTTTACTTATTTATTTATTAGAGAGAGAGAGAGAGAGAAAAAGCACGCAAGTAACAAAGGCAGACTCCCCACTGAACAGGGAGCCCAATGCGCGGCTTGATCCCCATGACCTGAGTCAAAGGCAGCTGCTTAACCAACTGAGCCACCCGGGTACCCGCCGTTTACATTAGTTTTAAAATAGACTGCTCCAAGTAGGTCCAGGATCTTTGTAAAACATTCCTACAGAATTCTTACTAGAGAAATATATAAGCCTTTGCATAAAATATCCTATGCCTATGGCAAAGGAATTTTCTACTCAATGTAACATCATTTCAAGAGGGAAATACCTGGAAGACTGACGGGAAATGTGTTAGCATTATTCCAATTTTTAAGAGTTAAGTAGATTATTGTCTCTTGGTTTGAAAGTGTCAGCTCATTGAGAGAACAGTTCGTATACTGGTTTTAGCAAGGCCTAAAGTTGCTGTCTCTTTCTTCTTGCTTTTGAAATGTGGAAAAGAAGGTCAAGGCACTATTTAGGGAGCAAGAAAGAATGTACAAGAAATTAGATAACAGATTGTCAAAGTTATTTGCTGTAGCTTTCCTAAACACCACAACAGGTTGAAGTTTCTAGAATCTGGATGAAAGCCAAGTACCCTTCCAGTTTTATCATTTGTACAATCATGGATCTCAGAGCCAAGAAGCACCTCAGAAACCACCCAGTTCATAAATACTTGTTGCTGTCCCAGAAAGGTGAGCACAGGGTTTGATTTGGACATTCCAGACCAGAGAATGTACTACCTTGCAAGAAACTCCATTGTACTTTGAACGTTCTAACTGTGAGGAAATTAGATCTATTACTTACTCTGAATCAAAACTTGCTCTCCATTACTTCTATGCATTTGTCCTTATTTTACCATCTGGAGTCACAAAGATAAATCTGAACCTTCAAAAATATGAAGGCAGCTGTCGTCTCCCACAGGTGTGTTATTCTCTCACATAAATATTCCCAGTTTCTTTAACCATTCTTCTAATAACAAAGTTTAGTTTTCCTCACACTCTCATTACTCTAATTTGAATATGTAACAGTTTTCCAATGTGTATATAAATTATAGCACCCAAAACTGAACACAATGTTAGGCATGTGTTTTTTGGGGCCAACTAAAAGAGAGCAATGCTCTCCTTTCCATGTTTCACAACACTCCCTACACATTAAGATGGATTTACATTTGCTGTAGGTGAACAGGCACTGTTCAACTTTCTTTCTGTATATTAGCACATTTAATCTCACCACAAACCTGTGAGGTAGGTACTTTGATTATTCTTATTGTTTTAATGAGGAAATTACAGTGTCATCTATAGTGGTGCTCCTCCAACTTTTATGTGTATAAAACCATATGGGGTTTATATTAAAATTCAGGTTCTAGGGGTGCCTGGGTGGCTCAGTGGGTTAAAGTCTCTGCCTTAGGCTCAGGTCATGATCCCAGGGTCCTGGGATGGAGCCCCGCATCAGGCTTTCTGCTCAGCGGGGAGCCTGCTTCCCTCACCCCCTCTCTGCCTGCCTCTCTGCCTACTTGTGATCACTGTCTGTCAAGTAAATAAATAAATCAATCTTTTAAAAAAATTCAGGTTCTAATTTTGTAGGATTTCTGTGGATCCTGAAATGCTGCCTGTCTAACAAGCCCTTAGGTAATATGGTCCAGGGAACATAATTAAAGTAAGAAGGGTCTATGTAACATGATACAATGATAGGAAATGATAAATCAGAAAAACTTTAAGCTGAAGTAACAAAGGGTTTCTTTAATGGCACTATAGTAAGTTCCAGAGAATTTACCTATATTTAATTGGAGAACTGTTTTTGATGAGGAAATAAGTGTATTCTATGATGGCTAACCAAACCAGCAACGGAATTCCAGTCCCTGTCTCAAAGCCCTTCCGGGTTCTTCCTACCCCTTTTCCCACGGGCACTGAAAGTACCAAGTATACGGAAGTAGGAGGGTATATATTACCCTCCCTCCTGTGCTGGGCGTTCAGACCTTTGGAGACCACTCTACTCTGAGCCAACCTATGTTAAATAAACCTCCAGTCCTCTAAGGTCTTTGCTGCCACCGGTTTGGGGCAATGGCAGGGCGGTGACAACAAAGGACCCTATGGGAGAAGGCGCGCCCTGCCTGGTTTTTGGCAGTCTCCCACCCAGTCGCCTGAGACAGGCCCTGCCTCGCTGTTCCCACCCAGACTCAAAGGAGATTTGGTGGGTGCGGACCTGGTCCTGATGTCGGATTCTGGTAAGGCCTGGGGCACCAGGACTGAGTCCGGCCCACCCATCACGGTAGAAGGGGGAAACTGATCACTTCCCAGCCACCTCTTAGAGGTCTCACAGGTTGGGACTATTGTGGGGGTGGGGGGAGTTTCCTCAGGTCAGGAACCCCCCCCCAAAGGGGGGACAGGAAAGAATTTCCAAAAGGAATTCCACAGCTCAGGGCCTCCTGGGGGTGAGGAACTGTAATAACTTCTGGAGAGAATGGGTGAGTGAATGTGCAGTTTGACCTGGCTTGTTGGGAGGACGGATTCTGTGGCTCCACGGGTGTGTACCTGTAGGATCCCCAGAAGCCTATGGAGTCCGAGTGGGCCCTAACCTGTTTCCGCGGTGACCTCATAAAGTCTAAGGCAAGCCCCTTTGGGGTTTATAGGGACTCGCTATGGCCAAGGGGCATCCAAGTCTCCTCCGGGAGGGCGGACAGGGGGTATCTGACTGGTTTCTCCTCTGGAGAGGCACCCACCCTTTGTTTGTCTTTACGCCAATGACACAGGGAGGGAACACACAGCGTGGCCAAGAGAGCCCCTGCTCATCATGGGTGGAAGCTCTTCAAAGCCTAAGGTCTTAGACTGTATGCTCAAAAATTTTAAGAAGGGATTCTCAGGAGACTGGGATCAAAATGTCTCCTGGAAAATTAGGTGCATTATGTGAACTGGAATGGGCCACCTTTGGGGTCAGCTGGCCCTCAGAGGGTGCCCTAAGACCTACCCACTGTCCAGTCATTTACGAAATTATGGTCAGGACTCCCGGACACCCTGACCACTTCCTACACACGGATTCTTGGCTTCAGATAGTCCACACTCTGCCCCCATGAGTCTGATTCTGTGCTAATAGGAAGGACCAAAGTAGGATATTTGTAACCAAAATAAAAGAGCCCAAAGGCTGTAAGGAAACAAAGCCTATCAGGGAGGTCCTGCCCGGGGGCATCGGGGGCAGTAATGGGGATGGGCTCTGGACAAGGATGAGCCTGTCTGGAAGCAGGGGGATCACAGTCCTCATCTGACCGGGGGCCTAAAGCTGAGCTGCACAAGACAGTGCTCCTGCTTCTTCTAAGTGGCATGTGTGGGGAGATACTTGATTTAGGAGCTCTGACAGCCCACAGGAAAACTGATCCAGAGAGAAACAGGATGTAAAATAATAGGAGGTCTCATCCTTAAAGTTTAAGGGTAAGGGGGAGGCACCTGGGTGGCTCAGTCAGTTAAGCGTCTGCTTTCTGCGCAGGTCATAATCCCAGGCATCCTTCAGAATGGGGACTTTAAGAAATATTCCCAAACAGCTGCCAAAACTCCATTTGTTTCCGGAAAATTCCCTGTCTTCTCTGGCCTGACACAGACTGCCTGTCCCCTATTGTTGGCGGGAAAACCTGGCGTCTGCTCCTCTGTAGGAGCTGATAAGCTTCCGAACTGGAACCCTTCTCTGCCCTCTGGCAGCACTTTGTCTCCTCTGACTCCCCCTCCCCCTTCTCCCATTTCTGCACCACCTTGGGCATGGCCTACATTACCGGCTCCTAGACCATTCTTGGTGCCTCAGGCTCCATGGCTCCTCCCTTCACTGTCAAGGAGCAAGCAGAGCACCCCCTGGACCTAACACCACCCACTCCAGATTTCCCCACCTGTCTCAGGTGAAAATGGACCATGGGTAGGATCCAGGTGGAACATAATTCAGTTTTTAAACTAAGTTAAGTTTGTTGGTTTAATTAAGATAGACGTGTCTTTAAGTTACCAGCAATTGAGACACCTAGGAGACGGACTTAGCATAAGTCACGCCATTTTTGTAAAAAGCGGCCATTTCATAACATAGTCATGTTATTGCACCCGTGTTATCGCAACCTTAGCAGAAAAAAAATGCAAAATACTCCAGATATAACAATTCCAGAAAATGTACCCTATCATATATATATCTGCTTAACCTAGCCTTTTTGCTTCTGTACTGTGCTTGGCAATTCTTAGAAACTGGCAACAGGATGAGCTTTATGCCTTTATAAGTCTACCCCTGAGCTCATTTGTGGCTGTGAGATTTTGGAGTGCATGAGCCCCCTTGCAGTTGCTGGCTTTTTAATAACGACTCCTCAATTTGGCCTACCAAATGTGGTGTCCATCTGTATAACTCGTTGCTTGGAATATAGCACAGTAAACGTGAAACTTTTATTCTATCGAGGTTTACTGAAGGTCAAATAATCTCGTGTTATCTCTGCTGCAATTTGTCAGCAAAAAGGTAACAAAAATGGTGGTTAATTGTCTCATCAAAGTTTTCATGACTAATTATTAAGATAGCTTTCAAAGTCTTTGGTAACCTGAAACCTTAAAGTTTTGCTTGGATGATAAATGAAATTAAATTCGTTGGACATTTGGTCTTTTCCAAATAAGATAAAGTGCTAAGTCATTAGTTACTGGACATAGGTTTGTGCCTTTGACTTTTTATTGCAAAGAACTAAGGATATTTAAATCTGTTGGTAAACATGCTTTGTGCTTAACTGGTTCATAAATTTGGCATCTAAAGAATTCTGTTGTAACAGTTTGCGATTGGTTACTACTTAGTCTTTAACTGGAGACTAAGTTTTCTAAGAGTGCAAAATCCTGCTAACTGTAACTAAGACTGATGGAAATAAGGGGAAATATCTCTGTATGTGGAAAAGTAGGAGATATGTAAGATAAAAGGAATGGGAATGCATTTTTTTAAAGATTTTTTTTTAAAGATTTTATTTATTTATTTGACAGAGATCACAAGTAGGCAGAGAGGCAGGCGGGGGTGTGAGGGGGGGAAGCAGACTCCCTGCTGAGCAGAGAGCCTGATGCGGGGCTCAATTCCAGGACCCGGGGATCATAACCTGAGCCGAAGGCAGAGGCTTTAACCCACTGAGCCACCCAGGCGCCCCGGAAATGCATTTTTGTTGAAAGTAAAAGAAGGTAATTTTGTCCTAAATGAGATGGTTGTTTGGAAAGAAATGGCTTGGGACAAAATCCGAATGCAAAGGAAAGTTGTAGGTTTATGGAGGGAAAACTTTGGAACCGAATTTTAGATGCAGGCAGGACGGACTAAGATTGAAATGAATGGGTTTTAAAGACAGTGGTGTAAGATTGAAAGTTTGCTTTCTCTTTGTTCAAAAAGACAAAGTTTTCTCCAATTGTTAGTCTGCTCTTGATTAAAAAAAAAAAAAAATGTAAATAGTTGTTTTCTCCTTGCCTGCCCAGAAAAACCAGTTTCTATGTTTTGCTTTTATCAGATCTTTAATAGCCCTAATCCTATTTAGGCAAGTGCTTTAAAACTTTCTAAGGTTTAACAAACTTCCCAGGATTTAAATTGTAAATGAAGACTTCTTAACTTATTAGGCCTTTTATTTGGTATGCTAAGTTACTCCAGAAATGCTGTTAAACAAATGATAAGCCTTGGGTTACATGGAGGGTGGGGGGGAGCTATAACTATTCTGGAGGTAATGTGCAGTTCCTAAAGTTTCAATGTAAACTAATAGGAAATCATCACTCAATACTCTATTGAAGTGTTGTGTCACAGAGTAACTAAGCTTTCTCATTAATCGTATCGTGATGAACTCTTGTATTGGAACTTTGGCAGTGTTCGTTTCTGAGTTTTTGTCATTGGCAATTGTTCTTATTGTCTTACAAAATGAGTTTCATCTTCAAGAAAGATCATGTAAAGGACTTTCAGAACAAAAACAGGTATTCAATATCTTTAAGATCAAAACTGAAATGAGTAAGAATTTCCAGAACAAAGTAAAAGCTGGATTCAAACTAAACAAGAATCAGTAACTTGGGACTAAATGAACTAAAAAGATTATTATCTTTAGTTTTAGATATTAGTTTTTTGGCTCTTGTTTGAAACATTGCTGGTTTTCTCACATTTACTCTTTCAGATTAAGGAAGCTTTCTCTTAAGATAGCTATGACTAATAAAAACATGATAAAGTGTTCATTTGTGAGCAAATTGAAGCATTTAGCTTTTCTCTTTACCTGAACCCTCTAAGATTCAAAAGGTCTCAGTAAGTATTCTTTCTTCCATGGCAATCATAGTTATTTGCATAAATTCAATAAGAATCTGTTCTCCTTGTAACAGGACACCATTGAAAACATTGGTTATTTTACCAAGGCTTTGACTGTAATGTCTTAATTGAGAGACATGTGTAGACTCAGATATGACCAAACAGGTTAAGGAACTAAGGCTGACTTTATGAAACGTGGAGCCATAAAGCCCCTTAGAAATGTCAGCCTGGTATCTTGCTTATGGAGTTTCCAGCAGCTTCACTGGGTGAGTAAAGAATGTCACTTCCTGGAGGTGAAGAAACCTCAAGATATATTGGGGCCCTTATGAAGAGGAAGCCACCCAAATCTACAGAGGCTTCAGGCATGTCTGATGGCAAGTACTTGGCTTGGCTTCTGGTCTGGAGAGGCTACTGAAAGTTCTACCTAAAGATTCCTTATGAAAGTTCCAACAAAGCATATTCTAAAAGATCTATATGATCAATCTTGCTGAGCTTATGTAAATAATTACGCTGTCTGTTAAAACTGGACCTGTTTTTCAAACAAATTAGTCTTATTTGGCTATCTCTAGAAACGAGGGTTATTATGGAGAAAAATTATGTTTCAACAACACACCTTTGTGGATTTAAATTCTAGTTCTGATTGTTTTTTAATAATGTTTACCTAAGCTAGACAAGAGACCAAAGGCCCCCAAAAGATGATGGGAGGCAGACTTATTAAATACCAGGCAATGCTTAATATAATACTTAAAACCTGTCAAACTTTAAACCCAGCTACTCTTATGCCTGGACCTGAACATCGTGCTTCTATAGAGCATAACTTTTGGAGGTCATTGTTCTTGTTTATTTTAGTCAACTGGATTTAAAAGATTCCCCTATCGAAAGTACAGATGACAGTTGGTTTACTATGGTAATAGTTTTATAAAAAAGAAAATAAGAGGCTGGGTATGCTATAGTGTTCACTCATGCTTGGCAATTGCCAAAGTCTTAAAAATTAATATTTATACTGACTCAAAATATGCTTTCCTAGTCCACCATGCTCATGGCGGTATTTGGAAATTATTATTCTTCTTAAAGTTGTACACCTACCTAGCTATAATTCACCTCAGAGGCTCTATGGCAGGCCACCCTCTGTAATAAGCAGGTTTCAAGGAGACCTCGAACAGACTGGAGACTTAGAAGTGTCCTGACACCTCCAAGCTCTGGGAAAAACTCTGAGGTGCATCTCCCAAGGACACCCTCAAACCACAGTGAACAGGACCCCCACACTGTTGTCCTAACCACTCTTACTGCCCTCAAGGTCTCAGGTGTCACCCAGTGGGTCCACCACTTTAGAGTAAAGGCTCACCAGTTGGACAAGGAATCGCACCAGTGGAAAGCCCAACTAAGCCCTATGGACCCATTCCAGCTCCACCTTCAGCAAGCTCCCCCCACCCACAACTGAGGGACATCTGTTTGCCATGGTCCCTGGCTATCATCAGTGTGATATCCCTCACCTCAGGAGTCGGACTTCATGCTACTGCCCCTTCTGATTGGACTTTCTCCCAGAAACTTGTTAATGTTATTGCTTATTGGGCAACCTTAGGAAGCTTAGGATAGATTGCTAAGTTCATAGAAAACACTGTTACCAGGGAGCCGCTGCCCAGACACTAGCCTTGTAGGGCTATCGGCCCATAGTAGATGACAATGATGCTCTTTAAACTAGGTGTTTAAAGGGGCATCAAAGGGGGGAATGAGGGGCACCTGGGTGGCTCAGTGGGTTAAAGCCTCTGCCTTCAGCTCAGGTCATGATCCCAGGGTCCTGGGATCCAGCCCTGAATGGGGCTCTCTGCTCAGCAGGAAGCCTGCTCCCCTCCCCCCACCCTCTCTGTCTGCCTCTCTGCCTACTTGTGACCTCTGTCTGTCAAATAAATACATAAAAATCTTTAAAAAAAAAAAAAGTGGGGGGGAATGATAAGGGAAAAACTACTCTAATATGGCCGACCAAACCAGCAAGGGAATTCTAGTCCCTGTCTCAAAGCCCTTCCGGGTTCTTCTTCCCAGCCCGGTTTCCTACACATGCCAAAAGTACCAAGTATGCAGAAGTAGAAGGGTATAAGTTACCCTCCCCACTTGTGCTCAGCACTCAGACCTTTGGAGACTGCTCTCCTCTGAGCCTACCAGTGTTACATAAACCTCCGATCCTCCAAGGTCTTCGAGTGCCACTTGGTTCTTCTGCCAGGATCCAGTCCAGGTTCTGTAACATTTTTAGCTTACAACCCGATTCGAAAGATGCTCTTCCTACCAAAAAGAACTGGCTTTCTGTAACTCCTTCTCCCACTGGGGTATGAAATAAGCACAATAACTAGCATTTATTAAGCGCCTGCCATGTGTCAGTTTCTGCTCTAAGAAACTTACACATCCTATGTAATGTTTCCAACAGTCCTGCGAGGTAAATCCTACCATTATCTTGTTTTGAAGGTGAGAAAATTCAAGCAAATAGGAGAGCAGAATTAACATCTCCTAGTTTCTGGTTCATGGAAACACAAAGATCGAGTAAATAGACCAAGATCACGCAGCTAGTAAGTGGCCCCGTTGGAAGGCAAATCCACCTGACTCTGGGGTCCACGTGCCTGCCTGTAAAGACACATCACCTGCCCATGCTCACTTCACAGAAAATACAGGCAGCAGTCCAAGAGATTCAGGGGCAGAGAAATTGCAGAGGCCAGCAAATGGGAAGAAAGCAGTCACTTCCCAGGTAAGCCAGTTGCTATGCAGCAGGTATGTCCTCAAATCAACCTGTGTTATATCATATGTTAAAGACTACAAAAGCGAACATTGATCAAGTACACAGACAGAGACCACATATTTTTCTGTAGTTAATAATAAGGAACTTAATGTTTCAAACACCAGATCTAGCTCAGATTCTGGGCTAGGTACAAATGGGTACACGTGAGGCCTGCCTGAATTCCTAGTCTAGCTGGGGAACCGTTTATAAACAAAGGATTCTCTAATAGAATATAACAGATGCTCTAGTAATAATGGAGTAGAGAGAGGTGGTTAAGGAAGAGCAACGGAAGATATGCATCAGGTAGATTGATGGCAAATAGCATCTTGGCAGAGGAAACCAGAGACCAGAGGGAGGCAAAACCTAATCTTACTATTTCATGGGTAGTTGCAATGGTACACAGAATGTTCTTTCCATTTAAATATTTGCTCCTGGGGCACCTGGGTGGCTCAGTGGGTTAAGCCTCTGTCTTCAGCCCGGTCATGATCTCAGGGTCCTGGGATCGAGCCCTGCATCGGGCTCTCTGCTCAGCAGGGAGCCTGCTTCTGCCTCTCTCTCTCTCTGCCTGCCTCTCTGCCTACTTGTGATCTCTCTCTCTCTGTGTCAAATAAATAAATAAAGTCTTTAAAAAAATAAAAATAAAAAATAAATATTTGCTCCAAAAGGGTGATTCATTTTCATGATTCTCAAATTATGTTCCTAAGGAAGACAGCTCTTACATAAAAATAACAGAATCTCTCAATTCTAAGTTTGATTTTCCTATTTTTTTTTCTTAAACCCGTTGGCAACTACTTTTGCTGGCTATTAAGAAATATCAAGTAGATATTAAAGAAGCCGTTGCAAGCAGATGTTTGAGCCTGGTTTAATAGCTTGGATAGTAAAATTATTCCTAGGTTCTTTTCATCAATGAATTAATATAAATCAACTTCCATGGTCTTGTTGAACATGATAGTTTAAAGGAGCTATGCTGTGTGAACAAGTGCTCTTGTCCGTTAAAAACTGTCAAATTCATCTGTTTGGATCAGGATTTTATTTATGTTTTAAAAGTTTACCATGTACCTTAGTCCAGCATGCACAACATGGCAAAGGTAGTCTTGTCTTATACATCAGTAATACAAGCAAATTCAAGACTTCCGGCTTTTTATGGGACACAGGAGAGTATAAATAATGTCAAAAAAATAGTTTAAGTTGGGGAATTTATTCTTGAAAGTATATAAAAGAAGTAGATAAGAATATGAAAGAAGAAGATTGATCAAGAAACCCCATGTGGATTATAGGCATAGCATATGGTTTGTGGTTTGGACACTGTGACCGAGACATTTACCACCAGCTGGTACCAGTGTAACTAGTTGCAAGAAAATATCCAGGAGTAGCAGAGACACTTCCAGGGCTGAGAGCTCTACAATCCATATTTTGGTAACATAGAGCAAATGTCATTTGGATAGAAACTCTCTACCTATTTGGGAAGGAGAGTGACATAAAGGAAAGAAGAGGCAAAAAAAAAAAAAAGAAGGTTGGTAAATATCGCCCACCTCATCTCTTTTCAGGAATGGCATCCCATAACCTCTTTTAAGTTGTACTACTTCACCTATACCTGAGCCTTGGGACATTTCTTCCCTATTGAAGATATCTGCTTATTCATCTGGTAGGATTCCCTGAATTCATTGATTGTCACTGCTAGGGGCTGGGGGAGATCCATGCCTCATGGTTCCTATCAAAATAGTGTGTAGAAGAGACAAACAGACAGGCAAAGAAAAATAATTCGTAAAGCATTATGTGCTACACTGGGTACAGTGGGGACAAAGGAATGTAGCCATCTTTATCTAAACCAAGTGGAGAAAGGAAAGAAGATCTGAAGGAGGATGGAAAATTCTTCATTTGAAAGAGAACTGACCCCTAATTAGGACATAAAAAATGAACATAGAACTTTAGGAAGACTAAATGGAAAGAGCTTTATAGAAAGGAGAAAAACTGGATGCACAAAGGCATGGAAATCTGAAAGAATAGGGCCCATGTAAGAAACCAAAAATAATTTGGTATGACTGGAGCTTAGCGTGGTCCTCCTTATTCACAACTCTCTGCTATGTTGGATCATGGAGTCAAGGAGATGAAATCCAGTTCTATTGTAATCATTCAAACACAAGATGAAAGTCTGACTCGAATGGAGAGATACAAAGGATAACTAGATGGGCCTGACTAGAACCGAGCCCACTTTGCTACCAACTGCCTCCTTGGAGTGAGGGAGGAAGGAAACAATGAGGACGAATCTCTGGATTCAGGTTGGGAGTGTGTATTGGAAAAACCTACCGTTCTCTTCCTGTGTCTTTCTTTTATACTTTCACATATACCACTTCACTTTTGACACTCCAGCCACCAAATATGTGGTGGCTTTTCCTCTACCAAGCAATTCTCTGACACAGTGACTATCCTACAGATTAACTCTGTTCTGAGACTATCTACCTGGAGATACTGTCAGATCCCACAGGTTAAGGGCTCAGTACCAAGAGACTCTCCTCCACTTCAGATGCCAATCTTAAATTGGAGGTCCCCAGGTTATTCCCAGCTTCCGTGGGACTTAGCTATAAACCATAGGTTCCCACTACTTCCTCTCCCTTGGATTTGATTATTTGCCAGAATGAATCCAGAATTAAGGACACACTTACTTATGTTCACCAGTTTGTTCAAAGATAGGATAAGAGACAAAGATAAAAAACTAGACGAAGAGAAACATAGAGTGAGGTCTGGGAGAGTCCTAAGCACAGGAGCTTTTGTCCCCATTGAGTTGGGGTGCATGAATGTGTTTACCTACCTGGCAGCTCTCCAAACCCCGTACTATTAGAATTTTATATGGAGGTTTCCTCATATAGGCATGATAAGTTATTAACTCCTTTTCCAGTCCCCCACCCTCTCTGGAGAATGGGATGGTGGTAGGGGAGGAGAGCTGAATATTCCAAGCTTCTAATCATGGTGTGGTCTTTCTGGTGATTAGCCTCCTTTCCAGGTGCCCACCCAGAGTCATCTCATTAGAATAAAAATGCTCCTAGTGCTCTTATCACCTAGAACTTTACATGGATTTTAGGAGTCTTATGTCAGGGATGGGGTCAAAGACCAAAGAGATGCTCTTATCACTTTGGAAATTACAAGGGTTTTTAGGAACTCTGTGCCAGGAACTAGGGACAGAGGCCAACATATACACCTTCTATTATGTTACCAGTAGCATGAATTGTGATGCCATTTGATACATACATGGTATATGTATCAACTTTTGGAAATTTCCATTATAGATCATTGGATGAGCTTCCTTCAAATTGAAGAAAAGGTTAGGAAAGGATTCATTATATTGTTTTATCTAAACTCTATGAAATTTCAAATGATCCCACATGGTCTGTGGGTTAGAATGAGACACTATATGTTGTTTTATTGTTCCACATTATTATAATAATTCTTTTCATTTGGGACGTGGCAATCCCTTTGGAAACAGCCTGGAAAAATGACTCACAAGCAGTTAAAAATGTAAGTGAGAAGCATCAAATTATTAGGCAAGTCTTTGAAAAGATAAATGGTTTGTGAAGGAAAATGTAATTAACAGGTTACACTGTATATGTTTGCAAAATGCCTATGATGCATGAAAATGTTTTTGTCTACTTAATTTTCCTAACATTGTGTGTTTATATTTAAATTAATTAAAGGCAAACAGCCTTGTGTTCTTAAATAACTCTGTAGTAACTGATAGGTACAGTAGCCAAATCGATAGCATGTTTTTAAAAAAATTACCCAGAAGTTTGTGGTCCAAGAGCTCAATGATGAGAGCCTGAGGACAGTTGTTCACAGAGTCAGCTACTATTCTTAAGAGGAAAGAATCTTAAAGCCTCAGTGTACAGTAGAAAGGGCTTTTCCACACAAAGGGGGATTTGTACCTCATTAAGGGAGAGCCAAAAACAAATGCGCCTTGAGAGTGGACATCTTTATCTAATTTATTCACTGACATACCCCAAGTGCTTAGAACAACCTAGATGCTCAATAAGTATTTTCTTAATTAATGGATTGATTAATTAATTTCCTCAGCAGTTTGGTAACATGATGTAAGAACAAGGATTTGACAACAGAGTCCTGGATTTTAACCCTCATTGGTAGTGTGATCCTGAGTAACTCACTTAACTTTGAACTTTAGTTTCCTCATCAGTAAAATGGAGATAATAGTTATGAAAATGAGATTGCAAGAGACAGTTTATGTGAAAGCACATTAGAAGCACTAAAGAACTGATGTGTTCATTTATCTCCTTGAAGGCAGATTCTGCTTATGCATCACTAAGTAATTTCCAATCCCCACTCCTTATGTATTACTTAGTTTTCAATCCCCTGGTGCATGATCAGTCCATAATTGTCTTGAATTCACCATGGCTGTTACATTTTACATTGGGAGGTCGGGGAGAAAGCAGTTGACATGAATGAGAAGGACTCATTGCCAGAAAGTGTCCTAAGCTGGTTCATTGGGGTTTCTAACATCTGGGTTTCTTTCTCGGTCTGGAGGCTCTCTCTCAGCCTGATTTCTAGGAACATTTTGGTCATAACGATTACTCCCATATCTCCATTTAAAATTCTGCATTATATGACAGAGTGAGCTATATCTATTGGCTCTTTGCAGCATGTTATATGAGAGAATGTGTGCACACATGAGAGAGGGGAGCAGTAGGAGAGAGGGCAGAGGGAGAAGAAAGAGAGAGCTTCAAACAGGCTCCACGCTCAATGTGGAGCCCAGCACAATGTCAGGACCACAAGATCCTGACCTGAGCTGAAACCAGGAGTCAAAACACTTAATCAACTGAGCCACCCAAGTGTCCTGGGGTGGAAGGTGGGGGAATACACACACACACACACACACACACACACACACACACACACACACATATATACATATATATTTAATAAGTCCTTGTCTCATGGACTAATCTAGTTTTCAAAATTTCACTTGTAAGAAATTTATTCAAGAATTTGTTAAAGAAATACTAAGTCCTTACTGTTCTGGACTCTATATTAAGCATTGCAAAGCAAAGATATCTAATATGACATTTTTACTATTTTTGGTGACTCTCATTTCCTAGAAACATCAAGAACAGGGAAATAGCTCTATGGTAATATGAGCAAAAGATACTTTGGTGGCAATGCAGATTTGGAAGAGGGCTTAGAAGAGAAAGATATTTAGAGGGTAGAATTGATAAGACTGAGTGATTATTTGGATATAAGAATTGATGAATTAGATAGAGTCTAAGATGGCTTTCTGGATTTTGGCTTCAGGGATTGGGTGAATGATTCTACTGTTTGCAAAAATAGAGATATCCAAAGAATAAGCCATTTTAAGGTAGGAAAAAAATCATCTAGCTATGTGTAGTACTTGCCATGACTCTGGAGTACAGCAGATAGTACCTCACCAGTGTCTTGCACATACCAGGCACTTAATATGTATTAAATAAACCAATCAATGAATCCCTGCCCCACCACTTGTTACCTGTGTGACTCTGGGTCACTTAATCTCTCTAAATCTCATTTTTTCCAACTGTAGACATAGCAATACCTAACTCTTAAGGTAATTAATTATCCTAAAAAGGAGAATGACAAACTGTATATAAAATAGGTAGCACAATATCAGGTACATAATAAATTTTCAATAAATTGTGACCACTTTATCTATCCCTGTCCCCCAGTGATTATGTCTCTTGGACAGGCAGAAAAGAAAACAGATGTCAATAATCATTAATTTTATTAATAGTATTAGCACTTTTTTTTTTTAAACAGTTGTTGACAGAGCCTCTCTTTAATGCAGAATACACAGCCTTATATGATTAACATGGCAATCTGATTAATAGGGTCTAGTGCTCTCCAGTGTAGGGTGTGGCTCAAATCCCTATCAACACTCTACCCTCTGGGGCCCGGTCCCTGTGCATCTTGCCTTCTCCTTTCCCACAAGATGGCTAGATCATTGACAGAGAATGAGTAAGAAAAAAGAGGCAAGAAGAAGTAAGAACTGATTCCCTCCAGCCTACTAATAGAAAGTTTAATATTGTGAGTAAGGGCAGACCTTACTGTCAACATAATTATATGCATAGTACGTGTGGATATGCAAAAACATGTAAATCATACCACTTTAAATGCAAATATATACATGGTCTTTTTGATTATCTGTGCCACTTGGATATGACCCTCAGGATAACCTTAGTGGAAACTACTGCCCTAGGTACCATCTTTTAACTGAATCACTGATCTGAGATGTTTTTTAAAAAGGAACTCGGGAATGAAAAAGAAATACATTTTACAGTTCGCATCTGTGTGGGTTAAACCACCTGCTATGATTCTGTAGATTGTATTCCTTTTACTGCCTTGTTGTATTAGTTAGTTTTTATATGTATGTGTTTTCTCTCCCACCATTCCCTACTCCAGATTGTCAATTCCTTAAAAGAAGACACTGTGTATTAAAATCCATCATGTCCCACTCTAACTCTGGTAAGTAAAGTCTTTAAACATGGAGGCAGTGCCTTGAAACAGGAATGATATCATCTTATCTTTCCCCTCCATTCTCTTTACCCCTAATTTCCCCATTTTCTTTCTTTCTTCCTTTGCCAGTCCTTCTTAGCCTCCTCCCCCACCTTCTCTCCGGACTGAGCTTTTGTCTTTCCTCCTTAGTTCAGCATATTCGTGGATGACTTGCATAGTAAAAATCCCCCCCACTTTTCCTGGGTCCCCCCAACTGCCCTCTCTATTCCCTCATCTTTGAAACAATCTCCCGTCACTGCTGAAGCACACTAATCCCCGATTTTTTTTCTTTTAAAGATTTTATTTATCTGTTTGACAGAGAGAGACACAGCCAGAGAGGGAACACAAGCAGGAGTGGGAGAGAAAGAAGTAGAGAACCCAATGTGGGGCTCGATCCCGGGACTCTGGGATCATGACCTGAGTTGAAGGCAGCTGCTTAATGACTGAACCACGCGGGTGCCCCTCATCCCTGATTTTTTTTTTTTTTTTAAAGATTTTATTTATTTATTTGACAGAGATCACAAGTAGGCAGAGATGCAGGCAGAGAGAGAGAGGAGGAGGCAGGTTCCCTGCTGAGCAGAGAGCCCGATGTGGGGCTCGATCCCAGGACCCTGGGACCATGACCTGAGCCGAAGGCAGAGGCTTTAACCCACTGAGCCACCCAGGCGCCCCTCATCCCTGATTTTTAATCCTCTTTCAGATCCTACATGAATCTTTACATCTGGTTTGAAACCATCCAGACACCTACAGTGTTTAGGGTTGGCTAAAAGACAAAATTCAGCTGAGCAAATTTTAAAGATCTTACCAGGTTTATTCAAAGATTCATGAATCAGGCAGCATCCAACCTAGGAGATAAAAAGGAGCTCTGAGGAGCTGAACAAAATGAGACTTTTATAGGCAGAAGGGAGAAGGAGCAAAGTAGTCATACTAGACAAAAAGACAGATTGGTTATTGTAAGGTCATTCTTCTTTAGGGAATGGAATATCAGGGGTCCGTTGAGCCCATTACCTAACTAGTGCTCATCGGGTGATATCTGATTGACTGCTTTAAGGTTCCATTTCTAGGAGAGCCAAAACTGTGATTGGTGATGTGGAGCTTAGCATAAGTGACTCCATTTGGGCCTGTTGTCTTGTTTTTAACAGGGTTTAGATAATATCATGTCCCTACAGGGATATTATTGTTTTCTCCAGTAGTGAGACAAAATGGCTTGCTTACTCCTCAGGTTGTATCCTAACAGAAAAGGCCTTCACCAATCTCTCCCACAGCTCTGTCACACACTGCAGAAGTGTGGGTGTAAATCTATATGTAATAAGAAATTGCTAAGAGTAATGCCCTGTCCAGGGGCTCCTTGAGTTGCTTCTGGTGCAAACATCCTTATTTGGCACTTCCCTTAAGTGTTCTAAAATTTCCATTTCATCTAGGAATTCTGCATACCCAAGTTCATGTTCATCGGCTGCTACTCTTTTTTCATTCCCATATATTTGCCCAAACCCCTGGTCTGTCTGTGTGGGGCTTGTCAATGGTTTTCATTGGGTTTAGGCATATATTACTTACTCAGATAGCTTCCAGGGTCTACTGGAAAATGAACAGTTCATTGTGACTCTGTCAGCGCAACCCCAGAGAGGGTAGCTCAAGACTGTGTCTCTGCTTTTTAAGGAAATAGCTCCTTTAAAGAATGGTTCTGCTACATAAGCCAGGGAGGTCCAATGTCTTTGAGATTTTGTTCCTACAAGAAAATCAAGATAATTTGAAGCAATTAAAAACTCTTTCTGCAAGGCTGCTCATTTCTGTTTTGGTAAGCCCTTCCTCTACAGGAGGTTTCAGCGAACTCTTTCTGTAAAAGGTCAGATCATCAATATTTTAGACTTTGCTGGCCTTACAGTGATTGAACTCTGCCACTGTAATGCAAAAGTAGCCATAAATGAATGGGATGTGGCCATGTTATAAGGCAGGAAGGGAGAAAGTGAGGAAAGGAAAAGAGAAAAACTGAAGAGTTTAAGGGGGAAGGTAAAGGGCTTGTTTTGTTCTCTAATCTGTTGGAGAGCATATAATGTGGCTAAAATTTTGATCCCCAAAGGGAATCCATTCTTTCTGTCTATATTCAAGTCAGTATCATAGAGTGGAAGATTAATAAGTGGTCAGATTCAAATACCGTCTCTGTATTATCATCAGTTAACGACCTGGCTCCTCAGAACACAGAAATGGAATCTGGTTTCTAGACCTAAATAATGAAAGTAACAGTAAGTGCATTACTGCTATTAAATTAATTAAAACAAGGAATTGAGGTGTCTCTCATGCCAGGGTGACCGCATAAGGAAACCAGATTCTAAAACTGTAAATGCCTCGAGGCTTCAAAATTGAAACCTAAAGACAACCAACGGCGAACAGGCAACTAGACTTTAAACTATAACCAATCAAATACTTTCCTTTCTTTGTTTTTCTAGAGAAGACTTACCCCTGGTTTCTGAAGGCCGAAGCTCACCCAACCACTTCCAATTTAGCACTGCCTGACTCCAGTCAGTTTTTATTCAAACAGATTCTTGAAATGTTTAATGTGCTTCAGTTTATCTTTTAATACTGGCTACAGAATCTGTATAGAAAGCTTCAGATGTGAGCTTTTCTCATAATTATCTTTCAGATATTTAAAATCACCAATAAAATAAACTAATAAAAGCATTATCCCAACTCTGCAAGTATACCATTTGGCTCATCATTGCAATTTAAGAAAATTATTTGCTGATGTGTTTAATATAGTAAATAGACATATTCATATTTATTATGAGTCACATAGTAAATGGTGTGAACCCCTCAGGAAACTCTTTTTCACTAACTCCAAACTGATATTTATAATAGCCCACTGTCTAGCCAACAAGATTTTGTTGTCCTATATGTAACAACAAAAGGAATAACTCTTTCCAAGCTTAAAATTTTTCCACTGATTATAGAAGTTTTCATTTGAATTTATTATAAATTTTAGGAAAATAGAAGACATATACAAAGAAGAAATTTAAGACCATGTTTATGGTAATTACCCAGAGATAACAATTTTTAATATTTTGGCATTTTTGTTTTCTATTCTTTTTTTTCAGAAAGCACAATCCCTTTATCTTTAGTTGAGTTTGTACTTCATGTGTTAAAATCCTATGAACTATTATTTCCCTTTAACCAAAAGAAAAGTAAGAATTTCTTGCATTTTATTAAATATTATGTGAAAAGATTATATGCCTTCATAGTACGCAATCATATAGATATCCCACTTTAATTCATTACCAGTTTATGATATTTGGGTTCTTTTCAATTTTTTAATATCACAAGTTATATCATGATGAAATTCCTTATACATGTGTTGCCTTTGTTTCTGATTATTTTCATCGAAAAAATTACATAACAAGTTAAAGTTTAAGTGTGTGTGTTTGCAGATTGTGTCCAAAAAAGTTTTAGGGTGATTGACTGGCCCAGTCAGTAGAGCATGCGACTCTCGATCTTCAGGTCATGAGTTCAAGCCTCACTTTGGGCTATGAGCTTAAAGAAAAAAAAGTCTATTAACAAAAAAAGTTTTAATAATTTATACCTCTATTTTTCCAGAAAACTGCCAGCACTAGTTTTATATTTTTATTAAATTAATAAGTGAAAGTAGTATCGTATTATCTTAATTTACATTCATTTTAGTACTGGTGCAGGTAAATAAGTTGTCAGAGCTGATCAGTCATTCACAATCTCCTTTTGTGAGTGCCTTTATTTCTGTTGAGTTGCTCATGTTTTAAAATGCATTTTGAGAAAACAACTTTTTAAATTAATTTTTTACCAGTCATTTATTGCAGATACCTTTTTCTTATTCACACCTGTCTTAAATTTTTATCATTTTAAATTAAATTTTTATCATTTTAAATTAAATTTTTATCATTTGTCATTTTAAATTAAATTTTTATCATTTATATCAACAGTTTATTTTTATACATTTTGTATAATCAAATTGTTTAGTCTTTGCTTTTATTTTTATGTCTGTTTTTATGCTTGTCTTTCCCAACCAGATTTTAAATTAATTTTTAGTCAATTTCTTCCTTTTCCTTCCTTCTTTCCTCCCTTCCTTCCTTCCTTTCTCCTTTCATAACTTCCTACATTTCACTGTTTCATCCATCTTGAAGTTAATTCTGAATGTGCCATGACATAAGAATTTAACTTTTTAGTTTCAAAGTAATGAATTAAATATCCCCAAACCATTGAAATATTACCTTTATTCACATTTCTATATGCACAAATAAGAACACAAACACATAGGGCTGTGTTTTATCACTTTCTTATACTTTGCCTATCCTTGTACTATCACTTAGTTTTAAAAAAAATTATTGTAGTTCTGAATATACTTGAATTTTTCTGATAGCACAAGTTGCTCTTATTAATCTCTTTCACAGTTTTCATGGTTGTTCTTACCCAGCTGTGAACAGTGCGTCATCTTGGGGTCAGTGACAGCCAGGAGCCATTATCACTTCTAGGTGAAGTTGCAAAGAGCCATGCAGCTACCTGATAGTAGAGGGTTCATCCAACCTAAGGTGGTCCTACAAGGAAGCAGGAGTTGAAATAAATACTACCCCCATTCCCACCACCCTCCCCCTCCAAAACACACACACATAAATAACCCTGCTCCTGCCTTTCCATCTATTGCCGGGCAAACTTGTCTTGAAACCAGAATATAAGAGAGCCCTCTGATGGAATCCTTCCAGGTCAGCCTTGCAGGACACAGAGAAAGGTAGAAAAGAATCAGGGGGTGTAAAAAGGGCATCTATATCACTTGGTTAGTTACAAAAGCAATCCCCCACAAATTTTTAATGGAATTAAATTACATTTATGACTAAATTTTCTGAAAACTGACATCATTATAATTCTGAACTTTGAAATCTGAGACATGGCATGCATTTTCTTTTAGTTATTTTTTAAAAATACTTTATTTATTTATTTATGAGAGAGAGAGAGAGCAAGTGTGAGAGTGTAAGGGTGGCACAAGGGGAGGAGGGGCTGGATTCCAAGACCCAGGGATCATGACCTTGGCTGAAGGCAGACACTTAACCAACTGAGCCACCCAGGTGCACCAGCATGGAATGTCTTTTAATCAAGTCTTCTTTTTAGTCCTTCAAAAATATCCTGCTTATATCTTAAGTTTACTGTCTTGTTCTTTCCTTCTTTCCTTTCCCTCCTCCCTCTCTCACTTCCTTCCTTTCCACCCTCCTTTTTTCTCCCTTACCCTACGTTGCAAGGCTTCTTTCTTATTCATTCATTCATTCATTCACTTGGAATCTTCTTCCCCATTCCCATATCCTTCCTTACCCTCAAATTTAACTATTTCCATTTGTTTTTATCTTTTTCAAGTCTTCATATGTGTATCTGTGAAATGTATATTCACTCATGTACATGAATTGTTAATTTACACAAATGCTATTGTGCAATGTAAATTTCATTCTTTCTTGCTTTTCTCATTCCATCCAAGTTTTTAAAAATTCATCCATGTTGCTGTTAGTGCACGTCTACACGTTGTTCATTGGTCCTAACCAGTATGTTTCTCCATAGCATGCAATCACAATATTCATATATCCATTCCTCCAGTGGTGTATAACTGGATGGTCTCCAACTTCCTGCCACCACAAACAATGCTTCAAGGAACATCTTCATTCATTTGTACTTATGGTTCTATAAAGAGTGGAGTCACTGGTCATAGGGAACACCCTCATTTAGTTTGGGTAAGTCCTGCCTGTTTGCTACAGGTCTTCTGTGTTATTCTATACTCCAACCAGCAGTGCCTGAGTATTCATACATCCCCTCCTCCTGCCAATACTTAACAGTGTCAGCTAATGTTTTATCTATCTGACAGGTCTTCAGGGATATGTCATTGTTATTTTAATTTGCATTCATCTAATTACTAATGGTTTTAAGCATCTCTGTGTAAGTGTATTAGTCCCTAGGGTTTCCTCTTCTATGAATTGCCTCTACATATATTCCTGGGCCATTTTTCTATTGGGGTTCATATCTGTTTCTTGTTCATTTGTATGAGGCTCATGTATATTCTAGATATTAGTCCCAGTGGTATTCAACATTGAATAAAACTCTGTAGTATAATGTAATCAAATTCAGCAATTTTCCACCTCATGATTCTGGAGTGTTGTATTTTTCCACAATTAAGGTACTAAGATATCTTCTACATTATTTTCTATTAGCTTTATGGTTTTATCTTCACATTTCTTTAACTTCTCTGTAGTCTTCTCTATACATTATGTCTTACTTGTCTTTATACCATAAGACATTTTTCCCAACATCATGTACTAAATAATCTCTTTTCTATTAATACTGTGGGCCCCCTCTATTGTATATTAATTTTCCACATGAACTTGAGTCTGCTTCTGAGACCTCTAGACTGTTCTATGGTCTATTTTTCTTTGCAAAAGATTTATAACTATAGCTTTATAATATAATATATGACAACATCTAATAAGACAAATCTTTCCTTTTTTTCTTTTTTTCTTTTTTTTTTTAAAAGATTTTATTTATTTATTTGACAGAGAGAGATCACAAGTAGGCAGAGAGGCAGGCAGAGAGAGAGGAAGGGAAGCAGGCTCCCTGCTGAGCAGAGAGCCCGATGTGGGACTCGATCCTAGGACACCGAGATCATGACCTGAGCTGAAGGCAGCGGCCTAACCCACTGAGCCACCAGGCGCCCCTTTCCTTTTTTTTCAAAATGGATTTAGTTCTTAGACATTGATTCTTCTATATAAATTTTAAAATTGTTGTATATATATATATATATATATATATATATATATAAAACAATAGTTTCTAAAGTGACTAGTGCTTCATTTAATTTGCATTTGGATTATTGATAATATATAGAAACATTCATTTGTCTATATTTCATTTACATTTGACATTTTATCAGTTTTTCTGTTGACTTTATTGGGATTTCTTCATAATTTATATCATTTGGAAATCTCTTCTTTTGTAATACTTATCTACCTGAATTATTTTTCTTGACATGTTGCATTGGCTATAACTTCCTGAAGTATGTTAAATAATAGCAATGATAACAGAATCCTTGTCTTATTCCTTATTTAATGAGAATGGTTTATGAATATTGCATTAAGTATGATAGACATGTCCTGACATCATAAGGGAGTATTCTTCTATTTTTAATTTGCCAATAGACTGCATACCTAGAATTTGAATGTTACTAAATATTTTTTATTGTTTATGGATCAAAGTACAGTAGTTCTCATTTTATTTCTTAATCTGATTGCTGTTCTAATGAATTTCCTAAATAAATTAATAAAGCATATTGATTTTGCCTATGATTACAGCTTTGACTGGATCCCTTATGTTTTGATATGTGCTATTCTTAGGATCCCTATTTTGTAATTCTTAAAACTGTATTTTGATCGCTGTTTTAATCCAGCAATTATTGAAGAAAATTGTGGTAGTTGTTTAATTCCCAAGTGGCTGGAACAAGGGAGTTATTTTATATATTTGTAATTAGCTTCTTACACTGTGTTCAGAAACAATGAGTCCTGCACACTTTTTGTGACTTTGCATTTATTTAAGGAGTTCTTTGGTCTAATATACTTTGAAATATTTTAAAAATGTTAATTGCCTCTTTGAATAAATACATTATCTGTGTTTTGGGAAACAGAGTATTAGTTAAGTCTGTTAAATCATCTGTTTCAAAGCCATTAAAGTCTTTTACATCCTCATTTGTGTTTTGGCCATTAATCCCTGAAATATTGAGAGATATTTTTGCCTCCCACAGTGTTTGTATATTGGTCAGCTTTAAGGCATTACTGCCTTTTTCAGTATGAAATTAATCTCTTTGTTAGAAGTACATTTAAAATTCTTTTGTGTTAAAGTCTACTTGAATAATAGCATTTGTCCTTATTTATGTTTGCTTTCATTTGCTTTCAATATTATTGCCTATCTTGTTACTTTTAAGCTTTTGGAGTTACTTGAAGTGGAAAAGGAAGGTTGCTCTTATTGACAGTATAGAATTGAGTTTGCTTTTGGTTCTTTTTTGTTTGTTCACTCAATGTGAGCCTTTTTTTAAAAAGTAGGGGAATTTCACTTAATTTTCTTTATCATCTTCATTAATATGGCTAGTCTTAATTATGCCAGGCTTATATATTGTACCTTTTACGATTCATTGTTCTTTCCTTTGTTTTTTCTTGTTATTTTTAAATTTTCTTCTTTTTTTTTTAGCTATATTGAAAATATTATTTTACAAAATGAGAATATAAGCACTTACATTGAAATTCATTGGGAGGTTTTACTTACCTATGTAAAAGCATATGAGTATCAAAATGCTCAGGAAGTGTTTATTATTTTTATTGTCACTCAGCACCAGCAGCATTATTTGGCATTTAAAGTTATCAAAGAAAACTCGGGGACCTGCTTGACTTTCATTCCTAAGTGTCTGACGGGATGATGACAAAAATCATTTTGGACTCTTTGAAATTCATAGATTTCCCAATAATATGTATAGATGTTGCTCTGTCTGAAATCTCAAAAAGTTACTTCCTTTTTAAACCTTGATGGTTGCTTCTGTTTCTTTTCTTTCTTCTTCAAGAACATCAATGGGTTGGATTTCCTCATTGAGTTCAACAAATCCACTACTCTTTGCCATTGCTTCTAAGTTTTGTAAACTCCCCTCAGTTCGCTACCTGACGTGATGTTCTTCAGGGCTCTTTCTGTTTCTTTCTAGGACACACGTTGATTCTTCCATCACACTACTGTTATATTATTTCCTCATCTTGTTATTTACGCATAGAAGATGATTGCTATCTTCTCTTGTCTCTCATTTTGTTTTTCATCTCTTCTTTGCCTAAAGTCTATATATTCTAAAGTTTTATGGAGCATACAAAGTAAATGTTATAAATTTACTTGTGCTTCATTTCAAAAAATTGTTTAAAAACTTTCCCTTAAATTTCAAGTATTATATTTTTTTCATAAATTTATGTTGAAAAGCCTTTTTTTGTTGCCTGACCTTTTAGTGAAAATTCTGCTCTCCTGACCTCATATTTGCCTAGGAGTAGAAGAGTGGATTATCTCCCAATCTCCATTTTATCTTCTTGGTGAGAAACCTTTTTCCAGGCCTCCTGTGTGAGGGTGATGGAAGCAGGGTATATTGAGATGTAACCAACTGAGGGTTGGGAAAGTGCATGTCTGTTTCTAAGCAGATGTTTAGGGGAACTGCCACACTTGGCTATACCCAACTTTTTCTTGTCACATTTTCCATATTATTTACCTTGTGTGGCTGTCCAGGCCTCCTTTCTGGTGCCGCCCTATGGTTGGGGGAAAACAGCCACTAGGATCCAGCTAGAATCCTGTTTTACTACTGCGTTATCTATGCTGTGTCCATTTGCATAAGCCTCCACAACCTCCCATTGCAGCCACACCTACACACGTTATCCTTCCAAGAAAAAGAAATTCTAAAAAAAATGTTCCTATTCATTCCATGGTCCACTATATTTAAAAGGTGTTAATTGGGTTCTATCAGGTACTTCCTTGTTTTCCAGAACACTTCACTGCTATTATAGAAGACAGTTGTATAACAACTGCAATGACTTCTTTTAATTTCATTCCATCCACACTATAGTTAGTTCAGTCAAAGTACCTGGTAGGAAAATGGTAATACTCTCTAGTTTCCCATATTGATGCAGATCTTCCCTGCTCCTTTTTTAAAATTATTATTATTGTATTTTATTTTTTGGTGATTTCAACATACTTCTCAGGCAGAATTGTGAGGGCAGTTAGAGAATAAATTCCATGCATGTATTCCATTTGTCACAGAGCCTGTAAGTACAGAGAAGCAAGTATATACCATCCATATTGCAGGAGTCAGAAGTTCTTGACAATAATCTATGAATACTACTATTACCAGAATGTATGCCATTGAAATCTACTCTTACAGCCATAGACATCATCCATGCTCCAAATGTGAAACATTGCACCATCTTTAAAGGGTACTCATAAAACTTCAAAAGAAATCTCATGGCAAGTCCTATCATCTGGCATTGGAGTGTTTACCTTGCAGTCATGACAAACAAGCCTGGGAATTCATGGGAAGGTTCTGAGGGTTCATGGGAAGATATTTGAGGGTACTGCAGTCTTTTGCACGGAATTAGAAAATGACCGGAGTGCCAGATGGGAGTCAATACCAACTCTGCTGTGTCAGTCAGTAAAAATACCAACAATGAGGCTTTTTGACAGTGGGTGGAGGCCATAATGCACTTCTCAAGATGGTAATCATTGTACAGATGGTATCCCTAGAAGCTACAGGCTAAATAGGCTGCATAGCTCGTTAGAGAGAAATCTTGCACCAACTCTGAAAGGGACATTAGAATCCTCTTAATAGGGAACTAGGCTCTACCAGGAGATCCTGGAACCGTGGCATTTATGCCACTATAACCGCCTGACCATAAGAGTGAGTCAGTAGACTCTCTGTGGTATCCTCTGTGGACTCCATCTTATTAAAGATTTTATTTATTTATTTGACAGACAGAGATCACAAGCAGACAGAGAGGCAGGCAGAAAGAGAGGAAGGGAAGCAGGCTCCCCCTCGAGCAGAGCGCCCCATGTGGGGCTCAATCCCAGCACCCTGGGATCATGACCTGAGCTGAAGGCAGAGGCCCACTGAGCCACCCAGGCGCCCCTGTGGATTCCATCTTAAAAAACATTCCCTTTAAAGATTCTTTTTGCCCCAAAGAAATATTTTTAATTGTTTAAGTAAATAATCCAAAAAGAGTTTCTTGAGACAATGGCAAATAGACTCTTTGACAGGGTCATAAAGGCTTTTGACTACTTGAGGCAAAGAAACTGTATAACACAGTCAGGACTGAAAAAGATTATCATGCCTTCCCAACAGGACCTGATCCACACCAGGAAGTAATTTTTTCACTTGGTAGAAGCTGACCTAACCATTTTGGACAGGTATAGCAGCTGGTCGGAATGCTGAATTGGTGGAATCCAACAATTCTCTGGCCTCATCTTCTATAAAAGGCTTTAGAATTGTGAAGGGAACAAGCTCGATGATATATGGCAATCTTATAAATAGATCCATAACTCTAAAATATATCCAAGGCTGAATATCTCAAATGGTCTGGCTCCCATTAGTCAGTTGCCTTAGCACCTCCAGTGTATTACAGTCTCGCAATTCTTCCAGCACCATCTATTATCTTACTTAACATTGACATGAAATCACCTTTACAGAATTCAACACACGAACGTCCTGGTTTATTTTCAAGTGGAGTGTGTTGGCTGGATGTGGTAATAAATGCAACGCCTAGTTTAAAGTCTTGCAGAATCTGCTGTATTCAACAAGTTAACTATGTGGCGAGATACCATACGAAGACCTTGACTAATTCTGCTGTTTGAGTCTCCAAGAAAGTCAAAATAATACAAGTCTGAAGGCTTAGCCAGACTGTTGGCTCCCTCCTTGGAGGGAAATCATTCCCTTACATCCTGCCATGAAACAGGCTGCGTCCACATCCCCTCCCCTTCCATGCTGAGGGTAGAAAGCAAGCCAAGTGCTCCTCCAGTCACACCGCTGGTTGGTTACTGTTGTTCTCTCTTCAGTTTTCTGCTGACACATCCATAGAAGAACAAAGGCAGGGGAACCCACCCCACTTTCCTTTCTCCACAGGCTGTCTTTCTCATGTTAATAGAACTCTTTCATATTACTAGGAAGCTTATCTCATTTAATCCTCACGGAAATTCAGAGAAGGCATTTCCATGACTATTGCTATTTCACAGATGAAGAAACTAAGGTACGGTAGATTAAATACCTTGTCGGAGGTTACAGAGCTCCTGAAAAGTAGAGCCTAGGATTCAAACCAAAGCCTTGTGACTTCACCCCTCCCCTCTGCTCCACCGCCGTCTAACATCATTTACACAGAGTTGGTGCAAGTTTCCTATTGTACGAAGGACCCTCGAGGCCCAAAGCAGTAAATACGAAGAGCCAGTTACAAAAGTGGGCTTCGGTTTCTGGGGAGCTCTGGCATGAGCTCAAATCCAGCAGTTGGCTCCTGCTGTGTGCTCACCTTCCTTCTCTCTCTCTTACCCATCAACCCCTGCTAAGATCCCATCTTGGCTTTTTCCTAAGACTTCCCTGGAATCTCTGCCAGGCATTAGTCACAACCTCTCATCAGATCCTTAGGTATTTGAATAAAGACATATCTTCTAGGCCAGGGGCAAAGCCTTTTGACTTTGAGAAAGCACCTGTTAGTGACGGTCTGGGGAACCTGAGACCCTCCTCGTTCAGCCCATTGAACAGTTTTCTTAACTCTTGAGGACTCACTTGTTATTTACTCTCCCTAAACTGAGTTCCGATATCATCAGCTTTTCCTGGTTTCTGTTGTCTCTCTCTTTTTCCTGCACCCCACGTCACCCGCCACCCGTCTGATCTTGCTTCTTTTCTGTTTGGTCTCTCCGACACTTCCCCCTAATCCTTTTCAAATTGCTGTTTCCTCAGGCCCTTAACCTGGGCTAGGTTCTTCCCCATTCCGCTAAGCCTCCTTGCTTTTCTCCGTAAACACACAGGTTCACTAAAAGCACTCTTTCCTTTCTAACTCTCCTTCAGCAAGCCCCCAGCCGGCCACTCCAACGCCTCTCTCCTGTCCCCCAGCAGGAGTGAGCACAACTCTCTTTCAAGGTGCCCTGTCACCTAAGCAATGCCCCTTGGCATGTTGAAAGACAGCTGAGTCCATCAGCAAGCATCCTTAGAAATATTAACATTATTTATATTGATAACATTTACTTCACGTTTCCAGAACTTTTCATCCTTACTCGCTTTTTGGATATGGATGCTATTCTCCTCTATTTGCTCCTTTGTTCCTACACGGCGATTATCTCACAAGCTGGAACTTTTTATACAAATATTCTCCATGTTACGATGTGTTTGATAAGCATAATATTTTATATACAGAGCTTGGTAGAGGATAAGATAGACTTAGCTCGTATCTTGGTTTTTGAAAGTTTAGCCTGTTTGTTGTTAGCATAATACGTTCTAAGCACAGTTAAAGACGCAGAGGGCAGGACACATTCCCAGCAGCAGGAAATCGGCAGGAAAAGTCCAGGCAGATGGCAAATGTGCATCAGGGGAGAGTCAGCAGTGAGCAACAGGTGTGTTGGCAGAGAAGGCAAATGCAGCATCAGGAGCAGGGCTGGCAGCAGGCACAGTTGATATCAGGGAAATCTGGCAACAGGTAAAAGGCGCCAACCAGAAGCAGTAAAGTTTAGGTCCATAAAATGACTCAGGTGGCAGGACAGGATCATAGCGGTGGAGGGTCTAGGATACCAGGCAGAGGCTGACAGTAAACACAGGAGCACCAAGGGTTTATCCATTACTGGAATTAAGATGCAAGATGGAGCTTTTTGTTTTTTGTTTTTAAGATTTTATCTATTTATTTGAGTGAGAGAGAGAAAGGGAGAGAGAGAGAGAGAGAGCATGCGCGCACAGGAGAGGGGCAGGGAGGGAGGGGCAGAGGGAGAAGAAGAAGCAGACTCCTCACTGAGCAGGAAGCCCAATGTGGGGGTTCATCCCAGGATCCTGAGACCATTATCTGAGCCGACCACAGACACTTAACTGACTGAACCACCCAGGCGTCCTCAAAATAGGGTTTCATTCACAAGAAAGGTGATAGCTAAGGTAGATAGTCAACAAGACTGGAGACCGGAGTCATTGAACAATCGCCTTCCACTCATTTCCACATGCCTGGGACCGAGATTGACCCCGAGGCTGAATATGGAATTAAACTTGGAGGTGGGAATCAAGCTGCCTAAGCTCTCCAGTTTAGGGCAAATGAACCCATCAGATGGTTACTGGGTGAATCATAGGTGGCTAAGAGATTCCGAAGGAGATAATAGCAGGATAATAGCAGCATGAGCAATTTCTGGGTCTACTCGGTTGCCAGAAAACCCTTATCCCTTATAGGAATTTGTCTGGCATAGATTCTAGCCTCCCAGTGGAGACTTGCCTGCCTGCCCCTGGGCAGGCCTCAGGGGACCCCTGCTATCCAAATCCATAAGTCCAAGGCATAGAATAACAACTTCTGTTATACACACTGGAAACAGACCAAATTTGCCCTGATAGGATCATCTCCCATGCATTTGACAGATATGTTAAGATTACAGAACCCTTTGGGCAGGCAGGCTAGAGAAAGAGCAACATGGCTTCCAGCATATCTTTGGTCAGAGTGGGCACTCGATAAATATTTGGAGAATTGGTTAATCCTGCCCTTACGTTTAGGTTTCCAGAAAGTAAAAACTTGATTCTAACCAAGTCCCTGGCCACTCTCATTTATCCAGGAATCAAAATATGAGGAATCTAGACCTCAGTGTGTTCTTTGGTGATGGTCACGTGTTGAGTATTGCATAGAGGAATAATTCCCCAACTGCAGGGAGAACTGACATAGAAATTTTCTGACTATAATGTCTGCAACTTAAAATGCAAAATATCTCCTGTCTGGGAAGTTGTCCAGATTTTCAGAGCTGGCAAGTTGCTGAGTTGCCCAGGTAAATACTTTTGTTTAAATACAGAGAATGGTGAGTATAGGTGTGTACCATCTATTTGAATGCTAATTGTTTCAGAATTGATGCACCTTTTAAAACTATTATTTGTATGTTTCTCAATGAAGTCGCTTTTGCCAAATAAATCATACCGTAATTGAGCATAACAGAAACTCATACTTTTTGCAGTTTTAGAGACCCTCATTTCCCCTGCCCCGGAGCAAATACCGATACCACTCTGCCATTCAGGCATGTACATGGTGACCAATAAATGCGGGAAACGGCTCTACTTTGACTGTCCAAGCAGGAGGTAGAAAGAAGTAATCCGTTTCATTTAGAGTTGTGAGTATCATCTTGGCATCAAAATGACAAACGGTCCTTCTGTATGTGTGAAGCATGCTGGAGTTAGTGGGCTATGGACCAGGGCTATAAAAACTTGGAAATGTCAACGGCATTTCTGAGCATCTGCTCTCTCTAGCCCCACATTTCTGGGCAACTGCAAAAATTCTTCAGGATGATGCATTCAAGCCCCAGTTTCCAGCATACACTGTCAGGAGAAATTTTAAATTTACATCAAAGAAATTAGGTGAATCATCCCACTCTCCCCTCTTACTGCTCCATGGGGGTCTCTGGGATGAAATGAAATGGTGGTTACATTTCCAAATGGGTTATAAACCCAGTACAACTCTCCTTAGAGACTCACAACTTACACTTCTCATTTCCAGATACACTCGCATGTCTCGAAAGCTACTCCATACACACGGGGTGTAGCAGTGAGCCTTAAAGAAAAGGCAAAAATGGGGAAGAGAGCCCTGATGATGGATGGTTAAAAGCTTTGTGGACCTGATTAAATGTGTGTGTGTGTGTGTGTGTGTGCATGTGTGTGTGTGTGTGTACACACGCACACACACGCACACACACACAAAATCTCTGGCTCTGCATCGCTGTTTCCTGGGTAACTCTGTCCCATTATATGTTGGTATAATGGCATACTAGCAAATAGCTAAATAACAACTCTCCACCCCGACAGAGAATTTACACTCTGTGAAACCTTTATTTTTGTGACTACTGAGCTTTCAATGGGGCTACCCTTCAAAGCTTTCAAAGACAGCATTTTGGGGGGGGTAGTGACACCTCAAATCTAACTAGACATTTTAACTAAAGTTCTTGAGTAGATAATTATTTCAGCCAGAGGAGGATTTCCAGCTGGAGGCAGAATCGTTTTATTTTGAGAAGACTCATCTCTTGCCTCAGCCCAGAAACAACAGTAAGAACCCCAAAATGGCAAACTTGGGCAGCCTTTATCATGCCCTGTTTCAGCTTCTAGGGAATTACCAAGACACACATGGCTTTCTCCAGGTATTTTTAGAAAACAGACAATAACCGAGAAATAAACACATTGACTAAGTGCGCACGTCACGGAGATGATTGCTAATTTAGAAATACACTTCTAGCAACTCATTTTCTCCTACTGTTTCCAGGCACAGTACCAGCAAGAAATTAATTGCTTAGGAGAAGGGGGAAAAAAGTAAAAATCAAATCAAATCAACTTCTCCTTTAAAAAAATAGCATATATGGAATTTTAAGAACATTTTACGGTCGCCCAGTTAACGGGATAGTCGGGCTCCCCTTAAGCATGGACCAGAGTCCATGCGCAAAACTCACGTTTCCCAGTCTGCAGCAGCGGCACCTCTCTGACAGTTTCTGTGATATATGCACACTTCTACTCATCTTGAAGTTTTTGATTAATGTGCAGTTAATCTTTCTTCTTGCTAATAGACCAAAATATTTCTCATCAAGGGATAAATGATCAGACTACTGATACAAGTGGCTTTTGAGAAGTCCATTTATAATGCAGCACCTTCAGCAAAAATTCTCAATTTAAAAAAAGAAGAAAAACTAAAATTGATGTCTTTAGACTCTTACAACTCTCTCCCATTCCTTTTCTTGGACAGGGGCTTTTCAGTAGCAGGAATAGAAGGGGGAAGGAGAGGAAGAAAGCAAAGTAGCATTTTACTGGGAACTCACCATGTGCCAGGCCCCGTACCAGGCACTGAATTAACACGTTACCTATTTAATCCCCATATTAACCTTTCTGAGCAAGTATCATTATCCCCACTTTACTAATGATAAACCAAACTTCACTGGTGTTAGGTTGTCCAAAGTCATGCAATGAGCAAGTGGTGAGAACTCGTTTCTAGCCATTATCCCTCTGACCATAAGAATCACGTTATTAACACCCCATAGTACTGAACATCCTCAGGTTGAGCATAAAGAATGAGTGTGTAATTCTGTGCATTAGAGATGTTAATTTTAGACCAACCCCTGTAAAAAGATAGAATGTTTCTTGATTAGCTGAATTACGGGCGCTAAGCTTTCCCACAGATAGTAAGACAGAAAACAATGCCCAGGGCTTATCTCCTCACAAAAGCATGAGAGCCTCAAAGAGACAGAAGTCATCAGCCAGAGGGTCAGAAGGGTTTTACTCACAGGACCAACACTGACAGGGAAAAAGACACCTTAAAAATCTATCGCTCTAGTCCACTTCATCCCTTAGGAAGGAGTAATCACTAATTCTTGGCCGGATAATACAGGCAGCAAAAGTTTTAGGGATGAAGGCCAGACTTTGGGGCCAATTCTGGGAGGAACACGAGTTGACACAGATACAGTGGCCAACCCAGCCTTTGAGAAGGGCATGAAACGCTGAGCGCTTGAAAGGTGCACTGACATGATAGATGACTAGAGTCAGGAGATCCACTCAATGTGGATTCTGGTCCTAGTTCTTATTTACGGCAAGATTCTAGACAAGTCACTAAATCTCTCTGGGCTGAGTTTCCTCATCTCTTAAATATCAACATCTTCAAGGTTTCAGTAAACAGTAGTGTGCTAGCTTGCAGACCGTTTTTAGCTTCTTTTTTTTTTTTTAACTTTGTGAACTTCATATTTTTTTTTAATTTTATTTTTTATAAACATATAATATATTTTTATCCCCAGGGGTACAGGTCTGTGAATCGCCAGGTTTACACACTTCACAGCACTCACCATAGCACATACCCTCCCCAATGTCCATAATCCCACCCCCCCCAACCCCACTCCCCCCATTAACCCTCAGTTTGTTTTGTGAGATTAAGAGTCACTTATGGTTTTTCTCCCTCCCAATACCATCTTGTTTCATTTACTCTTTGTTCAACAGTGGAGCTAGGAGAGAATTCAGAGTTGGGGCATAGAGGAGGCCATGCTGACGTTCAGAATTGGTGCAACCAAGAGGTTGGACAAAGCCTGAAAATCTTGTTCCCAGCCAAGCAATGCCAATGAAAAGAAAGGCAAAATCCAAGCAAAAGATAGCAGCACAGTGACAAGACACCAACAGCAAAAAGGTTCTAAGGAACAGTCCGCTAAGTTTTAATCCCAGGCTTTCTTCCTCAAGAAACTTAGAAGTTAATATGGCAGTTACAAGGAGTGGAAATACCTGGTCGGAATGAGAAGCAACCTGAAAGAAAAGTCTCTAGGCAGCTCCTACAGCCTGACACACTGCTTTTATTGTCTCTAAATACAATTTTGACCAGCATTTCCAAGCATTTAGTATTGGTCTCAGTTCTGTTAGTGATTCCCATATTCTTCGAGAAGCAGAACTAAAGAAATCGATAAACCACAGAGACATTTTAATAACATCCTTCTAATAAAGGAATTCGAATCCTTAGGTTTTTTTCCTTGAGGGAGGTTGGTTTAATTGACTTAGAGTAATAGCGGCTTGATTCATAAAGAATCTTTTTTAAATCTTCACTACATTTTAAATCAGTTTTGCTAATAGCTACCACCTCACTTACCCAGCTTTAAATAACATAGCCCCAACCGAGTGATTAAAAAAATGATTTAATTTATGTTATATTTGTATAATTTTTTTAAAAAAGATGAATAGGTAATTTGAGGATTTCTTTGGGTTTGCAAACTGCCTTCAAAGTCAAGTGGAACAGTTTTTTGACTATGGGAAGAAATACATATATATATAAACATATATCAACATATATTAATTACATTGTAATTCTTAATTTTATTTTATATACTATATTGCTGATATTCATATATATGTGCATGTGTATCAGATCATATGCTTGGACTCCTTGCTCTAAAAACAAAACATGGAATTCTGGGTTAATAAGTATAGTTAACAAATAAATATATACAAGAATGAATTGTAGGGAATAACTGTCAATAACCCAAATATTAACTAAGTATGGACTGGTTTAAGTAAACTACTGTTTAGCCTTACAGCAAATACTGTATCACTATTCAAAAATATAGATGTGGATTTCTATATACAGACAGGAAAAGACAATCAAAATCATCATCAAGTTATTTTGACGTCACAGCACAGCACTCTACGCGAGCTCCCACATTGCCGTAGGCGTTAAGAAAGTTTGAACAGTGTGCATCATACTACGGCTAATAGTTTTCTCGGGGCGGGGGCCTTTTGTTTCCAGTACGATATATTTTCTGTTATGTGCAAATTGGATAACAACTTTATACTACTATGATAATCAGAAAAAAAATTCAAAGGAAAGATGCAAGATAATTCAAAGATAAAATGCAAGCAGGCTGCCCGTAGACATACATGCCTCTTGGCATCTTAATCTAAGTGAAGCATCAGAGCGGAGGCTGGCAGTCTGACATTAAGTCTCGTTTCGGAGGACTCATTACCTTGCAAATTTGTGCATACGGTAGCTCAGCCATGTATCACTCAGGAATCTCTGGATGATGATGATGATGATGACGACGACGACGACGGGAGTGATCTTGGCTTTCAAAAACCTATTTGAACACATTATTTCAGAGGGGAGCCAAGAGGTTGATATAATGCTGTATGTGTTTAAGCGTGTAAGCCCCAGGAATACCAGGTATTTCAGGACCCATAACTCAAACCAATGTGAAACTTTCAATATATGAATGAATACAAATAGAAAATGCATAGAGGAGTGTTAAAACCCATCTGGTGTTTCAAGGTCAATAAATAGAGTTATTTGGCACAAAACCTCAGCTGTGGCTATTTTTGTCTTTTGCTTTTACTGTATTCTACAAATGACAAGAGAGTGCAGTGTGGTAAGCAGATTCTGGCCTGGAAGTCACAAGACCCAACGTCTATACCCAACTCCACCAATGACAGACGAGCAGCCTGACACAGGCCAACCCACTCACTCTCCAAGGTCTCCATATCCTTATGGGGATTACCCTGTATTTTGTCTATGGTTCCTTCCACTGAGTCTATTTCCCGTCTCAAGTCAAAAGTCTGAACGACCTGTGCCGTTCATTGCTGCCGCATCTCCGGCGTCCAGAAGGATGTTCGCTTTGTACAGGATGTTTGACAAATACGCAATAAAAGGATGAAGTCTTCAGTGGTGCATTCTGAGCTTGTTTTGTTGTTTTGTTTTGTTTTGTTTCCTTTTTTATGGGTGGCTTTCAGCATGACCTAGAGTAGTGGGAGAGCAGCAGACAAAGATGAGGACCCGTCTCTTGGACAAGAGAACTTCTTTGCCTGGAAACCCAAAACAGACAAAACTGAAAAACTCACGGCAAAGCCGTCACTGAGTCTTGTTGTGTGTCACAAGCCCAGTGGCAAGCCTGCTGAGGGGCTGCTGGGAAGGTGACACAGACAAAGCAGAACCCACTTAGAATCTCGCTCGGGGTTCCAGTGATTGGGCCCCCTCCCCTTTGCCTTCCTCTCTTCCCTCCTTGACTGTTGCTGAAACCTGCCCTATAAATCAGATTTAATTATCTATAAAATTTGGTGTAGAAAAGGATTTACTCATTAAAAATGTTCATCAACTTGCTACCCACGTCCCAGACTAATAGAAGCGGAAAAGGAACACCATGGAAACACCAGACGGGCTGGAGAGATAAGCAAGCTTTGAAATACCTGAACCTCAATTAAATAGCAAGTTCCAGTTTCTCTATTTGCCTTTTAAAATATCACGTTGAGAATAAGTAAATGTCACCAAATAAGCAGCCTATTTTCCCATCTTTTCTCTAGGTGACTTGCTTCAACAGGTTTTTAAAAACCAGGTTCTCCTAGTTGACCTCTGTTGTCTGTGTGGTACCCAGAATATTCTCCCCACTCGTGTGTGTGTGCGCGCGCGTGCATTTGCAAAATGTCATAATCCTCTCTACAGCCAAACGCAAGAGCTCACATTTACTCACAGAGTGAGGATCAGTTAATTAATGAGCGCCAAGGGAGGCAGTAAGGAAACTGGCGAAAACCGTCGCCAGTAGAAGATCAGAGGGGAAATGTCTGAAGTCAGTCCAAGATAAATCTACAGTCCTCAGAGATAGCCAGATGATGCTGGCTGCCAGCTAAGTTGCATTTCATGTGGGTATGTGTGCCTGCTGGGAGGAGGGTTTGTTGTTTTCATTTGTTAAGGAGGCAGGAGCAGGGAGTATGGGAACTTAGAAGAGTGTTAGAGTAAGTTTAACAGAGGCGAAGCTCCCCTCTAAAATTGCACATCAATTTCCATGCAACTCTTTTTGTGAAAAAGGCAACGATCTAAAACTTTTTCTCCATTCCCAGCACATGACAGGATTTTTGTCGTGACTTTCCTCAATTCTCGCTGTGCCAAGAAAGAAAGTGCCCACAGGAGTGGGAGGGAAAAGACACATGGAGTGGCAGCAAGGAAACCTGCCCAGGGAGCCAGCCTTGCCTTCTGGCCCCTCGCTTCCTTCCAGAGACAACGTCTTTCCTTGACAGTGCCTGCCTCCTGTCGTTTCTTCCCCACACTCTGCCTAACCCTGGAAATCTGGATTTTCTTTTTAAAGAAAGTTGTCTAGAGAGAAAAATAGACCACGAGCAGCCAATGGAAAATACAGCAGAGCTTGTTGATACGGTCCTGTCAGATATTTCAAGTGCTAGTGGTAAGGCTAGCTTCTTATTTCTAGAAACTGGTTTCCTTTCATTTTCCTCTTTTTATTTATTTCTCTCTAGTGTACATAGTCTTCTGTTATTTGTCCCTTCAGTCTATTGCTGAGCTTTCCATTCTGTGATGTATCTACTCTCACCCACACACCAAAACTGACCCAGAGTAAGTTTTCAGATGTCTTAACTAGGTTTTGGAAAAGCGGGCTACTCCAATTATTATCTACAGACTAATAGAATGGGTCCATGTTCTTAGCTCACACATGGTCTTCAGAGACTCATGTTCTTGACCACACAACTATGAGAACATTCCTTGGCCATACCACCCAGACTGGTGGTCTGACTGACTAAGGAAGCTTGGTCTGGGTCCAGTATTTGCCCCACGAGACTACAACAAACAAACAAACAAACAAACCAAAAAAACAAAAACAAAAAGATACTATAGGTTGTGCTTTGTGATGCCTTTTTTTCTCTCTGAACTTTCTTTTGTATGAATGTACTGCATAGATGGCTCCCTTAGATTACGAGCAACTCATAAACTAGAATCTTGTTTTATTCATTTCATATTATTAATGTCTAAGACAGTGTCTAGCATTTGGAAAGATTCTAATACCTTGAAATGAATGAATGAACAACTCAGATTTTTGGTAGTAGATCTGTAGAACCATCTTATTCCGATGCAAAAACTAAAATTTTAAAACCCATAGGATTTTGACCTCTGGGTTCACCCCACTACTCAGAGTGCAAGGCTCTATGAGCGATGGCCCTGGTATTTTTCCATGGGCGGTGTGTTCTCTATCTCTTTCTGTTCCTATTTTGTCCTTATCCTTGCTTCTCAGATAGCCATAGACGGCATCTACTCAAATCTCTGTGCTGTCAGTAAAGAAAATCTTTGGATTTTATTCAAATTAATATCTACTAAATCTAAAACTGCCACTCCACTTCTGCCTGCAGCGTTAAGTGCATTCATTGGAAATAGGGATAGAGCAGAATTGCACAGGAGGGGAAGGAGGAGGGTGCAAAGGGGAGAATCAAAGACAGTGTTGTCCATTCAACCATTACTTATCGTTTTCTTACCCCAGACCCAGTACTGTGCCATTCTCTTGCAAAACAGTGGTAAACAAGACATAGTCCCTGTTCACAATGAGTTAAAAATTTAGCGGCACAGGTTGTATAAGAACCTGGTAGACTTACTGATTTCACTGCCCTGAAAATCATACCATATAAATGGTTGTTAGGCCTTAAGGCTGTTCTCCTGGTGTTGAGGATAACTGATAATGGATGAAATTTCCCAGAACTTGGGCCATGAGCTTGACTGTTAGTTATGCATTGTTGAGTTCTATGATCATTCTTCCATGCCAACAGGCGCGCTGCCACTCCCAAGGGAATACTGAATATATTCCTTAGGCAGTGGCAGAATCTGATGAAATCCAATACAGGACCGGTTAAAAACAGAAGGCAGCCATCATTGTCTTTCCAAATTTTGCAAATATAGAAGTTGGCATTCAGAGGCAGAAAAGACTGACACCCCTGTCAAATGGCTGAAGGAACCTCAAAACTCATCCTGTCCTAAAAATATGCCCCTCAAACCAGCCAGGAAATTCTATTTTTTTAATTAACATATAAGGTACTGTTTGTTTCAGGGGCACAGGTCTGTAATTCATTAGTCTTACATAATTCACAGCACTCACCATAGCACATACCCTCCCCAATGTCCATCACCCAGCCACCCCAGCCAGGAAATTCTTAATACCCCCTCCAGGAAAGACAATTTCATCACTTAAGTCATCAGATTCTTGGAAAGAAAAACTCATGGTCAGATCTTACCCACTATCAGGAAAATTTTTTATTTAATTAATCCATTAACTTCTCTCCTCCTAACCTCCTCTGTTCATCCCCACCCATTCCCACCTCAATTTCTCCTCAAGTAGCTTTAAGTCCAAAACTGGAAGATCGAGTAAGGTGGTGGTGATTAATCATTGATGGGAGAAGAGCGTCTGCTCTTTGCAAGAGGCTTTGACGTATCTCAGTGAGGGGGTGGGGTGGGAGGTGTCTCACTTTGGTTGTGGGGATCTGGGGAAAAAAAATACAGGGAAATGGAAAGAATTGCCAAAAACAAATTTCCCCATGTCACAGTTTTGTGAGCTACCTAATCTGCAAGTGATAGCTCTTCACCTCAAATCTCAACCCTGGTTCAGAGCTCTCTAGAATGTCTGCTACAGGCACAAAACCCCCATTAAGATGCTTGACAGTCTAACCCATGCAGTTCCCCTCTCAGTTGCAGCTACGTTAAGTGACATCCAAACGTTGGTAATGAGGAGACGTCTGCATACACACTGGTTTTGAAACATAAAGCACTGGAGGAGTTATGAGCTGTCAATCATTTCAGCTCTTCTCAGCCCCGTGTTTATTCAGAAATAATTTTCAAGGCTGCAGGAAGTGTTGTTACTGACTGATGAGCAAGTCTGAATGCTAAGAATGAAGAATGATTAATGTTCTTTTAGGTAAGCTGGGAGACTCTTCATCCGCTAGAGGCAGCCACAGCTCAGGATGCTGATAAGGTACTGCCGTGGAGAGTGAGTGATGAGTGGTGTGTAATGTCTGCTGAAAATGAGAAGCTATGACAACAATGTGAGGAGGAATCCTCCGAACACAGATCTTATGGCTCCACGCAAGCAAGTTAATAGCTCTAAGATCTGGACTTGATCTATGACAGAAACCCCAGTCAGGATCGCTTTTCCTTTTCTGTCAGAAGAGGCTGTAGAAGCAAAGACTCATTAATTGGTAATAAAATCCCTTTGATTTACTGATTGGCTGGTAATTTTGGGATTTTCTCATCTAAATGCTTACTTCCGAATATTTTCCAACTCATCAGATGTTACCGAATTACTAGAGAAAAGGACAGGAACTTGTAGGAACATCAAAACTATCTGAATCTAGAAAATATGGATCCCATCTTGGCATTCGTGTCAGGAAGTCAACAACCCTGAAATATCACCCAGCTAGCTTTCCTGAACCTTGATGTCAGAATACAGAATGTGACTCAACACAAATCCATGTTTTCTGGCAACTGCAGAAAATTCTTTTGATCATTGGCTGTTGACCAGAGGGCCCGCAAGATATGGTGATGCCCCACCACTTTTCTCCTCCAACTCCCACCCTTACCTGCAGCAGCTACACATATGGATGCTCTCAAGAACATGTAGTTGGGGCATCTTCTGTGCCAGGCATGGTGATGACTCCAAAGATACAGTGGTGGACAAAACAAAAATGCTCCCTCTTTCCATGGAGTCCACAGAGTAGCAGAAGTCAGAGACACTGCATGCAACAGATGAATTTTGATAAGCGTTCTGAGAGAGGAGTTACACAGAGTGTTGTGAGAGAGGATAACGAAAGGGACCTAACGGAGTCATGGAAGGCCTCTCGGAGAAAGTTCTAGGTTGAAATGTGAAGCTTGACTAGGAGAACGCCAAACAAAAGAGGGGTGGGTGAGTCAGGAAGGGTTCTCGGCAGAGGGAACTGCATATGCTAAGAGCCCATGCTCTTAGCATGTTAATGGAAGAGAACAGCACATTAGAGCAACCTGTTTTCCTCAGACAGCTGAAGTCGTTCAAACTCAGTGAAAACCCTCTCTATCTTAAAATAGAAAGCCTCTAAATTTATTGTGAATAGTGAATTATTATGAATCTTGACCCTCTCACTTGCTCTGGATTCTCAAAAGTTATTAACCAGCATCTTGGGACTCCTTCTTTTCTGGCTTCATTCTCATTCCTTCAAAGATTTTTATATCTTTTCTAGTAACAGCAAGGGTGAGATAAGATAATCTATTAGTCTACTCAGTTTCGTGGACTCATCGCCCTGGAAAAGCTGAAGGATTAGAAAGCTGGTAGAGGCAGGGGTGGCAGGAACTTGGAGAGAATGTTGGAGTAACTTTAATAAGACAAGGCTTTCCTTTCACTCTCATGCTTCCGGGCAAGGAAAGGCAGGCCTTATATTCCAAGGTCTTTTTTTGTTGTTTCCCAATTAGTACACAATTAACAGCTTACTTTTGTGTCAGAGGCCCCCTGAAGGTTCATCATTATTCAAAATGTCAATCAAAATGCCCATCAAGAGGAAACCTGTATGGAGATGGGCTTTGAGGAGGAGGAGGAATGATACGCTTTCTTGGCAACTCATTAACACAACTTTGCCGTTCTGTTACTCAGGAACCTGTAACTGAGCATCATGATCTATCAGATTCACTCAAAACTGCAGCTCAACAAGTACTTTCTGCTACATTGAACCTGACATCTCGTCCCCAACTACTCCCCTCTGTGGCCAGATTCATTCTCAATGTCAAGTTCTTGCCCATCGATTCCACCTCTTCTATAACAGATCTCAAGTCTCTTTTCCTCTGTTATCCACTTTGCTCTTCACCCCTATTTCAATCTCTCATTTTCCTGATGTTACACAATGCTCATTGCCTGTCCTATGCATGCTGTTATGAATTACATCCTCTTACATATAAAACAATTAGAGAGCAATGCATGTACTTTATTTCTCCTCCACTAATTTGGAGAATCCTTAATTATAGAGATGAAGTCTTACACTTGCTTGAATCTCTTCCAATGCTGATGCAAAGCTGGATCCGTGGCAAGCTCTCAAAATAAAGGAAATATTAATAAAATAAAATCATTTGGCATCCCATCTATGTGGAATGCCATGCTATGAGCTATATGGATTTGTAAAGGACGAGTCAGCCTGGCCAACTCCTTATCTCTCCAGCCTCAGTTTACATACACTACTTTTCTTGGTAGCTTTCTTAAATCTAAGTACAAATTAGATGTTCTTTCAATGTGTCACTAAAGTAACCTGTACTCCCCATAGTATCCCACTTTACATAGTGAGCCACTTTATGTAAGAGCTCATTCACAAGACTTTCCTCCGGGCTGAAAGCACCATGGGGATAGGGACCACATTTGACTTATTCATCATTTAGCCTCAATGCCTAGTTGTCCCATGGTAGACACTCTGTAAATATCTGTTGAATAAATAAATGAAAAATTTACTCACTTCAAGGCATAAACGATCTAGTTATTCAAACAGAAGAAATGCTTAAATATATATATGATGCATACACATACAAATTATATATGTTCATATATACTAATGCGTTGGTTTTATTGCTTGTCTCAAAGACTATTGTGGTTTGAATCTACTTTGGAAATGATAAGAGCTCCTTATAATGGCAGTTGATAAACTATAAGTCTGAAAATAGTAATTATTAATGCAATATATAGATCTCTAGATTTGCCGTGGGTAATAGATGGTAAAACTTAACCAGGTACTTACCACAGACCCCTATATGAGCTCTTACCCTTCATTGCTCTTATCTTTCTGACCACACTTTATTCCTCATTGGGACGCACACCTAAGTGAAATATATTCACTCCTGAGTCAAGTAAAAACACTAATGAGGATAATTTTTATCTTTGTGTTTCCGCAAGTTCAAAGTTTTGTAAAAACGGAATTAAGATGGAGAAGGCTTTTATGAGTCACCATAACATTTTCTCTCCTTCGAAATCAGACTGCATCAAAATCCGCATTCCAAAAGTGCCAACATTGAATATAGTTTAAAATACTTATAATGACTAACACTTCTGAATAAACTTCTCCCACCATTTAACTCAAAGACACTTCCATCTTTAACCTGGACTGTAGATTCCAAGCACTATGAAACATGGCCAAATAATTTCTAGCTGTCTATCAAAGTAGATATCATTTGAAACTTACTAATTCCCACCTAGGGTTGGTAAGAACAGAATCATATTTGGAGACCATAGCAGTTCATTCATTTATTCCTGGGCTGAACAAATATTTCAGGAGCATCTACTATGTAGCAGGCAAGGTATGAGGTGCCAGGAATTTAGCAGTGGGCAAATAAAGAAGTATTTTCTTCCTGAGGTCTCTATCCCAGAGGAGAGAGACAATCCAGTTTCTCTTTCCTTAGCATTTTTGGCACAGTTGTCTACGTTCCTCAGGATCTATATGATCATGAGTGTGAATATGAGGCTTCAGGGAGCCAATGAAATGGCTTCATTACATTTGAATTCTTCTAACTTACTTTTTTTTCCTTTTAAAGTAGACTCCAAACCCAACATGGGGCTTGAACTCATGACCCCTGAGATCAAAAGTCTCATGCTTTACCGACTGAGCCAGCCAGGCATCCCTGAATTCCTCTAACTTACTTTTGATATCTTTAATTTGGATTATCTTACACGTTACCTGTACGTACTGGCCTTGACTAAGGCTTCGTTGTGTCACTGGAGAAGTGTGCCTTGCTCACAGGAAGAAAATACTACTTGTTTTGCAGATTTTTTATTTTGAACTTCCTTTCAGAAGCCATTCTAAAGACACCTGCTGCAACTATAATGCACCAGCAGGAGTTCACTCTGATTGAATAAATTATTTTTTATGAACCATAAAAAAAAATGAGGAAATCTTATTTCCAACTGATCCCATTAAATCCCACTCCCGGAATTTCAACACATTTCAACATTAAATGGGGGGAGGGGGAGCTATCCTTTTCAAGGGACCAATCGGGAATCACCTTCAAAGAAAATAGAAAATGAGGACTATTCATAATGCAATGGAAAGACTGTAAGAACATGACTGGGGAAATGTGGAAGCCAGAGATCAAACCTCGGAATGGTAATCTGTTCATTTGCCAAGGTGTGCTGGTACCAGGCCGGAAGGAAGATCAAGATGAGGGATCTGCTCTTTCAGGACTAAGTGAGTCACCATTAGAGCTACTCTGCCCAATTAGCTCACACGGGCCTTGGTAAGAATGGCACAGACCAGGTATCTTAGACCCTCAAGTACCTTTGACCCTGGACTTTTCATATCTCATCTGAGGAAGGAGAGTTCTTTACTGTGAAATTGTAGACGATATTCCCAGCAACTCCTTAATTGGGAAATGAGTGGTTTTGGCTGTAAAGGAAGGGCTGAATTAATTATTAATATTGGTCTATATCCAAAAGGTCAGTTTTACTTGTTGTTCTCTCTTTTAGGGAGGAAGAACTGTTAAAATGTTATTTCAACATATGATTGTTTGAAACTGGGTTTTAAAACAATGCTCCCGGGAGCCCAAAGCTTCTGCCAATGTGCCCCCAGGGGGAGCTGTGAGGTAACCCAAAACCTTTGGGAGGTGCCTAAGGGATTCTCCAGTCTTGCTATCCCTACCTCTACTTCAGAAGCTCCATTTAATTTTTTTTTTTTTTTTTCAATTTTAGAGTTTAGTGGGAAGTAGTTTTTTAAGGGTCAGGGGAAGTGAGGATTCTGCAGCTTTATATTGTGTATAAATTAATGGATTAAAGAAAGAAAAATTGCAATATATGCACTGGTCTTTACCTATTTCTGTTTGAGAAACACACTGAATTTCAATGATGTGCACAGAACGTGAGGGAAAGTTCTTTGTGGATTTTTGTTTGTTTGTTTGGCCTTTATTTATGCAAGTTAGTGTCATGAAGATTACTTCTCTGGTAGGTCAGAGTGCTAAATGATACTGTGAAATAAACATTTAGGAAATGCAAAGTTACTTGTCAAGACAACTTAATATCGTTGCTCAGTTTTCTCCAAGAAGATCCAATGGAACTCAGCATCACTATCAAATATTGTTTCCTGGCCCTGGAAGGCGAGCCCACATTGAAGTAAAACATATACCAATTTTGACAGGAAGCCTACATATATAGAGTGCTTATGTAAGATAAAGATGTGTTCATCTCCAAAGGTAGTTTTAAAATCTGACCCAACTAAAATGCCATGCTATTCATTACTTGAATTCTTTCATGCATTTTTACATCCTCCCAGTGCCCACTGTGAACTCTTGCTACAGGGTGTAATTCCTGTTAACAATATGACAGAAACAGCAACTGTGTAACTAATTCCCCACAATGCGTGTGTCTTCTGCTCACACTACATTGAACATACTCCCTCATGAGTCTGAAAAGAAGCCAACAGTACACCACCCCTTTAAAGAGTGGAGCAAATAGAGAAATAGCAGGGATTGTGTTCAGCATGAGATGAAGTGAAGTCTTGGACATTATGTGTGCTCTGTGCTGTGTGTTGGAGCCATTATCTGTACGCACACACAAGACACTAATGTTGACATCTAATTAGCATTACGAAATGGATTAACTCTCAATAAAATAAGCACAAAGTACAGAAATATGTCTTGATGCAACCTACTAGGCCATTTATTTAATAAATTAAAATACTTAAGGAAGGAAAGTCAGTCTGGCATTTTCTGTAGTCTATTCTCCTCTTTGGTGGATGACTGAATTGCAGAGAAAATTCGAAGAGTAGAGGCAACACTACATTAAAAGCTCCATAATCAAAACAGAGAGCATAAAAACACTTGAGCATTGTCTAATGGACAATTTATCATCCAAACAGATGCATTCATTAAGGGAAAAATTACCTTCAAATATCAGTAAAATAAATTGAGTCTCTTCTGATTTCTTATTTCTGCAACAAGGGTGTTCCAAACTATAGAAACAAGTATATAAAAGATGCTTCAGTGCATGAGCAGGACATTTTAGGCATTTAAGTTTATTGTGCAAAGCTGTTTGAACTGCTTGAAGATGGTAAATCAAGCAAATATGGAACATTCCAACTGGTAATGTCTTTCTGGGCCAATTACTTTTCTCCTATATTTCAAAGACAGAGACTGTTTTGTTACTTCATGGCTATTGTTATTATTAATGCGACAAGTACTACTAATAAGAAATCATTTTCTCCTTTGCCTTAGCAATGCGGACTCCAATCACTCACCACAGTTTCCCCTTCTGTGGCAGGGAAACAACACATCTCTCAAGTGCGGAGCAGAAAGACCAGCCCCCTCAGCCCCCTCCTGCTATCTCTCCTTATGTGAATTCTTGGTGCTAATCTCACAGTCAGATGGCGGAGGGAATCGCTCTGTGCAGTTGGTGGCCTGAGCCTTCTGCTCCATCAGTTTGCTGTGCCGCTCTGAAATTAACCCGGAGAAGCAGCTCCATAGTTGCCCTAAGGCCACAATCCAGCCACTAAATGGAATCAAAGAACTTTCATAAATAAACAGGCTAAGCAGTAGCTCGCTGAGCTATGGCCCTAAGGCACATGGAAAGTTCTTCCTTTCCCTATGAATGAACTTACAGAGAACTTCTCTAGACTTATGGGCGAATGATGACAGAATGATGCTGCTGTTATTTACAGAGCACCTACTATGTACAAGCACCTGCTAGGGATTTCCCTGCATGACTCCTAATCCTCACAACTATCCCACCTATCGTATTATCACCCTTTTACTGCTCAGGAAACTGAGGTTCAGCATGAGATATCAAAATCTTTCCATCGTGTAAACTTCCTCTCTCCTTACCGATCCCTGATTATAGAATTATGGAATCATAGTCTAATGAACATCTGGGTCCTTTTATTTTTGCATATTAGAAAATAGAGACAGCAAAAGGTAATGTCCACACCACCAATGTGCATCTTACCAGGCAAGAGTTTAGATAAACCACATGTGGTTTTAATTCGCTAAGCCTATCTGCCTCTAGCTGGAGAGCAAGGCATTGTAGGGACATGGGCAAGAAAGGACTTTGGTGTCTGTCCAGCCTACGTGATCTTTGGGAAGGTAGTTAACTTTTCCAACCTGCATTTCTTCATTTGTGAAATAATTAGAGTAGACAAAATTTATTGAGCACTTACTATGAAATGTTTTTCTAAAGCCTTTATAATATATAAACTCATTTAATCCCCCCAAAAGCTGTATAATTAACTCCAAGTGATACACCTGAGTTTCAGGAAGGTTAAATGACTTGTGCAGGGTGGTAAGGCTAGGAAGTACTATAACACATGTTCTAACTCTGTATCTTGGGGCAGCAGCTATCTTATGCTTCCCTGCTCACATGGCTGTTTTAAGGATCAGAGACTGTGTACAGTATATGAACTACATGTTCATATGTGCTATGACTTACTGAGGCAGCGGCCACCTTTTAAAGAGTGCTAAAAGCTAGTATATCACACATAACGACGACAACTATGTCGTTATAATTGTTTCGTGTAAACTGACTTTGCAAATGAGACCAGGTATACACCATAGAAATTTGCCAAGTTATGAAAGAAACAACAAGCTTTCTAGAAGATTTCCTTATTGAAAATGTATATATGAGAGCAATTAATTGTAAGTTTGGGAGGAAAAGCAGGGTCTTGGCATCTTGCTAGTTTAGAAAGCCTACTTTGCATTTAGAAAACATTCAGCAAAGAGACTCAAATCATATTGCAATAGGGAAAAAAAATAAGCATAACCATTGTGTCTATATTTTAGACATGACTTCGGTCAACTATACACCAAGCTCTGACCAAGACCCTGGGATTGCAAGATGATTATGACATGGCTCCCGTCCCTGGGGAATCTATAATCCATTATGACCGAACTCAAACATCCTCTGAATTACTCTTTGGTAATGAACAGTTTCAAAATCTCAAACATAAAAAATTTCAAATCTTAGCAAACACAAAAGAGCTGCTTGCTCCCACTCAGCTACACATCCCTTGTGGGTAATTATTGGAGACTCTGCACAACACAGTCCCTTGCACCCAGGCTAACGGGGGCTCTGTGGTTTGAAGCTGCACCATCTGGAACAAGGGACTTCTCATCACCAAGATAGAGGAGGGTGCTGAAGGGTTCTGCATAGGCAAGTAAATGCTGGGACCCGGTAATGCTGGGACCCGGGAGTGGGATCTGTCCTTCTCACTGGCCCATGCCCGAACTAGCCACAAAGCCTGCTTTCCCACAAGAAAGCAGAGGAGTGCAGCGCCCCCCTGTGCTCAGGAGCTGAGAATAGGAAATGGGTGAGAACTTGAGGCCTATAGTATCTGAGGCAAGCAGAGGAACTGTATCAGGGCATCTAGAACATTCTGTGCTCCCAGCCTTATAGTAGAGAGATTGAGGAGTAGGTAGGCAATGCTAGCTAGCAAGGCAAAGTGAACAGAATCTGTTTTCTCCATTTCCCCACAGTCCTTTTAAGGGGAAAATATCCAAACTATCTGAAATAATTACAGCATCAGCTCTTGGTATTAACACAGACTCACAGACCCCATCTGGTTTGTGTTAGAGGGCTCATTTAAAAACAACAACAACAACAAATAAGCCCTCTCCAATGAGCAAAAAATTTTTTGTGTAAGTTCCTTATACCTAAAGTCCATTTCTAAACTAGAAGCTTTTATTCACCACGAGAGCCAAATCACATTTTAGCAATGGCTACGTTGCATCACATGGAATGCTTTGATTTCTCCCATCTAAGTTGAAAAAGTTGTCACAAAACATCAACAAATTCAAAACAGCTCTCAAAATGACTTTTGTTAAAGGCAGATTCCTGAACTATTCATCTGTGTTAAAATGCATTTTGCCTTGAATCATATGTCATGTTGCCAGCAAAGAGTTGTTTCCATGCCAACTCGTTTGCAACACGGGGGAAAAAAATCAAAGCTACTAACATCTGGAAGATGTCAGTACTGATGTAAGCCACTTGCAATGAAAAACAGGAGACTGCAAGTGTCTGCCAGAGAAACCCTATATATGGGGTAACACTTTATAATATAATTACCTAACAATGCATTACTATTCCTTTTCTGGGGTGTTTTCTTGATCTAAACTCTGTGCCAGAAAAGGGTTGCAGCAAGAAATAAATAAGTAGATAGGTAGATATTAATGTACTTCATATGCACTGTTTTTGGTTTTGTTTTTACGAAGACAGTGCATTTTTCTGACATGAGCCTTTGACCAAGCCACTTATTCTTAGGCTCAGTCTTCAAAGTGGAACAAGAAACAATTGATTCACTTTCTACACCTTTCGCTTTCCACCTGTGGTCCTATAAAGTCCCTCTCTCAATAAACACCATCAGCGAGATAAATGAGACGATGGGTCTCAATGAGTCTCACGCCCAGCAGTTCTACATACTTAATTCTCTTTTGACCTATTTCTCTGTTTTTCTTCACCGGTGTGGGTGCAGGCTCATGTGCGTGCATGTGTATCTACAGATTCGTTTTAATAACATGGATTCGTTCATTTATTTCCTAAGGAATAAAGAGCGTCACAGACCAGAGTGGGTTCTTAGAATAGTATCTATGGTCAAAACCTCAGGACACTGAGTTTTTGAGGGCATCCTTAACGTTGTCACACTAGCTTGGGTCTTATACAGGTGAGAAAGATCCACGAACTACACTTAATTGGCAGTAGAAAAGCACAGGTGTTTCATGTTCTGACTTAAAAATGAAACAAAAATTTCTACTAAGCCTTAGCAGATTGTAAGCACACAGGGGGTCATGTTAACAGAAACAGTTTATGTTTCTGACTCCAGCTTCCTCAAGCAGGACCTCAGATTCTCCCCCAAGTCCTTGTCTCCCCAGTATTTCTGGATTTCAGCAAAGTGTACCTCATCCCCGATCTCGGGAAAATTCTGCTCAGCTGTTCAGCCAACCATGTCTTTCTTCTGCTGCTCTGCTCACCTTCACCCTACGACGCCGGCTCTGCCACCAAGCACTGCTGCCAACAGGTTAGTGTGTCCACGTTGCCCCAGAGAAGATTACAAGCTTCACAAGCTGGGAAAGAATGTGCTTGTTTAGTGTCTTCCTCCCCCCGGGAGTGTACCCAAACAGTAGTATTTGGACCCAGAATATTTGCTGAAACAACTTGTAAGGGATTTTTTTAGGAAAAAACCCTCTGCTTTCCTTGAGACTCATACATGAGTCAGCAGGACCTGGGTCAGTGCTAATCCGTGAAAGAAATTTCCAGAACCGTCCCTGTACGGTATCTCCCCCTCCCTGCTGGCATTCAGATTCTCTTCCTGAGTCAATGGAGTCTTGTCTGGATCCTCTTCATTTTAAATGAGCTCTTTCCTAAAAAGCTTATCTGTCTCTCTTATAAAAAGATTCTGTCCCATCAGTTCACCAGACACGCCCAGGTAGGTCTGGATGTCCGCAGAAATGCTAGGTGACAATCAGCTACAAAATGGTCAGAATATCTATTGCTTTTCAAGGCCCAAGGTCTCGAGTCATTTTCAGGGAGAACTCCTTCTTAGGGGCAGCCCTCCACCCTAGGCTCTCACTGTCTGCAGGGGATTGTACCCATGGTTCCAGATGCTCCCAACACGAATCTGTTCCTCTCTCACTGAAAAGACAGATCAGGGACCCCTTGAGTCATCCCACACTCTTGACATTTTGGCCTTCTTGGCCCCTTTAGTTCACAGCTGAACGGTAGTTGGAATTCTGGCTGACTTGCAGGCTCACTCCCATTTTAGGCTTTGGAGCTGAGCCTACTCTATCGTTGGGTGGAAAGAGAGCCCTAATTCAATAACTGAAGTGAGCGTGTAACACCATCTATCCCAGCACTGCAACTACGCCATATTGGAAACAGTTCTAGTTCATGTCTGTCTTGCTCCTATCACTCCCTTGATCTCTCAGGAATCGTGCTGCTAAGCAAATGTCAATGGGCCTTAGGGACTGACATCTACTACCTCCTCCCCACTGCACAGACTCTCTGCCCACTGTCTGCTCTCACATTCCCACCTCTCCCATCTGTTATGGGCTAAATTCCTGACATGCCCTGAATGCGTCTCTGGGACATGTGCCTCTCCTGCTCTAACGCTGCCTGGGCCTACTGCTTCCCCCTTGGGACTGAAGCCTCCTTTCTAGGTGTCAGCCCCAGTATTTAGACTGTCCCATGGCCTACCAAGCTCAGAATACAGGTTCAGACAATGGAGTCCCTCCAAGTCCAACCCGGGGACTGGCGAGTCTCAATCTCGGCATATTCAGGCATTGGAGTAGCTCAGAGAAGCCAGACCTAGAAGAGAAATCACACAAGCCATTGGACCACATTCAACTGGCAAAGAGAATTTATTTCATCCATGTGGTGTCTTAAAAATATTTGTGTCAATCTTGAAATTTGGTAAATCTCACATAAATCCCCCAGATTTTCAGTTTTTCTTGAGACATTCAGAAACCCTGATGTATTGACTCAAATTTCATCATGGTAACAATCAGCTGGAGCTGATCAGTGGCTCCCCCAAAGGACACATGTCCCACCGTCCATGAGAGTACTTGGTGTTCCCTGTGCTGCAAAGGTTATTTAACATTACCCTGGTACTGATGATTTTCTAACATTAGAGAACCATTTCTCTGTATTCCTGTCTCCATGAAAAGTAAGAAAATGAACAGAAGAAAGAGAAGTCTGCATATTTAAGGAAATACGCAAGAGAGAGACTATCATGACTATGTGCGTGCATGAGTATGTGTAATGGAAGAATAATTTCACATGTTTAATAAGTAGAATGTATGCGGGTCGGTATTTCTTATACACTGGCCACTTTGCCCATTTATAGCTGTCTTGATCCAGCCCCAGGCCCGAAAGATTGATAGGGACATCTGCAACCCAGGTCTGGCTCTGTAAATGCTTCAAATAAATAGTTACCTATACATTATGATTTAAGAGCCAATGGAAGTTGGCCGTATTCATCAAGAATCTCCTGACAGCTGGGTTATGCCTCACTCCCCTCCCTCCCCTGCCCCAAGATGGCCAACAGCACAGGTGCAATTGTCACTATTAACGCTATTAAACTCATTCAACCTCTCTGTACTAAGCTCCTCTACATGCTTGGCACAGAATTGTGCACTTTACGGAATTTTATTCACCATCATTTGCGGCAGGCCTACTGTGTACAGGGCTCTCTACCAATATCTTTCAGATACTGTATTAGTTATAATCCTCCAAGGTAGACATTATCCCCATATTATAAGCAGGCAGAGGAGCTCAGGAAGCTGCCCAAGTGGCCTATGGACACACCTTGAAAATGGGGTGCCAAGACTCAGACCCAGCTGATATAAGTTTAAGTGTCATTATCTTTCAGGAGAATAGAATATCCTCACCTGACTACTGTTTGCTTGGATGGCTAAGTCTCTTTATACTGCTCAAAGCCAAACATGATTCACCATGAACAGAAGAGACAGCTCAGTCTGAATCTGCGTGCTCCTTTTGCTTTCTCTTGCATTAACTCGGAAGACGCTCACCTACAAAGAACATGTGTCTCACTGGACAGAACCCAGGCTGGTTGTTAAAAAGGCTTTATTTTTAATTTCTAAAATACCCTCCTCATGTTACAAGACTGGAAAGAAGCTGGGTTTTTTGTTTTGTTTTGTTTTGTTTTTTTGTTTTTTTGTTTTTTTCATAATCTGCCTTCCAACTGCATTTTCCACTGCAGGGAGGCACTTAGCCTTCCATAATGTTATGATTGGCATTTTACACAAACTTTAACCTCTGCATGTTAATAAATAGCAGCAGAAACCCATATGTAGTAGCACAATGAAAAAAAGTAATAAAGCTGTTCATTACCCTTGACTCCTCTGCTCCTTTGCCCTTGTTTTCCCTCTGCACGTGGTCAGAAATTGAATTGATATTGAATTTGCTTCACTTGTGTAATACTATTCATACATGTTTTGTAATTCATTCACTTCACTCACATTTCACCTTTTGTCATTTCAATCACTTTAAATCTGCTTTGGCCTCTTTCACATTCGGTCTACTAAGTTCCTGGGCATGAGCACAAGATTTATTAACTTTACTTTCTGGGCTCTGGTTCCAGTAGGAATAATCTCATCAGGAGACAGCTTTAGATATTGACAATACGGTTGGCCTGAAATAAAGGCCTGGAGAGCGAGAGATGCCGACTTCCAAAGACTTCCCTCCAAAGCAGGTAGCACTTTGCAACAGTATCCTGGAGCGGTGGAGTGCGCAGGCTCTGCAAAGCGATGCACAGAGCTCATATCCTGGAGAGCTGTTTTTTTTGAAATTCGGCAAGTTACTTGGCTCCTGAGTGCCTCAGTTTCCTCATCTGCAAAACGCATACAAAAATAGTACCAACCGCTTGGGACTGTTTTGAGGATTCAATGAAAAAAAGTACATTAAACAGCTCACAACACGCATTCAATAAATATGCACTATTTATTATGACGGTGAAGCCAAAAAATGTAGAGCTAATGTCTTCACTTTTGGAACACCCTGCCAAGTACACGACAAAAGACCTAAAAAACACACTACTTCAACGATGTAATGAATATAAAAACAGCAACAACAGAACTGCTTCATTGGAAGCAATTGTTTATTCAGCCTGTTAACAGGTGTCTTTAGTAAACAAACCTGGTTGTCTTTCAACATCGTCTTCAAATGTTACAAGGGCTGAGTAGAAGATAAATTTCCTTCAGCAACGTAAAGGATCAATCCTTCTTTAACTGATTCAAGCTCCTTTGGGCTCTCTTTATTTCCGTTCTGTATAACTCTAGGGTAATAATATTCCTTGGGCCTGCTATCTGCCATGAAAGGGGCATAATTTTTACTCTTCTAGTTCTTAAATTTTAGAAACTTGGTGAATGAATCACAATTTTATAGATTCATCCATAACTTACTTTCCCTTTCTCTTTGTAGGAAAAAAAAAAAAAAGTACTAATATCTCTTTGTTGGGTATAAAGGCAAAGCTGAGTGACCAGAGATGTCAATGAGCCAGAGCAGATCAAGGCCAAGGCAATGTCATAGAAAGACATGGTTGACTTCCTGGGGTTAAAAATGACAGTGACGGGACGCCTGGGTGGCTCAGTTGGTTAAGCAGCTGCCTTCGGCTCAGGTCATGATCCCAGCGTCCTGGGATCGAGTCCCACATCGGGCTCCTTGCTCGTCAGGGAGCCTGCTTCTCCCTCTGCCTCTGCCTGCCATTCTGTCTGCCTGTGCTCGCTCTCTCCCCCTCTTTCTCTCTGACAAATAAATAAATAAAATCTTTGAAAAAAAAAATGACAGTGACATTGACATGGGTATAACTGACCCAAGTAGTGCTTACAGTAGGAATAACAGACAAGGAAACACTGAGTCTAGGTGCAGGTACATTTCCGAATTAAGCCTGGTTTAGCACACTGGGTAGATTAGAATAGAATCTAGGTGGAAAATCCTCAAGGTAGCTGGTTGCTCTGACAAAGACACAGAGCAAAGTAGACTTGATTATTTGGAGGCAAGCTAGGTGATTTCCCTCTTAAGAGACAAGCATCTGTTACTGCAGGCCTGCAGAGGTGATCTCCTCATTCGTTCAGGATGACTGATGGCTGTATCTGTGATAAAGCTACTCATGCCAACGGGACCCAGGGATCTTTTGCCACCCAGTCTCAAGGATCTCTCAGGAATCCAGCCCCAAAGAAGCTACCCCCTTGGAGTTCTCACAATCTATTTCCCGGAGTCTTCTTTCTTCATACCCCCTATTATATCCCTGGTAGCAAAGGCTTCTAAATGAGTTATGACAATAGTCATTTTAGTTTGTTCTCATTGAAGCTATTCCAGCACCATTATCAACCCCAAACTGCCCATCTCTGGCCCCTTTCCAGGTCAGTTATAGCTTTCTGGAAGTGTAGTGACTAGAACATGTTCTTCCTCAAGGGTAACATAATACTTTCTATTTTCATTCTAATACACCTCTTGGTGATGCCAAGAACACTCTGGCCTTTTTTTTTTCGCTGCAGCTACATATAAAGTCTTCAAGACCTTATACGCCATGGTGCCTTAGAAACGTTCAGTCCAGCCACGATTTACTGAGCTCCTATGGAGGACTACTGAAGAAGCAAGACTCAGTCTTGTCCTCAAGTAGCTCTAATCTTTCTGAAGCCATGAACGCCTTAAATAGCAAAGCCATATATTATTAAGTATCATAGGTTAGGTTGTAAATATTATAGAAATTCAAAAGAATCCCAGTACTTTTATTTTAAAACAAGTATATGGCTAAGATATAGTAATGGCAATATACTTACTTAATAAATGGGACATAAGAAAATAAATCGGTGACTTTCTCTTCTAATAGGTGGCATTCAATGATAAAATATTTGATCAGGATCTTATCATTATTGCATATTCTCAAGGGACACTCAAAGACAGACATCAATATGAACTAGAACTTTGGTGCTCCTGGCCCCAGGAAGTGGGCTATCTCACAGGCAAGCTAGAATTTCTTTTACATTTCTAGCCTAAATCAGAGCTGGCAAATACAGAGCCTATGTATTTCTCTGCCTCCTGAAATAAATATCATTACTAGATCACAGGCTTTTTCTCACTTAGCTCGGAACGGCCACATATTTTTTTTCTCAGTTCAGCCCTCCTGGTGGCCATCACAACCAACCAGAAATTAGCATTGAAAACTAATACTTGTTTGTCAACTTGACCTCAGGGCCAGCATGTCTTAGCCCATACTGCAGCCTGGGTATAGGGGAAAAGCATCTACCATGTCCTAATAAATTCTTGGGATGCTTTCCAACTCTAACAACCCCAAGTCAGAAACAATTACAGACAATTATAGTAGATTCTCATTTCCAAATAGAAGTAGAAGACATGAGTATAGTTTCAGTGCAATGAGCCAGCTGCAATACGAAATATATGATGGGCTCTGATAACAGGAAAGGTGTTTATATGGTAACCGTATGCCAAAGGGCACTGTATTAGTCAGGGTTCTCAAGAGAAACAGTAAAAAAAAATAGGATATGAAATGAGAGATAAGTTTAAGGAATTGGCTCCTGTGATTACAGATGCCAGCAAGTTCCATATCTGCAGAGTAGCCTGGCAGACTGAAGACCTAGGGAAAAGCCGGTATTGCAGCTCACATCCCAAGATCACATGCTAGCAGCCTTCTTGCTCAGGGGAGGTCAGTCCTGGTTCTGTGGAGGTTTTCATTGGATTGGATGAAGATGGTTTGGGTGGTGGAGAGTAATCTGCTTTACTGTTGGATAAGATTAACATTTAAATGAGTGGACTTTCAACCCATCCAACACACCCTCACAGAACACATCTACAGTAATGTTTGACCAAGTATCTGTGCACCACAGCCCAGTGACACATAAAATTAATGTTCATAGGCACTTAAATTTCTTCTCAACTCATAATCTGCAAAATCTATAATTAGTATTAAAGTACCTATATAGCCACAGTGGGTGATTTGGCGATGTGTCTGCCTCTCTGGCACTTTTTACTTATCAAAGCTTTTCTGTCTATTAGGCAAGGGTGAGCCCTGTCAAAGAGTGCATAAAATAGATGCTTCCAATTGTAACAGATTAATATTATCCGAAATTTTACAGTCTATTCTCTGCATCCAAAAACATCCTTTGGATGTCTTTTTAAAAAAGACATGCCATTTAAAAAAACCTATCATTGGAGTGGTGCTCTCATGCAGTCTCATTGTCAAATAGGGAGAAAAAAATAAAATTCAAAACAGTATAGAGGTCAACTCTTTGGCATACTGACCTTTTGTAAAGTTCTTTTCCCTAAATATTTAACATATAAAAATATTTTCTATAGTTCCAGAGTATAAAAAGAACTCCTTCAAGTCAACAAGGAAAAGACTAATAGGGAAAAAAAAGTGTAAAAGATGCAAAAAGGCGAATTTACATAAAATGACAACTACACTTACAGTGAGACAATCTATCAGTGTTAGGGGAAATGAAAATGAAAACTCCAATGAGATACCATTACAACCTGGAAATATTGTCAAAATTTTAAAATTTTGGATAATATTGAATGTTGCAAAGAATGCAGGGCAGCAGGAGCCCTTCTTTGAGTAAAACAACATGGGAGAACAATTAGCTACACAGAGGAAAGTTGAAGCAACACCTACCTTCCTGCTAAGCAATTCTATTTCTAAAAAAAATTCACACATATGCACAAAAAAATATGCTAAAATATTTGCAATAACATTTTAATTTTTTTGTAATAACCAAAATATCTTTACTCCTATTGCTACTCCTGCGAATAGGAGAATGGTAAGTAAATTGTGGCATATTTTTACTTTGGAATACTACATAGCAATTCATTAAGTGGACTAGATCCATGAGTCCATATTTTTTAACCTCAAAAATATGTTTAAAAAAAGGCAATCACAAAAGAAGGATTTTTAACCTGTACAACTCTATATTCTTAATGTATGCATTGTAAGTGGGGAAAGAATAAACATCCAGTTTACTGGGAAGAGGAGGGAAAGGATGAGATCAGGTCAGGGCTGAAAGAGGCTTCAACTAAATCTGGATTTTCTTTTTTTAATTTTAAAGAGAGAAGTGAGGCAAGTGTGGGAAAATGTTAATATATGCTGAGTCTGGGTACCTATGTGATTATTCAAATATTTTCTGTATTTTTCCAAAATTTGAAATATTATTTTCCAAATTTTTAAGGTATCATAAGATTTCTCTTCAGGGTGTATGTGTTGGTTTGTTTTATATTGTCAAGGCAACTTTTATCAAATAGAAGTAAATATAGAAAATGTACCTTTGGGGCGAATTTCTCAAATCAATTCATTAAGTCCAAACAGAAAAGACCATTTCTGACCTTCTCAAAGCTGGACAATAGTAATTTTCTCCTCTTCAGATCTCCCTTCCATTTAGAACCAAGGACCTCTTTTTGTGTTTGTTTCTGTTGTTCCAAACTTCTGTCTCTAAAGTTACCTGTTTTTTTCCCTGACCGAGCAGTGGTTACACATTTCCCTCCCACAACTTCCGGTAGCTCACTGCATGACTTTTGTGTTGGGTGGATATGAAGACCCAAGGTTTGACTGGAGAGGCAGTTAGAAAACTTGGATTCTAGCCTTAGAGTTTACTGCTTTGGCTGCAGATGGCTTACTCAGCTATTTATACTCTTGTGTTATACTGAGGTGCCTCAGTTTCCAAAGGTGCACTCGGAAATAATGCCATTTCTAACTGTAGAGGTTTACTTGGGACATTCAAACAATAAAAGAAATGAACTGATTGTGAAAGTACCAAACAAGCCAATCTCCATTTTCTCATTAACTCTTGACTTTGTTCAGCCAATCCCATCAACTCGTTCATAAATTCATTCATTAAACACATTTTCCTTCTGTACCAGCAACAAGAACTCTCAAAACTGCCAGGTCTTTTTTTTCACACAGTATATAAACTAACAGAAAAAAACATAAACTCTTCAGTAGGAATGAAAACCATTCTATCTAAGAATACAATTCAAACACATAGACTCTAAGACCACATGGGATTATAGATGGAGAAAAAATTGAAAGCTGATAGCAAGTGTTCTCCAAAGAACTAACAGGTCAAGGACAACATCGTCTGACAAGAGACGGCAACACGTAGTACTCTTTGCTCGATAGTGGTGATCAGACTTTGTGATTTAATAAACCAGTGAAATTTCCCTCCCATATTAGACCTAACATAAAATCTTATTTCCCAAATAAAATCATTAAGCAAACAAACAAATGTATCCTTCCATAGTCTATTACCAAATTTATTTAGAAGATAGTACATAATTAATGTCTTAGCCCATTCAGGCTGCTGGAACCAAATACCATAACTAGGTAGTTCATAAACAACAGAAATTTATTTCTCAGTTCCGGAGGCTGGCAGTCTGAGATCAGGGTGCCTGCATGGTCAGATGAGGCCCTCTCCTGGGTCTCAGATTTCTCCTTGAGTCCTCACAGGACAAAAAGGGGCTAGGGAGCTCTGGGGGATCCTCTTTTATAAAAGCACTCATCCTAATCATGAGGGCTCCATCCTCCCAACCCCCCAAAGACCCAACCTCTAATACTTCCACCTTGGGGACTTCAACATATGAATTTGGGGGTGGGGGCACACAAACACTCAGACTATAGCACTTACAGAATTAAAAACAATCTTTTCAATGGATGGACTGTTTTCTCATTCTGCTGTGATTTGGGAAACCCTACTATAGTGTCATGTGAACGATGTAGTTTCATTAGTTAATAACTGTGCCTATCACGTTCCAGGAACTACTTTAGGAATTTTGGCATACATCCAGGAACAAAATTAAAGGTTCTTGCCCTCTCTTTATTTTTTATTTTTTAAAACTTTTATTTATTTATTTACTTACTTATTTCAGAGAGAGAGAGGGAGAGCATAGACAGAGAGGGAGAGGAAAAAGAAGACTCCCCATTGAGCAGAGAGCCTGACATGAGTTAGATCCCAGGACCCTGAGATCATGACCTGTGGCAGACGCTTAACCAACTGAGCCATGTAGGTGCCTTCTTGCTCTCTTTTTAAATTATGGGGGGAGAAAGTTTGTAATGATTAGCCTAGCTTGAAACACAAAACTTGTTTTTCACATTGCATCTAGGAATTTTCTTCTAAATCTAAATGTAGCTCTTAGAGGCACGCAAACAAACCTGCTACATATTTGAAAAATACAATCTACTAAAATTAAAAGGAAACTCTGATGCTTTATTGCAAGTGGTAAATTTAAGGCTGAAGATAAATGATCTTCAATTGACAGAATATGCAAATAGAAGGGTTTTTTTGGTAATATTAAAATCTGCATTATTTCCATTTCCTTTTATAGTTAATATGCATATTTCTGTCTGAAAAGTTTTAATGACTCAATTGTTAATATTTCTATTGAACCTGGGATAGGCCACTTTCTTTCTTTCTTTTCTTTTTTTTTTAAAGATTTTATTTATTTGACAGAGAGAAACACAGTGAGAGAGGGAACACAAGCAGAGGGAATGGAAGAAGGAGAAGCAGGCTTCCCGCCAAGCAGGGAGCCCGATGCAGGGCTTGAACCCAGGACCCTGGGATCATAACTTGAGCCAAAGGCAGCCGCTTAACAACTGAGCCACCCAGGTGCCCCTGGGATAGGCCACTTTCTGATGTACCTCCATGATCAAAATAAATCTCTATTATTATTATTCTTATTTTATCTTTTAGTCAAATTTGAAACTTCTTTTTTTTTTTTTAAGATTTTATTTATTATCTGAGAGAGAGGGAGAGAGAGAGATGCATATGTGAGGGGAGGGGCAGAAGGATAGAGAGAATCCCAAGCAGACTCCACTCCAAACATGGAGCCCAACATGGGGCTTGATCTCAAGACCCTGAGATCATGACATGAGCCAAAATCAAGAGTCAGACACTCAACCAACAGAGCCATCCAGGCACCCCTGGAAATTTGTTTTTTATTAGTCATGACAATTTTCTGAGACTAACATTATCTGATTATCTTCATTTAAATTTCATTTTTCGAAGTAGTCTTCAGTCAAGCTATATCTTGTCTAAAAATTATTGAATCAGGTTTATGTCTTCTATTAAAATACATCTATCAGAATTTCCTTTGTTTCCCTAAAACTTATGGATTATCAATGAACTAATATCTGGTATGAGTTAAGAATACACCTAGACATTTAGCAACCCTTGAATTCTTGTCTTGCCCTTGTCATCAATAAAGCTTTTCTTCACCTGTGCTTCATTCAAAGGAGATATGCCTATTTCTCAAGTGCAATTCTTAATACTTTTACCTTAGTATTAAACCAGAGATACACACTTAAATGCCTATAGCAGCCAGAAGGATGAGAGACATGAGTTGTTCATGAACTTAGCCTATAAGATAATAGGGATAATGATGGGGACTACTGTCGAACCAGAGCACATATGCCCTTCTAAAGATATTTGAATATGTACCATTTTTAAAAAACACTGTGCATGACCAAATCAAATACATCTGCAGATACGGCCTGCAAGTCTGCACTTTAAGCTTATATCTTAGACACTGCTTGCCTACATTACTATTATATACTTAGCATATGTCAGCCTGACATAAATCCCCAGGGTCCATTTATTGTTACGTAAAATGAGTACTATTAAATAACCAGTAAAGATCTAGTACTGTGCTAGCTGCTATGATTAATCAAAAGAAGTATAATATATGACTACTTTCCCTAAGGAATGAGAATAGAAGGGAGAAATTATTTGGCACCTGCTATGTGCAAAACATTGTACAAATATAAAATAAATTGTATTTCTTTTAATCTTCACAATTTCACAATTAGCTACTATTCATTATGGTTATTCATTCAGTCAACAAATATTTATTAAGTACAACTACAGAGCTAGTACTTTGCTAAGTCCTGGAATTTTTAAGATGAAGGAAATGAAAGGCAGAAATGTTAGGAAATTTGCCAAAGGTCAGGATTCAGCTTCATACCTTTCTGAGCCCATGATCTTTCCCCTAGAGGAAAGCACAGAGGAAGAGTATGGGGTGTGAGGAAATCTGACATGATTTGGAATTCTACCCAAGCACTTTATAGCTACATCTCTTTCTTTCTGTGTTGCACTTTCTACATCTCTCTCAGAGTATTGTGGCATTGGAAAGGGCTTTATAACCAGTCCTGGCTTTTTGATGGATAGAGAAAACCTTCCAAGCTGAATTCTAACTGAAATTGTTTTCCTACTGTGCAAAAGTCATTGATTCTATGATACTTCCTGTGTAGCCATACCAAAGAACTTGCCTTCAGAAACTAAGGTTTTGCTATTTAAATGTTTCTAAAATATGTGAGTTAGGCTGATCAATCTCTAACCTCAGAACTCCTCTCAGATTTACATATATATACATACACACATATACACACCATACACATACACATGTCTACACATACGTATATATACATAGACATGTATACACACAGGTGTGTCCGTATATGTGCAGTTATCAGCAATAAACTGGTCGTTGTTCAATGTGAATAAATAGTCTTGTTCTTGACATTATTATTTCATGATTAACATAATAGAATCTGCTGTTTTTATCTGAGCTATTTATATATTTTGGAGTACACTAATAATCAAACACCAATCAAACGTGTTCATTTATACCTTATGTTCGTAGGACATTAACTAAGGACCAAAAGTTCTTTAAGGACAGAGGCTAGAACTCCTCTCATTTATTTACTTATTTTTTTCATCCCTCACAGCACAGGGAGAACAGTTGATGAATGAGTGAGTGGGGGCGTAGATAAAGAGGCTAGTCCTTCTCCAGATGGTTTCCAAATTTGAACAAGTCATTTTTTAAGGGAAGCCCATATCTCGGGGATTCATTTTCTCTCCTGTTTGACAAATTTCAAATGTTTCAGGACATGATACAGTGTCCTGGCTTTCAATCAAGTTTTGATAGATGGAGAAAAATGGGTTTATGTTTGCAATAGAAACGTTTGTAATTGAATGTTGTGGTTACTGTTAGTAGAGTTCTGTGGCCTAGGCATTAAAGAAAATATATAAAAATAAAAATATTAACACCAAAGTGTCACTTCAGGAAATTATCTAAAAACTTTTTCTATAAGAAAGAAGGATCCATTGCTATTTTCCCTGGAATTCGTAAGCACTTACGCTTCCATTTTTATCAGTCATTGCTTTCTTGATCACACTTCTATTTCTTCATGTAGCATCCAGTTGATGTCCTCAAGGGTACATTTCATCTGGTTTATATTAAGCTAATTGGCAATTTTACTCTGTGTTGACCTCACTTCTCATCTGCAGCAATTATTTGCAACTACCTCTCTTTGGTCTCTAAGCTGTTTGAATAGTGACCCTGATTTTGTCTATTAGCCTTTCACATACAGAGGGATCAACATTATTGCACCAGGGAAAGTATAACTGCCCTAGGCCTGTTGTCATTTCTGGAGACCTCATATAAGGCACTTCATTCATTTTTTTGTTCGGGCTTTGCCTCTCCAGTGTGAATCCTTCACAGCAGACTGTCCCTGGGCTCACTGAATACCAACACTACAAGGAAATTTCACATCTTCTATTTCATTTGGCTTTGGCCCCACTCTAGGCTCTATGTCTTTTTTTCCCCCCCGTTGTACTCTGCAGCTCTACTGATGTACATAGTTTCTTCCAAAATGCACCAAGCCATTTCCCAAGATAATAGCTAACATTATCGAGTGCTTATCTTGAATCAGGCACTTTTCCTGGATTACTTCACACAACAACCTGAAGAAGTAGGTATTATTATCATCCCTAGTTCACAGACAAAAAGCTGCATTCTTAACCACAACTGTGCTCACAGGGTTGCTATTTCAAGCCTTGGTGTCTTTTCACATATTCCTTCCATTTTCCAGTCAGTACTGCCCTTATTCTCCCTCTACAGCCTTGCAAGCTTCTGCTTAACCTTTAAGACCCATCTCAGCTTTATCTATAAACTCTTTTTGAATCCACCCAAAAGATTTGGTCATTATCTTTTTTTGTGCCAAAACTATGCTCCCCACCATAAAAATTTAGTATTGTTCATCTCACCCTTTGCAACAGTTTTGGTTTGTTTGTCTTTGTTTTTGTTTTTGTTTTTCCTATCTGCTTTTCTTACCAAATTCTAATGACTTTGAGAGCGGGACCTTGAATTGTTTACCTTTAAAGCCTTGTCTCAGGTGCCAAATAATTGGTACATCTCAGGGTTAGTTTCTAACCACTGCTTTGCTTCTTGACTATAAATCATAATTTCCCTATTTCTTTGTATGTCCAGTAAGTTTTTTACTGAACACTGGACATTATCACTAATACATCATAGAGACTCTATTCTGTCATCTTCTGAACAGTGTTGATTCTGGTGTTAGCAGACAGCTCATTTGACAGCTGGTCATTGTGTCCAGGAGGTGTTATGTGGTGTTTTGCTTTGCTCTCTAGATCCAGGCCAAGTCTAATGTGTTTCCTGATTACTTCAATATCCAAATCCTGTCTTCTTGGAAAATCTGAGAGATTTTGGTTTTAGGCTTTGTTAGGGAGAGTCTTACTTGGGTTGTGGGCCTTATTCCTAAGGCGTGATCTTTCTCAGGTCTCAATGGGTGGAGGATGTTATTGAGATAAAATGATCTCTCTGTTCTGGGAGAGCCAGAATTCCAACATTTCCTGGCTTTTTTCTTTCCACAGATGCTCATCCTCTGGTGTCCCTGTCCTACTCTCCAGTGAGTCTCGGTGGTTCCACTGGATGTATATAGCTCAGTCCTCTGCCACAAACTTATAAGGGATACCACACCATATTCTGGGGCCCTTACTCTCCATATTCTCTAGCTCTGATACCTCATCCTGCAGAATCCAGCCATTTCAGCCGATTCAAATTTGATCTCAATCTCTGTAACTCAGTGAGGTCACCATGTTTTTCTCAGACACCAGCCTTCTGCACTATTATCAGGAAATTATCCCCAGGCAGAGTTAGACGATCATGAGGCTCATCTTTTATTTCCCTTGTCTCTAGGACTGAAGTGTTGTGCTGGCTGTTGTCCAATGCCTAGAAATAGTTACTTCATTTATTCCAGTCTTAACAGTTGATTATGGCAGGGGAAGTAGTCTGGTATCAGTTATGATAGCATAGCCAGATGCAGAAATCTACTCCCTTATTTATCTTTATATCCCAAGCACTTACACATATCTAACAAACAGTAAGTCTCCAATAATCAGTAAATCTTCATTTATCAAAGGACTGAAAGAATGATGCTTTTCAATGAGTTATACTATTCTAGCTAAGTAATATATTTATTATCCTATGAGATCACCAAAATAGATTTTATTCTGACATAAAATTAATTTACTAAAATTAATGGTGAATGAGGAGAGAATTTTCTCTGCTGGTTTTCAGTTGCTTCCATTTACTTATAACCAACACAATTTTCTAGTCCTTTGATGGTAGACAGATAAATACATAGTCAAATTAAAGTAAAAATTTAGGTTAACAGGAGTGCCTCAGAGAATGGAATTCTCTGTTAATATAATTTTCCCAACCAGTGAGGGTTAACAGAAAATCCTTCTGTTTTGATATTTATTATTAAAAATGTCTATGAAATAAAGGAATTCATTTTCCTTTAGAAGAAGCCCTTTAACATATAGTATATCTGAGGGAGATGACTTTTCCTTCAATGACTCTAAATACCAATGCACATTGTCCAGTCCAGACAGGCTCTAACACCTGGAACATGTTCATGAAAGACAGAAAATATCCAGGCAACTCCTCTCAATTACAACTACACCAAATTCTGATCATACATGGTATGAGCTTTAGGGAAATGAATGTGACTCTACCCCCAATTTCAAGTGTGATTCCAAAGACAAATGAATATTCTCTCATAGCACCTCCTATATGCAAAACACAGTCTCTCACCCCAGCTCTCTGTAAGATGAACTGACTCAACACACACTTACTTTCCCTATTTCCTGCCAAGATAAAAAGAAAAGCAATACCCCAGCTCTCTGAGGTCCCTGAACTCCCTAATGATGTAGAGCTGTACCAGAAGGAATCCTGGACTAGCTCCTGGGAGAAGCATCCCCAACTGTGGCACTTTGTTTTTTCTCAGTTACGTCCCTGAACACAAGGTCACCAGCCAGTCACTTTGCTGGCTGAGGAACAAAGCTTGCTCCCCTTCCTCTTTCTTTCTTTTTTTTTTTTTTAAATTTATTCTACTTGGGATTTATCTGAGCTCTTGAATCTGTAAATTGTATCTTTCATCACTTCTGAAAATCATCAGTCATTATTCTCTTCAGGCTTCTGTTACATTTTATTTCTCCTCTACTTTTCTCCAGAAATCTTCATCTCCCTTTTATATTTCTCGTCTATTTATATCTCCTGGATGGAGTCTGGATCATTTCTTCTGGCCTTCAGTCCAGCTCATAAATTCTCTCTCAGCCAATTTAAACTGTTTTCCAACCCAGCCACTGGGTATTTGTATTAATAGCAGTGTTCCTCAAAGTGTGGTCTTCAGAGCCATAGCACTGGTATCACCTATGAGCATGTTAGACATGAAAATTCTTGGGCCTGACCTCAGATTGATTAAGTTGGAATCTATGAGAGTAGGGTCCAGGAATCTGTGTTTTGACAAGATCTCCAGCTAATTTTTATGTGTGTTAAACTATATGAAGCCCTGATTTACAGTATTTTTTTTCAATTTTATAAATTCTATTCTTTTTAAAATATATATGATAATCCCTTGTTTCCTGTTTCCTAGAACACTTTTTAAGTTTTTCTTTTATTTCTTTAAACCTAATAACCGTGTTTGTTTTCTCTTCCGATATGTAAAGTTGCTGGGGACCTGTTTCTGCTTTATGCTGTTTTTGCTGGTCTTACTCACAGTACCATGTTTTTTTCTGTACCTAATGTGTGTGTGGTTTTTTAAATTGTAAGATGTTCATTTTTCTTTCAAAATTGCTTGCAGGTATACTTTGAGGCCTGAGACAAAGGGGGTACTCCCCGGAGATAATTGGCATTTTCTTGTATCAAGTGTAGAGATACTTGAGATTTACAGAGTGCTTTGAACCACTCATGTGGGCTACCAATCCATTTGAGAGCTAGTGGTGAAAACTTCTCTAAAGCAATTTGGATTTTCTTCCTTATCTGATTAGTTTAATGTCAAATTTCCATTTAGTCCCCAGCAACTGGAGGAGGATTGGAATTACTTTTGAATACACTAAAGAATTCACTCTTAGGGTATTTTTACAAGGGTAGAACTCTCTATCCTGTATGGGCCAGAGCTTAGTCTCCTATTCCTTAAGCTCAGGAGATCACATAGTCTAAAGCTCAAAGTCATCAGCTTCACCAAGTGACCTCTAAGAAGCATCAATGTTTAACTTTATTTAGATTTAGTTTGATAAGATAAAGCATTTTGTCAGCACTTCCATACATGTAAGGTCACATATATATGATACACATACATACACAATGGTGTGCTGTACCTGCCTTGTAACAGCCCCCAAGGATGAATTGTGAACATCTCTTCAGAACTATGCAGTCAGTGATATTGTATGGTACCTCAAAATCAGCCATGGTAGGGTCTATGCTATGAAATTTGACAAATACAAGAAATCGGGACACTTTTTTTCCTAGAAAGCTGTTATTATTAAATATTTAACAGCACCTAGCAATACACATATCCTGTCCAACATTTTTGCTCATGTTCTTCAGAAGGATGAGTCTAGCTCTTGAACAAATATAATTAGCTTTGCTCCTCCCTTTCCACTCTCATAAACTTTGTTTTCACCAGAGACCAATTGTGTATATTCAAGATAAAGCTGGTTTTCTTTTGCTTCCCCTGGTTCCTTATTCAACCATGAGTAATTGTTCCATGTAATTCAACTACAGATCAAGACTCTCCTTTTTTGGTTTTCCAATAACTTAACTGTAAGGTTGTTATTTTTATTTCTCTTTTACAGTTAAAGGAACTGAGGCCCAGAAAGATGATGCAACTTGATAAAGGGCTAGAAGTGAGATTCAACTCATCTGTCTAACTCTGAAGCCATCCTGCCTCAACTGACTATGTCATTTTTAGTCCCCAAAACTGACTGGTTTCTCCAAATCAATTCCTTCCTCCCTTAATAATTTTTTCCTCCTCCATAGTCTTTTTTTTTTTTAAGATTTTATTTATTTATCTGACAGACAGAGATCACAAGTAGGCAGAGAGGCAGGCAGAGAGAGAGAGGTGGAGGCAGGCTCCCTGTGGAGCAGAGAGCCCGATGCGGGGCTCGATCCCAGGACCCTGAGATCATGACCTGAGCTGAAGGCAGAGGCTTAACCCACTGAGCCACCCAGGCGCCCCTCCATAGTCTTTTATAACATTTACGATTTCTTCTTTCAGTTTTAAAAGGATAAATTCCCCCAAGTGTGTTTCATGAAAAATTAAGGATTGGGAAGATGTTCTGGAGCCAATTTAGTTTTAGAAATGATAGATATTATAGCCTCCTTGTTGGAGATCCATATGTACAATAACATACCAGAACTCTGAAGAATACTACAATCAAAAAACCTTTTTAACTGTATTCAATTCAGCATTTTTGAGGTTTAATTTTCCCACAGAACTACATATTTTTCCGCTAACACTCATTAACATCCCTATTTCCGCACACATTTTGAGAAGTGACATAATATAGAAAGATAGCTTCTTGATCAATTATAGTGTCCAACTCAAAACTAACTATATGGAACCTCCTTTTAATTTAATTTTATTTGCCACAATGCATTTCTGGAAACTCAGTTATAAAGCAGCTTGGAATAACGTTATGATTTGAATGGCATATTCTTAATGAAGGACTTACCATCAAATAAATTATTAATATGAATGATAATCTTTCTAAAAAGCAAAGGCACCAAAACACTAAAATGAGACTTTAGGATTTTAAAACACTAAAATAGTACAAATAGACTGTATATTTGATTACTGAAAAGAAACCATTGTACTATAAAGAGAATTCACATCTCATAAAATACGTAACCCTGCTGTCTCATAAATTTGATCTGAAACTAATATTCTGCCATAGTAAACATGATTAAGCTTTCAAAGAGTCATTGACTTCTAGGATGTTAGAAGGACTTTAGACATTAGTGGAAACACCCAAATCAATCACGAAATCAAACACAGTTACCTGTGTGTTAATAGGAAACTCAAAGACAGTGAATATTGTCTTTACTTAATTTATGTTTTAACCATTGGTGTTGGAACCCTATAATTTTTAAAATTACAAATGTAAAGTATATCATCTGTTCAGGTCTTTTGTGAGTCTGATATGCAAACCATCACATAGTATATTGACGATCTTGAAAAATATACTCTGAATTTCAAGTAATCAAATGAGAGATGAACATGACACTGTGAAGCTGCCTATACCAAGATTATGAAGATTATGAAGGAGGAGCTGATTAGTCCAAAAGCATACTGAATGTATTCCTGTAGGAGCTTATTTGCTTGAGAGTTATCCCTTTCTATTAAAACTTTTACCTTGGGGGCACCTGGGTGGCTCAGTCATTAAGTGTCTGCCTTTGGCTCAGGTCACGATCCCAGGAACCTGTGTCCAGTTCCCTTCTGGGTGAAGAGCCTGCTTCTCCCTCTGCCTGCTGTTCCCCCTGCTTGTGTTCTCTCTATATATATCTCCCTTTCTCTCTCTGTCAACAAATAAATAAATAAATCTTTAAAAGAGAGAGAGAGAGAGAGAGAGAGAGAGAAAGAGATTTTACTCTATGTTGAAATATTGCAAATAGACCGAACGTTTTGAGAAGCTGCTAAGATTGCCTACCTCTCATCTCCACAGACTCTAACAGGATTTTATTTCCTTACTCATGCTTCAATTATTTGACCTTTGCTATGTGATAAACTAACTGAGGCATTTGAGAATTGCTTGTCTGAGAAAATCCTAGCTCCTTCTTTTTTGTAGTATAATTTTGCAGGGTACAGAATTCTAGGTTGGTGGTTTCTTCTCTCAACACTTTCAGTATTTCACATCATTTTCTTTTTGCTTGCACCGTTTTTGAGAAGTTGGTTGTAATTCTTATCTTTGCTCCTCTATTGGTAAGGCATTTTATCCCTCTGGCTCCTTTCAGAACTTTGTCTTTGTTTTTCTGTAGCTTGAAAATGATGAGCTCAGGTATAGTATTTCTTTTTCTTTTTTTAAAGGTTTTATTTATTTATTTGACAGACAGAGATTCCAAGTAGGCAGAGAGGCAGGCAGAGAGAGAGGGGGAAGCAGGCTCCCCGCTGAGCAGAGAGCCCAATGTGGGGCTCCATCCCAGGACCCTACAATCATGACCAGAGCCGAAGGCAGAGGCTTTAACCCACTGAGCTACCCAGGCTCCCTAGGTGTAGTATTTCTGTCATTTTTTCCTGCTTGGTGTTCTCTGAGCTTCCTGGATCTGTAGTTTAGTGTCTGACATGATTTCAGAGGAAATTTTCAGTCATTATTGTTTCAACTATTTCTTGTTTTTGGTTCATTCATTTGTTTTTCTTTCTGGTATTACCATTTTGCCTATGTTATATTTTTTTTACAACTGTCCCCACTCTTCTGGGATATTCTGTTCTGAAATTTTTTTTAGCCTTTTTTTTTCTTTCCTTTTCAGTTTTGGAAGTTCCTGTTGAAACTTAAAAATTCTTTTTATTTTTTGAAACTTAAAAATTCTTAAAATTCTTAAAAACTCTTTCCTTATTGTGTCCAGTCAACAAACAAACCCATTGAAGGCATTTTTAATTTCTGTTTGATTATCTTTTAATCTTTTTTTTTTTTTTTTCTTAGAATTTCCACCTCTCTGCTTGCACTGCCCATCTGCTCTTGCCTTTGGTTTGCTTTATCTATTACAGCCCTTAGCATCTTAATCATAGTTGTTTTAAATTTCTGGTTTGATCATTCCAACATCTCTGCTGTACATGAGTCTGGTTTGGATGCTTACTCTATCTTTTCAAACTGTGTTTTTTGTTTTGTTTTGTTTTGTTTTGCCTTTTAATATATCCTGTAATTTTTTTCTTGATAGAGGGACATGCTGTACTGGGTAAAAGAAACTGCTGTAAATAGGCCTTTAGTAATGTGGTAGTAATTTGTAGGGGAAGAGGAAGCATTCTACAGTCTTATGGTAAGGTCTCAGGTTTTTAGCATGCTTGTATTTTTTTTTAAGATTTTATTTATTTATTTGAGAGAGAGAAAGTGAGAGGGGAAGAGAAGGAACAGGTGTAGGGGCAGAGGGAGAGGGAGAAGAAGATTCCCTACTGAGCAGGGAGCCCAATGTGGGGCTTGATCTCAGAACTCTGGAATCATAACAGGAGCCAAAGGCAGACGCTCAACCAACTGAGCCACACAGGCGGCCCAGCATGTCTGTATCTTTGCATTGTGAACTCAATACATATTTTTAATTCCCTTCCTCTCTCCACCTCTTAGGTGGGAGAGGATGGCTAGACTGGGCTGGAATTAGGTATTTCCCTTCTCCTGGGTCAGTTAGGCTCTAATAAATCCCCAGAAGGTTAGGTTCTGATTAAATAATTTCTAGCAATTTCATCTGTGTTAAGAAGAACAGAGTTTCTGACATATCTCAGATTTCCCCTCCTTCTGCCAGAAGCACAGGGGGATTTTTCTCCAGTATGCACTGTAAGAACCAGGGTAAGTTGAGGGTAAAACTTATATAAGTATGGGGTCCTCTTTATGACTGGGTCCTCCAGGAGTTTTTAACTCTGAGTTGTATACACTGAGCCTCCAGCAATTTGTCAATTACATTTGAGGTTTCCATACCCTGGTACTGGTTCCCACAGAGGTTGCTTCTCAAGCATTTCTCCATTGTTAATGTTTGATTCTCTGTATTTACCTGTAGGTCCCTCCAATTTGGGGGACAGTAGTTTACTCTGTGACCTCACTTCTCTTATGGATCTAAGAAGAGTTGTTGATTTTTTAAAGATTTTGTTTATTTATTTGACAGACAGAGATCACAAGTAGGCTGAGAGGTAGGCAGAGAGAGAAGAGGAAGCAGGCTCCCCACTGAGCAGAGAGCCCGATGTGGGGCTCAATCCCAGGACCGTGAGATCATGACCTGAGCTGAAGGCAGAGGCTTTAACCCACTGAGCCACCTAGGCGCCCCGAGTTGTTGATTTTTTAGTTGTTCAGCTTTTCCTTGTTAGGATGAAATGGAGACTTACAATCTTCTTACATACCAGACTGAAAATTTTCTTTTGGGATCTGGGGATTGTTGACAGAGTCTAGACTCTTGTTGACTTGAATACTCTTCAAATCTTTTTTTAGTTTGTAAGTATCTTTGCAAAGGAGAAACATTCTGTTGATTCATTTATTGAAAACGTTAGCTGGATTCACATTTTTTCAAAATTTTGTTAAGCTTTAAACATCTTTGGAATTTAGGAGTATTTCTTTTATCTCTACCAGTCCACTTGCCTGGTGAATTTTCTACATTTGAAAATATAAACTGATGGAACTCAAGATAATGTCTCATGTTATGATTCCAGTGTTACATTTCTGGCTCCTTGTCTTTTTTATCTTTTTCATTTATTCTTTTCCCATGGTCTCAGAGGATGCTATCATTGCTCTTATTGTCAGTCAGGGAGACAAGAAGTCTCCCTGACCTTGTCCCTTTCGGTTTCCTCCATAGAATTCTTTCTCTTTCCTTTCTTATCTTATAGCAAATAATATCTCATATCCTCTAATTTCTTGGATTTTTCCATGCAATTTTACTTATCCATTGATCACCTCTGTTATATGAAAAGAGGAAAAGTTAATGTAAGAATCTGAAAAAGATTCTCTATTGGACTAATCAGTCATTAACTATTAGATTCAAGCTGTGGAGACTGATTTCCTTCTACTGTAGACTTACAAATTGGTGGACCCAATTCAACCCTGATACAGTGTTAGTCCTTCAGAAGTTACCATTTAAAAGTTATTATTTTGTGAAAAAATAGTCACAAAAATTAAATGATTTATCATCAGTCGCCATTTGGATTCTTCTCATAAGAGACCTGAAGTTTCATCATCATAGAATGCTTTGCTATTATTTGGCTACTCTTAAATTTCAGATTAAATATATTCATATAAAGCATCTTTTGGTTCCAATATGGTTCTAATAGCTGTTTTCCTGGTTTTTGCTTATTTGAGTTCTCTTATTCGATGATCTTGTGTTAGGGTTTCTCAGTGTTATGATGTTCTAGATATTTGGGTACCTACTGATGTTTGGTGATTTTTAAAATTTTGATTATCATTGATATGCTGGTGATGTCAAACATAAAGTGGTTGTCTCACTTTTATAGAGATATATGCCATCACACCTTCTGTTTTCAAATGCTATAGACTATTACAAATCAATGTCATTGACCATATTTTATTCCTGACCTTTAACTTCTTAGTAATTCCCTTTCTCCTTAAAGTACAGGTTTTGTTTTGTTTTGTTTTGTTTTAAGATTTTTATTTATGTATTTGACAGACAGAGATCACAAGTAGGCAGAGAGGCAGGCAGAGAGAGAGGGGCAGGCTCCCCGCCCAGCAGAGAGCCCATTGTGGGGCTCAATCCCAGGACCCTGGGATCATGATCTGAGCTGAAGGCAGAGGCTTTAACCCACTGAGCCACCCAGGCACCCCTAAAGTACGTTTTAAACATGAATCATGAATGTTTACCCAGAGTACCTAGAAAACAGCATGATTAATATCCATTCCTTCAAATACTTTAAATATTTAGTAAATTGATACCAATGGTTTTATTCTTTATTTATGATTTAATTCTTAAAATTATGTCCCCTGGAAGTTTCTAGTTGAAGTAAATGTGATGTTTAGCTATGTTGTCTGAATTATATTCACACTGATGATAACTCTTACTGAGTGCTTATGCTTATGTGACAGTAACCCTACATATATTTAATCCTTTCTCTAAGAAAACCGTTTTACAGATAAGGAGGCTAAAGCTCATAAAGATTAATTAATTTGCTCAAATTCAGCTAGTATATGGAAGATTCATGATCTGAGCCTAGAGTTGTGCAACTCCAAAGCCTGCATCCTTTCCTCTATACTAGATTACCTCTCCATTAGGCAGGTGAGCCATCTCTTTAGTGATCATGATGTCTGATTAATATCGCAAGTCTCTACCTCATTTTTTCTGTATAGATTATTAATATGTGGCAGAACTAATGAACTTGGCACAGGAAATCCATTTATTTACTCTCTAAGTGACTGATATAGATCACTGGATGGTCATTAATGCCATAGCCATTAATATACATTGTAAAGATGCCTGAAATGAATGAATCAGCTCCAAGATGGGGGTAGAGGGCACTGCGTTCCCCAGCCTTCCATGGTGATAAAACTCAGAGCACTAGGCTTGGGGTCAAAGCTTGATTTGAGACTCTGCTCAACTGCTTCTTAGATGTGTGACATTGCACAACCCACTTAACCTCTCTGAATCTCTTTTTTTCACGTCTGTTAAATAGGGGTATTGACCTCCTAGCATTGTCAAGAGGATTAAATGAGATAATGTGCATGAAAGGGTATTATATTCTGAAGAGCACTCTATAAATTGAAGCTATGATTATTATTTTATTAGAGCAGTATTCACAGATAAATTCTTATGATACTGAGACTACTTGGGAAAGAGAGAAAAATGTGTTGCATGTTACTGTTCTATTATTTAAATCTTTTCACACTTGGACTCCTACATTGCTTTACAGTCTGGATCGTGCTTAACTTTCTGTTTGCAACTTAGCATCCTGCAAATGATTTATCACTTGCTTTACCATCTGTGCCTTCTATGAAATCTAGGTTACATTATAGGATTTTGGTGTATTTAGTGTCCTACGAAGATTTGACAAAATATTTTTGGGATCTTCTAATGCATATTTAAGTCTTCATTCTTCCTTCTATAATATTCCTCAATATCTTGCAATGAGTAAAAGGGAGTATATGAATTAATCAATAATAATTAATAACTTTTGACTGTGACATATGCTAAATACAATCAAGTCCTGAAGGGCAGCACATACAGCATGTTACAGGTCTGTCACAATCTGTATGATTCATGGCTGTAAATACAAGGTCATAATCAATCTTCATTTGATGAAATCACATATTTATAAAACAAAATAAGTCAGCATTCAATATTACTTCTGTCATTAGCAATGTTGTTTGAAGCTCTCCTACTCTACTATATCATTAGAATAATGTATTATGGTATTTACCAAGGAAAACACTTCATACCGGTATTTCAAAGTAAGGTGGAAATAAAATAGGGCATTGCTTCTTTTAAAATACCAAAAAAAAATAAAAATAAAAAAAAAAATAAAATACCATATTTTTTCCCTATCCCAAGTAAAATACACAATGAACAATAATTAAGAGAGCAATTTAATGGTCCATTGACAAATTTTAGTGGGTCCATTTCCCATGGAAAGTACACATAGCTGAAATACGCAAAAATCTCTGTGTGTTTTAATTAGTGAGATTTGATAATATTCATTATAATAAATTATTTCAGCTGTAATGTTAGAACAAAGATGTAGCACACAAAGCAAAATTAAACAAAGGTCCAAATGGGATATTATTAAAATGTCAAAGTGAGTAAGCAGATGGGGTTTGTATGGCTCAGTGGATTAGTCACCAGGCCCCATTACCTTGGGGACTCTAGTGAAATCCAGTCTCAGTAGAATGATCAGAAAGTAAAAATAAAGGGTATGTACAGAAGCAAGTAAATAATTTCGTTCGTGTTCCCAACTAAAACCCAGAGGTTTTTATTTTTATTGTTCTTTAATCACAAGACTACATGAAGATTACATTACTGCTACATTTTGTTTTTATCAAAGATGTTTTTCCTCTAAGGTGTATGAAAGGAAATAGAAGGAGTGATTGGAAACTATGCAGATTTGTCATGCCCTTCACATAGCGGCGCGCAATGCAGTGGCTGGATGAAAGCATGCACTCTCTCTAATGGAGCTTCGGCACAATGCACTAGTATGTGGTCACTCAAAAGTCACTCAAAAGCAGTGACTTTGTAACAATCCCATAAAGAAGAAATTAAAATTTTTTACTGTCTTTCATCCTGGTCAGCTCCCTACAGCAATTACTAGTGCCGACTCTTTTCAGACACAAATCGAAACATAGCCATTTACATTTCCTCCGAATTTTGACAAATCACTTTGACTTCTCTTATGGCTCTACAGTTTAGCACACATCAAACTTCACTATCTGTACTGGGAGGTTAAGATTTAGAACACGAACCTGCATTCTACAGGAAAAATTAGAGTTGGTAGAGAGTCCTTTCCCTCGATCAGGTAGAAGTATTGCTCCGATATTTCATGATAAGAAGAAAGTAATTGCATGTTACACACTAGAGTTTGTGAAGTGTGCTTTTCTGGATGACTTTTTGGTAAGAGCTCAGAAATGTTTGGGTGGCACTCTCCTACATAAAATAAACACTTGCTGAATGCAGATTCCCCATAGAAGTGGGCTCTTGAGACAGCAGCTGTGATGTGATCATGGACCCATTATCACTGTAGAGAGGGAGGTCAAAGCCAGCTGACAGAGCAAGATGACGCAACCCAGTCTGCTCAGAGTACTGTGCTGATTTGCTTTCGGGTGTTTTGTTTGTTTGTTTTGGAGTGGGGGACGGGGTGGGTAACAGAGATAAGTACAGACTTCTATTAAAATTTAGTCTGCTCTTTGAGGATTCCTTGAGCCCTTTCGTGCTAAGAATATGTACGTGGGTGTGTGGGTATGTGAGTACAAGTCCTCCCAGAGAATCTGAACCAGTAGAGTTTTATTTGGATACATATAATTCTAAATCTATATGACAATATGTATAATCAAGATACTGCAATAAAGGACTCAATTGAAAGTAGAATAGGAGTGTCTCGCTCTACACTGTGCCAATTATATTACTACATTGTTTCCTAACTGCAGACTGATAAGAATCTACAAGATCCAGAGCCCAGGGGACTTGCACATGTCTGGTGAAAATTGGAAATCAATAGGAGTCTATAATCACAAGCAAATGGCATCATTTTCATTGAGGTAAAAGATGACAGGTATCCTCGAGCCTGTACAGAGCTGTCGCACACGGGGCCAAATGACACCCTTTCTCCCCAGCCTGCCTTGAGTGTTTCTAGGTTGGATGCTAGGTTTTTCACTTGTTTGTTTGTTTGTTTGTTTAACACAGTTCTTGCTTATAAAAGAAAAGCAAATTATTCTTTAATTTTAGGCCAAAAAAGAATGGCAAACCTTTTCACTGCTAATTAGATAATGAATATTTTTCTGAATTTACTAGGAATGGGAGGAAATTCATCGTGTTAATTTGGCACTTCTGCTTATCTGCACTCCTGGTATCGAGTGTGCAAATGTTTCCAGGCTTTCTGTCAACTCACCACAAATTCATCTCAATTCTGGCTTGAGGTGAACTCCATTTCCAGAGCTAGGAGGTAATTCAGTCTCCAGGGTCATTTGGTTCTGCCTCTTGTTTGAGCGAAGTCTACCAATTCAAAGTGAAAATGAACATTACTAACCACTAGGGGCCCAGCTAAACCAAACATTTAATTCTGTTACAAGAGACTATTTTATCCCAGTTGAAATTACAAAAGTCTTTTTTTGTTGTTGTCCTCAATTTTTAGCCTGTTACATGATGTGGCCTATTCAAAGCTGTCCTTGAGTTCTCTAGCTGAGACAGAAAGACACAGTACAGCCATAAGAATATGCAGTCGTTAGGAAAGACACAACCACATCTACCCATAGAAAGGCAGGTAGTGCACTTGATGACAGCATCTCCAAGACAAACACAGAAAGAGATGTCACTCTTCAGACAACAGTGCCTTCAAAGGATTTTCAAAATGTAAACCAAAGTTAGCTTCAGGATATTCATGACTACCCTGTCCACTTTTTGAGGAAAGGAAGATATGCTGAATTTGATGGGTGCCTAGGTCAGTTCTCTAAGGACAATGTGTGGCCAAATGTCAACTTATTTCTAACATCTCTGAAAATATACACTGTCCTAGGATGCCACCTTGTTAGTGGAAAGTGAGAAAAGGTCGTTAAGTGCTGCCCATATAGGCTGGTAGACACGTGCCTGGATTTGACGGCATTTTTGAGGGTGAAGCAGTTTCTATCTTGGAGGTCCTATAAATGGGCGTAATAGTTTTCAGAGAAATCAGGACTTAACCTGCCGAAGGAAACATAGGTTACCAGCTACCAGTGTTATACAGTCCACAAAATTCAGATTGAAGAGAAAATGATTTTTACGACAAATGGACTTTTTCTCTCCCTTCTACACTTCAGGTAATTTAGTTTGTTAAAAGGAAATATGGACTCAAAATAGAGATGAAATAGAAAAGAAGATTCAGTACAATGTTTTACATAGAGGACATAGTGAATAAGTGTTTCTTGAAAGGCATACAGAAACTTCCAGAGTTTAATAGATGCTCTACTTTTCAGCATCTTGGACTCAAGATGCTGACTTCTCCTTTAGAGAAAGCTATATTCCTGCCATGAATTCAGAACATTTTCTCAAGTGTGCAAATTCCACAAACACAGGCTAGTTCTGGGCATAAGCAGAGCAGATATCAACTTGTGGACTCTGATTTCATAAGAACCCAAGAACTTCTCTCCCGAGGCTTTCAGAACTGACTTGAGTTTCCCTCTGGGTTGAACTTACTCTCTCATGGACTTCTTGCCCCACTTCATTCCAGTAGAGCTGTCATTCTCAACACACCTCTGACCTGTTTGCCTTCTCTCGCACTCACCTACATTTTGTCCTTTGAGGGTGAGGGGTGGAGGGGGTCGGAACATTTCAGGCATTTTAGAATGCCCTTGACAGATTTCATCATATCTTCCTAATTCTATTTCTCCTGCATCTCAGTGCAACACAGTAAACAAAGGTCTTACATTGTATCCACCTGAGTCATTCACCACTCCCTACTATTTGGCTTACAAATCCCAGGCTCCTCATCAGCTGGAGCACAGTATATGAACAATGAGTATGTCACTGATGAACGAAGGCATCAGGGGGACTCAGATGACAGCTGTCTTCATGGCACCCACTTCCGACTGGTGCCTAAAGGGTATCCCCCTGGAACTCAGAATCTTATAAAATCCCCTTCCCACTTGTTCTAAGAACACTTCCTGAGAAAGTTGGCAAAATATATCCATTTTACAGCTATGAGATTTATATTTTTTTTTGAGATTTATAATTTTTAAAAAAACTTCAATTCCTTCTTTTCAGGGAAAAGGGGTTCTTTTTATTATAACAATGTAGCATCTAATGTGTTTTGCTACACCATTGTTTAATCTTCTATCTTTACCAAATGGATTCTCAAATATCCTTGGTTTTGGATTCAGTATGTCTGTGAAAGTGGTTTTTGGAAAGAATCTCTTTTTGCCCCAGGGAAAAGGTAAAATATCAATGTTTGTGCAAAATTCAACATATAGGAACATCTTTTTTGTCTGGTTTCATTTCTGCTTTTTATTGAAGACAAACATTCACACACAGACACACAAACACACACACACACACTGTAAAAAAAGTTTGAGAGGAACTAGTTTTCTTAGATAAGAGTGTTAGCTAATACTTTGGTTTATTAATGTTTCCTTAGTTATTACTCAGATTCTTTGTCTCACTGTTCAACTTGTTTATTATTATACGTATAATAATATGTTTTATTCATTGCCAAGCTGATTCCAAAAGTACTACACTAAAAACAAACTTGTTATTTAGGGATAAATTTCTGTATTTGGCATCTTATTATTTTTCAAAATGTATGTGTATTTTGGAAATGTCATTATTCTAAGTGTCTTTTTAGTGTGACCTCCTTTTAATATTGTACATTTGTTGCATCTTTGTTTTATGAAGGTATAAGTAATTTTAAAAATCGAGTTATAAAAAATAATTTTTAAAAATAATGAAATAGGATGTCCTAATGGAAAGGACAGAGTACAGGGCAAGAGACTGTCTCACAGTTCAATTCATTAGTCTTTGGCAGAGCCCAACCAAGACCAAATTCACCTAGGATAACCAATAGCTATGACCATCTCCACAGAGTCGAGTAATCAATGGACATACTGGATTAAATTTCTAAAAAAATTTTAATATTGCAAAAAGTGTTTACTTGTAAGTACCATTGTGAAATGAGAGATCACTTTAAAATACATCAAATGAAAATAATAATTTAACTTCGTTCTACTTGATGTTCATAACTAATCATGACTTTATAAACTTGCTGGTAAAACTGTGTGCTTTCAAATCCACAAAGCAGAGGTTAGCTATCATGAAAGACAAACTGTCTCTACCCACAACTTTCCTTTTCCAATAGGCAGCAATATTTGCAAACATGCTTTAAACTTTGATAAAGCTGCATGAAATTTTATTTTCCATTAAAACTTTTAACACTCTTTTAGGAAGCTTAACCAGAAAAAAAGCATAACACTGCTGGTTTAGTTATGAGTATTAAATTTTTGACCAAAAGCTTGATGATTTTGAGTTGAAATTTTGACCTAAATAATATATAGATATGTATTTTTTAAAGAATTTAGAGAGAGAGCACAAGCAGGGGGAGTGGCAGCCAGAGGAAGAGGGAGAATCAGGCTCCTTGCTGAAAAGGGAGACCAGTTGTGGAGTGGATGGGGGGGCGGTCATCCCAGGACCCTGGGATCATGACCTGAGTCTAAAAGGCAGAGGCTTAACTGACTGAGCCACCCAGGCATCACTACCTAAATAATATATTAATGAACACGAATATTCACTAATATAAAACATATTCAGCAAGGTAATATTATAAATAGGGTTCCATTAAAATATATATTGGCTATTGTATTTGTGTTTTAGGCAGAAAAAAAGCAAGTTTGTCTTTTTAATATGTGTATAGTCTGAACAAATTAGTCTATGGAAGTATGCTTAATAAAAATAAAATATTTTTAAAATTTAAACACTATGTTAAAAGTAACCAAAATAATAAGGTAACTAAATTTTGCTATTTGAAAAATGCTGTGTTAATGTTGCCTTCCCAGATACAAGGATAGTTTTCTTCAGTTAAAATAGAACTATGACACGAGAGCCATGAAGTTCACAAATTTTGATTATAAATGTGATGACGGCATTTATTTTCTTTATCTTATATACAAAAACTTGCTGCATGGAACAATGTGTACATAATGCAGAAACAAAAATGATCCAGTAGGCACTGATAAGAACGAATTGTATTCTCTAGAGCTGTCTGGTGATTTGTGCCTTGGATTACGAGTTCTTGGACTGTCATTCAATTACCATCTTTCTGTGGCTGAGTTCAGCGCTATTCATCTTCTTCTTGTTGTCCTGCTGCCCTTACAAGCAGTCTAACCTGCTCTGTGTCATCAGCCTGTGCTCCTTCCTCTACTCCTCCGTCTTCTCCATGTGCCCCTTCCTCTCCTCTGTGCTCCAGTCCAGCCCAGTCTTCGTCTCATGGATGCCACAAACAGGAAGGAGGTCCTCCTGTGAGCACTGAGGCTGGACCAGAGTCCTCAGCACTGAGGACTCAGCCACCCAAGGAGAAGGGGGCTCCCCAGAGCCTGCACAGATATTCTCCCTACCCCACCCTGCTTCCCTGCGCTCTCCTCATATAACTTGTTGAACACCATGGCCATCCTCTTCTCGAGGTTCTACCATTCCCCCCTACCTCACCCCCAAGCCCCTGCTTTCTCCAGCATATGGGAGTGGGCAGCTCAAATAGACCAAGCATGAGCCTGAAGGCATCTGGGAGACAGGGAACAGGTAGGACAGGCATGCAGCAAGCTGGGCAGCAGCCTCTAGGCTGCACATGTGTAGAGCACGAGGGCCCTGGATGACCAGGTCAGAGCTGCAGCTCTTTCCCTGGGAAATGGGTAAGGCTGTGTGCTACATGTCCACATTAAGAAAAAAGGTAGGGGTGGGGGGTTCCCAAGAGACTGTGTACATACGTGCACATGCACGCATCTTTCTGAATCTAGGGCTTTGGGGGCACTTTGGTAAAGTACCAGTCCTCCAGCAGTCAACTCCCTGACCCTGAGCCCCACAGCCAGCTGGCCCATTGCCCTTCTCAGCCTGCCCTACTAGTCTCTGAGCCTTGGAGCGCCCCAGTCCACAAGACAACAGAATTCCAAGGCTTCCAGCTCCCTCCTTTCTCGGATGCCCTCCTCCCTCACCAAATTCCTGCCCTGCAGATTCTTGGGGAAGTAGTCTCAGGAAGTCCTTACTCCCCCCACCCTGGCCTTGCCCTACTTATAACTGTAAGACTCCAGGACTATTGTACACCACTCCTCACAAACACTGACCCAGAGGCCCAGTTCTGGTGTCCCTGACCCTAGACCTCTAGCCTGTGGTCACCCCTTTATAGCCCCTCACTGTGCCCTTGACCCTGTCACTGCTGATGTTGCCTTCACGCCCTCTTCCCTGTCCCCACCCTTGCCCTCTGTTCCCACCTGCAGGAGTGGCAGCAACTTGAATTTTTCCCTTCCACTTAAAGCCCCCAACCCCACTGCCCTGGTGACAATGGGAGGCTCAATTTTGCTGAGAAAGCTCTGTATTGCAGGGAACGCAGGGACCCAATCTCTCTGTGTATAAACTGTAGAGACCATGAAAAGAACTTAGATTGAATTTTCCACTAAGCCAGCAATGCAGAGATTGGAATTTGAAATTAAATGGATTTTTCCAGAAGTTAATATATTTCTTGCCTACCTAAATTTGAGGATGGAGATTCAGGCTCACTCCATATGGAGGCCAGGAAAGATTCCTTTCACATCAGAAGATATAAGTTCTAGGCAAGAGGGATCATAATTGTTTTGTGTAATGTTTCCATGGTGAGATAAAATAGGCAGTCAATTAATAATGGTTAAATAAATGAGGACTGGATCAACACATTAGCACAAATGGCATTATTAAATTAGCCAGTTGTTATCCAGCAGAAGGCACAGAGTAAAGGACAAATAAATTCTGAGCCCAGAAAAGAAAATTTCCCAAACATTGGATGACAGGAGATAAATGGGCAACATACCACTTACCCTAGGCTGTAAACATGCTCTGTTATGTGGAAGACCAATAGAAGGGCAGGAACTTGTTTGAACTTGGTTTTGGATATGGAGGCGGCAGGATAGGACTGCCAAAGACAAATTTGTTCTAAACCCTTACCAAATTGATGCAAGAAAGGGTTGGAAACATGACTACAAAAGGAGACCTTGGAATTTTAGCCTTGTAAAAATAGATGACTTGGAAATCTTTTCCAGGAATGTGAAAGTCTGTCTCTTCAGCTAAAACGCTCCCATCTCAGCCCCTTCCTTGCATCTTTTTCTTTCTCATTTCTCTTTTGAGCAGATGTGAGCGCAGAAGTCTCCATCGTGCACCTGGAATCTAGTTGGGCAGCTGGTGGCTGGTAAAGCTTATAGGAAAAGCCCAGAAAGAAGATGAATAGAAAAGAAAGGCTCTGTCTTTCCTGCCACCCAGGCCCTAAGGGGCCTGCTATAAAACCTTTGTGCTCAGTGCTATGTGCATTCTTGAAACTGCTCAGTCTGCTGAGACAAGAACCTTCCCAGAACTTGTACTAGAAGATCATCAGAAGGCCCTGAAATAATGTTAAAACACCTAGCACAGCGCCGATCTTCCTCATTTCCATGCACTCAGACACTCCTCTAAGCTTACCTCCACCCTTTCCTAGGGAAATCTACCAATATCTTCTCTTTCATGAGAGGGCAACAAATGATCAAGTAATTCACAAGACAAGCTACAGCTTGCAACGAGGTATAATTAAAAGGTGTCACATATTTACCAACTGGCTCACCTGTAGCTCTAGCATATGGGACTGGAAATATCCTTCATTCTGCTGGAAGAATCCAGCCGCCTGCTGAGAAAACCGTGTCAGCCTGACAGCGCCTGGCTTAATTACTTCAAACTTAAAATAATTAATAAGTTCCTCATTTCCAACAGGAAAGCACTTAACCCTGTTCAATAAAATAATTCATAGCCTACACAACTTGCTACAGCTAGAAGGAATTGTTTTTTGGTGGTGGTTTTTTTCCCCCTGTAACTTTGGCTAAGTTGTCTGCAGCACATTGAAATGGTATGTTGTTGCTGAGCCTCCCACAAGAATGTTGATCTGATTCTGATCACTACATTTCTTCTAGCAAACCCAGTCATCCTCAAAGGCACCAGGGAGATCCTTGCTTCCCCCCTTCCCGCCTTGGCTAATCCTTCTGAGTCCGGCTTTTGTTTGTTAATGGTCTGAGGAGATTTCCGGCCTCAAAACATAAATATATGCTTAAAACAGATGTAGAAAGAGGGTGTGAAAAGGTAATTAAATGAAAGAAAAGATGTATACTAAGGAGAAGAAACCCCCCAAAAGGAATTGTGGTAATAAAACAGCAACGAAGGATGGGTAAACGGACCTAATTTCACTTTTTTCTGTGGGTTCAATGGACTTTCCATCGGGCTTTCCATTAGGTGTCTTTACAGGTGCCTACATGGGGTACTTGTGGGGGCACAAGGCAGCAAATCTAATTTTAAAAATTGTTTTAAGAGTCTTTTTAGGCTGTAAGTGATATTTCTTTCAAGGAGAGAAATGTTATTTGAAAATGCACAATGGAGAGCAACCGAGGAAGCTGTAGTTTCTCAAAGGTTGTGTTTTTGATATCTCCCTTAAAAAGAAGTATTTATTCCATCCCGAGTGGGCTATTTTTAATACAAAAGTTATTATTCAGAGCTCTATAAGGGTATAAAAGTTGGGGGTAGGTAGGTAAGACAGGAATAAAAGGGTAGCTGTCAGCGGGGCCTGCACCGGAGACCAGCTGAGAGGGCCTCTGTCCCCACCAACTCAAAGTTGGTGTGTGAACCAGAAGTTCCTGAGAGCTTGTTCAAGTGCTCAGGGCTACGTCCCAGCCCCAGAGCTTCTGATTAGGTAGGTCTGGCAAGGGACTTGGAACCAGCCTCTTAATAACAACCCCAGGCATTTCTGAGGCACGTGACCAATGGTCCACATTTGGAGAAAGGGGCTCTTCTCAGCGGCTCCGGCACCGTCGGCTCCAGGAAGTGGCTTGAGAAGCGGAGACGCTGCAGCTCAGGATAAGCAAATGAGATTAACACACGGTTATTATTATTAAGTGTTCGTAAGCAAGAAGGCAAATGTTTCTAGTGCTTCTTCCAAAAAGATAAGCTGTCAGCGGTGAGGCAGAGGCCTTGACATCGAAAATCCTTCTTTAAACCTGATTTGTTTCAAAAACCCTGCTAGCTCCTTTGGGGAAACAAAACAATAAATAGGTGGAGGAAAAGCTCTCATTTTTATTCCAAAGAATACTTTTTTAAAGTTGTGACTGGATGTCCCAATAGATCCACAGATCTTCGTAAAGAAAGGGTATTTTTACCACCCCTTCCTCTGTTGGAAGTACTGCAAGGTTACCCTCAAGGGTGACTGTCCGAGCGCCCCCGCTACATCCCCGTGTCCCCGCACATGCGCAGATACGGCGGAGTGGCAGAGGAGCCCCCTGGTGTCCTCTCACTTGCGCAGACATGCCACGAGCATAGGTCCCGAAGCCCTCCACACAGATGTCACCTCCCACCGAGGGATGAAAGCACTGAGGGCAATATCGGAATCTGGCCTGGCATTGTTTCAGACAGCAAGTCGGGGTAAAAAAACGGACTCATCTCAGTCTCTGAAACCTTTTTCATTATGATCGAAACATCAAAGCCCAGACTCTTGCCTAGAGAGGGGAGATATATCTACCTTTGACAGACCTATACATTAATAATAATAGTAAGTGTGCTTCAGACTGTCCAGAGAAGCAAAGTTACCCCCTGCAGTAGTGCAGTGTTTAAACACCAGGACTTCAGCAACAAACAGCTCAAGGTTGAAACCCAGCCCTGCCCTTTCCAAGGACAAGTGGTCCTTGTCACTTACTTTGCTCATGGTCATTTTCTTTATTATTAAGTTAGGGATAACAATAAGACCTAGCTTTTAGTGTTGTTATGAGGATTAAATGAGATAGTTTGGTAGAGTGCCTGGTATAGGATAAAGGAATTTTTAAAAAATAGAGTTATCCTCACCACCCTATAAATCCATGAGGTGGGATCTATGTCTCTACTGTTTTTCACTATAATTCTGGTAAAAATCCTGGCATATGGTTCATGTTCCATAAATACTTTTGGGATGAAAAGAAGAAGGAAAAAGGGAAGAAGGAAGCAAGGTAGAAAGGAAAGAAAGAAGGACCGGCTTTGGAAAATTAAAAAAAAAAACGCTAGTTCCTAGGCAAAACGTGAAAAGTGTTCACAAACTATATGTTGGCCTAGATGTTGCGGGCGGCGAGACAAATCGACCAGGGTCGAGAGGGTAAGAGGATGCTGAAAAGAAATTAAGAGACAAAGAGATGGGGGCAGGAGGAGCACCAAGGAGGATGTCCAATAGTGCCAATTTTATTCAAGGCAGCAAGGCATTATATAGCTAACAGAAACAATCATAAGAAAGTATCTATTTCTAGCTGATTACTAAAGAGTTTGCAACATGCACAGAAAATCCTTCAAGCTTTCCCATTATCTATTTCCCAAGCACCAGTAGCAGACCCTCTAGTGCCAGATGTACTGACTTCAAGGCCACTCAAGACATAGTTTATGCAAGCACAGAACAGTCTTACAGTGGTGTAGTCTGTAGCCCGTGCAAGGACAGCAAGGACCAGCCAAGAATTTCTGACCCGGACCAAATCGTCTCTATCTGACTAGCAAATGTGTGGGAAGTCACGTAGGCGAGTGCACAACACACAGCACAGACCCTTTCTCAGTGCTACTTGACTTTATCGACCTAAGCCTTTTGTTCGGCTATTCAGCCTTTAAAGGAGGCACAAGTCAGGGCCTGGTTTGGTTCTCGTCTCAAGCCTTACCGTGGCCTCCCACACCTAGACTATTTATTAGTAGCAAATAATATATATAAACTTATTTCTTGATCACAAACACTCCCTTGCACATCCAAGCTGCGAGTCAAGGATCCACTCAGATGCCATGAGATGACACTATCCTCTGAGCAGGTGTCTTCTAGAGTATCTGTGGCAAGAGAAGAGAAAGCTGGGGAGCCTGGTTTCAGCCTAGGAGTGACATACAGGACCTCCACTCAGATCCAGTGGCTAGGATTAGTCACATGACCTACCCCTGCCAAGGGAGTAAAGGGAATGGAATGTGCCATGTACTAAGGGAGGAGAAGGGAACCAAACATTGGGGAGCATTAGTAATGCCTACCACATCATGTATCTTGGTCCCAAAGTCTAAGGAAAGGCAACTGGCAAGGGATGTATAGGCAAATATATCCTGGAATGAATTAACAAAAATAAATGTGTTAAATGATCTTGGTTTTTAATTTTTTTCAATTTTTATTTTATTTTATTTTTTGGTAGAGGAGGGTCAGAAGGAGAGGGAGAGAGAGAAACTTAAGCAGGTTTCTCACCCAGCACAGAGCCTGACATGGGCTCACAACCTTGAGATCATGATTTGAGCCAAAATCCGGAGATGGACCCTTAACGACTGAGCCACCCAGGCTCCCCGACCTTGGTTTTTTAGCTTTTTTCTCCTTAATATCATAGAGTTTTTCATTTGGTATTCGGTATGTGTAAGTGAATAGTAGAGATCTTAAAAAATACAATACAGTGTGAATTGCATTAAACCCTTCGCTTCCCTCCTTCCCTCTGTCCCTCCCTCTCTCTTACACACACACACACACACACACACACATTTTAACACACACACGTTCTCATACTTTATATGAGAATCCTCTCTACCCACATTAACCAGATCCCTAAGATAGTGACAAATGTTTGTTGAAATCTAATATATAGTAACAGGCAATAGCTTATTAGGCATGGACAGCCCTACCATGTGAACTGACTCGAAGAAAGCCTTCATTCTCACTCCATGGATAAACAAAATATGGAAGCTTTGACCTTGAGCTACCAGTTGACTTGGACCAGGTCAGTACATCTAAGACCACTGAATTATGGCAGAGTTCTTCCTTTTAGTGACCTACATTCAATGAAGATAGATACACGATCAATTCCTGAAAATTTACCAGTATCAAAATTTGGCCAGAATAGCCCTGTTGTAATCTGCTCACAGTCTGTCCCAAGACTATTACATAACTTTAATTTGTAGGATTCTTGGATTAAAACTGGTGTCTTTTTTGGGTCAGAAATTTCTAAGCAGACCGTCAGAACGTTTAATGTCTTAGACTAACATACTGTAGTGGAACTCCTCACAAAGTGTTTTAGCTGGCTTCACCGTGGTGAATAAACAACTTCCAAAATCTCAACGGCTTACAAAAACAAACGAGTTGGGACACGCTGGCCGCTGCTGGTCATCTGCTGGGGCTTTGTTCAGTTGTCTCATTCCAGGACTCAGTTTAGGGTTGGGGTTATGTTTTGAGTCAAAAGGGGCTTTTCGTTGAGACATGCCATCCTCCCAGCAGAGGGAAAAGAACAAGAGTGCTTATGGAAACCTGATGCTTCCTCAGTGTTCTGCTCAGATATAGCATGCGTCCTGCCCATTCATGTGTCATTGGCTAAAGTCAGTCACACACCCAAGGGTTAGGGGAGTATACGCTCCTCCCTCAGGACACACTGCAAGGGACACACGCAAACCTCTTATTCTAGGTAGGGGAGTGAATATTTGAGAACAACAATACAGTCTACCACGGTAAGTAACCAATACTGAATCTTTCTCATCTTAATATCCCTAGGGCCTAGCACAGGTGTCCAATGAATATTTATTGCATCACATTGAATATTCATTGTATCGAATGAATATATCATTTCAGTGTAAGTCAGTCATCTGAAAGAAAGAGTATTTTATCATTATATCTATCACCTCTATTATCACCAAGTGATACTTTTTAATTACCCTATATACCTAGTATTTTCTCCAAGCATTCTACAGGTAACCACAATAGATTTTATTGATTACCTTTAGTAGCTCAACAATCTGAAAGAGAATAAAATGATAGAAAATAATTCTAAGACATTAGCATACATACCCATTTATTAACATATAAACTCACAATTTCCTTTTTGAAAATACTGTTGATGATGCCAATCAAGCCCTCAAAAAGGGGGAGCCTGTTCCTTTGGGCATTGTCTCTGAGATTTAAAATTGTATTTCTTCTACAAGAAACGGTTTTGGAGGGAAATACCAGGAATAATAGGAAAGATTCTATGAATGATTCCTTCTGCATAATGAACTTAGGAGTTAGCAGTTGTCTTGAATCTGTTGATTTTGAAGGCAGTCACTGAAATGGTTACAAGGTTCAAGTGCAAAATGAAGGTTGCATGCTCAGCCTAATGGACTCAAAATAGAATAAAAGTTTGGCATAAATTTGGAGAAGAGTTTGTTATGCTGCTTTTGGATAAAAGTTGAGGCAAAATGAAATTCTGAGGCCCTGCCAGCCTCCCTTAAAGATCTGGGTACAGAGGCTACGCTACAGCACACTTCCCTATCACAGAAATCACTCATTTCAATTTGCATCCATTTCAGGAGCTGGTCACGGGCAAATTCACACATCCAGAACCTGGCTTTTCCTCAAAGATACCAGTATGCTACACATTACATTACAAGAATCAGGACTAATACCTTTATCCTGTAAAACAATGCAATCCCCTCCTAATTGTAACTGGAAATTGTACCAAAGTTATCATTTGTGCTCAGTGAGTTTGTGAATTAATTCATTATGCTGTTAAAATCCCAGCGTCTCTTATCACCTGCCGCTTTGAAGACTCCAGAGGCATTACTAGCGCTGGCCCCGTCAGCTGCCAACTGCAGGAGCTGGAGGCAGCTAAGAAGTGAATCCTTGAGCTGAGAAACTCCACCCAGGGGAGGAGACGCAGCTTTGACTTGCAAACATGGCCCAGGAACCCAGCAGAGCTATCTGGAGAACCACCTGAATCATCGATCCATAAAACCATCATGAAAGTCAATGTCTCCTCCAGCACAGATCAGAGTCAGGCTTAGATAAAATGCTGTCGGTAATGATAGTCCTGTTCTCTGAGCGTGGACAAGACGAAGGGATCAGTTGTACCTTACGTGGAGGAAGCCTTGTGCAAACACTAACCTGAAAATAGTAGTCAGAGAAGCCAAGCCAGCCCTTTGTTTTGAAATCCTTCCCTAAATATATGTGACTTTTGCATTTAGAATTTGATGTTACCTTTGAGGAAATAAGCCAGCATCACTGATTAAAAGAATATTTATTTTCAACAATGCCACCATAAGCCGCATACATTTGCCTGGCTGCCAAGCGATAATTAATTTCCTAGTGTGCACTGCCTGTCTCGAGACTTCCACCGAGCCACCTAGTATTTCTCATTAAAATGAATCCTGAAGGCACTTTGTTATTGTTTAGTCTCAGAAAAATATTGACAGGGGTTTTCTTTTTCCCTCCATCAACATCATTGTTTTATAAATGTTAAGTGTAAAAGAATTTATTTTTTTTTTTGCACACCTTTGAAGTATTCCTTATCAATAATTCATTCAGAATCACAAAGGAGCAAAATAGCTGGGTGGTCGAAACTGTAGCAATGTTAGGAAAATCACAACTGCTTTCAAATCATCATAGTGCTGAGATAAAGCTTCGTTGAAGGCACAGGAACACTCACAAAGCCATGGGTTTCTCTTCGTGCTCATTTCAGCTGTGCTTTTTAACTGAGCTTAAGGGGGGTTGGTTACCAGCACTCCAGGTGATGGCACCGAGGTGTGGGCACTCTCACATCCCTTTCTGTGTATTAAAATGCCTTCTGAAAGAGCGGGGTGCTTGTGGAGTGTTCGACCTTTGCCTCATGTCATGGCTGATTATCTCTTAATATTGGGGTTTTGTTTACCTTATTTTTATACTATGCCCACTGGGAAGGGATTATTCCTACTCTGTGATATTCAGTGCAGAGCTTAGTCTATTACCAGTGCTAAATAAATGTTCAATAGTAAGAGTCATATCATTCCTGATATGAAGAACATCTTTTTAAGAAGAGAGGAACAAAATAGAAACCTATTGCACATTTGCCAAAGACATTCTCTACAAAAGTCAGATATAAAAAGTCAGACTCCATTTCCCTTTCAATGTCACATAAAAAGGCCATGCTATTTAACTATTCCAGCCATAGGTTAAAGAAAACAGCCATTAGCTCTTTTGTTAGACATTCTTCTACCCTCTTCATTGATTTGAAAGTTAATAATGACAGTGGTTTTCTATGTCACCGCACTGAGTTTTTAAAATTACCAAACCTTATTCCCGAAGTCTAAAGTGACAGGAAAATGTTACCTAAAATGCACGTAATAAACTAAGATACACTTTCTTGAGGTTATGAAGTATCTTAGAGCTAACGTTATTTTAGAAACTAAACTACAAAAAGAGAAACAAAAATGTTGGGTGAGTTCTGCTTACAAACTTATATCCGAAAAGTTATCTTTTGGCACACTCAGAAACCCATTCAGACTTCCCTTGGGGATCACGAGAACATTCTCCAGTATGTCTACATTTTAGTCAAAAGCGATAAGATCTGATTTAATCTGAAATAAATCTTCAGTATCTCTTTAACCTCTCATCCACAACAAAACAGGACATGGTGCAAAATTAGCTATTGAATAAAAAATATCGGGGCGCCTAGGTGGCTCAGTTGGTTAAGAGACTGCCTTCAGCTCAGGTCATGATCCTGGAGTCCTGGGATGGAGTCCCATGTTGAGCTCCCTGCTGGGCGGGGAGTCTGCTTCTCCCTCTGACCTCTCTCCTCTCATGTTCTCTCTCTCATTCTGTCTCTCAAATAAATGAATAAAATCTTTTAAAAAATATCCATTCTATCTCATAATTCACTTTCTTGCCCTCCACAAAATCTTTCTCTTTCTTTCTTTTGACTTTTTACCAGCATTGACATCTTTCTGGTTTATTTCACTTAACTTGATGGGGAAACAGCATTTTTGAGAACTTTTAGAAAGTGGCCGCTAAAGAAAACTCAAGCCAGGTTGACTTTCCACAGATAAAGTCATGAGTAAAAGCTTACCTCCTCAACTGTTTATTTAGTTCTGGGTCCTCTGCAAACTTGAGGTGCACCAAACTGTAGATTTAGAAAAGCAAGGTTTTACTCCATTGTGTACAGAAACATGAAAACATCAGTCAAAGATTTTACAAACTGACAAGCAAGTAGATTAAAACTGTTTACTAGATTCTTCCAAGGATAAGACACATAAATGTAAATAGATCATCAGTGATCCACAAAGTAAACCAAGCCAAATACACTTCTTTACTTGTTTTGATCAGGTATTAGTCTGATATAGAAAGACCTAGATTAATCAGATTCTTTCACAATATCCTCATGAATAACAATATTAATAATAAGAGCTATCATTTGTTGAATAATTACTGTTTGGTAGGTATTCTTCTGGGGGAGATTATATGTATATGTTATGTATACATATGCACACACATGCGTATACATAAAATCTCGAGCTTTACAAGATTAATGTTATTATCCCCATTTTTCAGTGATGGAAACCAAGTTTTAAAAATGTTTTATTATTTGTCCATAGCCAAAACAGCAGGGCCAGTATGTGACCTATGCTTGTCTGACTCAAAACATGCATCCTTAAACATTGTTAAGTAATAGGATTATCAGAAATCTTAATAGTGAGGCATCAGCTACATCCAAAGAATATGAATAGATGTGATTAGTTAGTATTCTCCCAGAGAGAGGCCTCATACATAAATTTTCACATTTGGCCCTCCCAGGTTTCCTTTCCTTTCCTTTCCTCCCTCCCTGCCTACCCCCATACCTCCATCTCTCCTTCTCTTCCTCTCTTCCTTTCTTTCATCATGAGCTTTATTAAGAGCTACTTTTCAGGTTGACATATGACACAAATCTGGGAGGAACAGAAAACTAATATACTAGATTACAAAATCCACATTGCAAAAGAATTTAACACACTGGAATAATGAATGCAAACTGGAGACATTTAATACAGAGAATCGTAAAGGGGAAGGACCTATTTTTACCTCGGTCACAAGGGGAAAAAAAAAATCCCACAGATTTTAAATGGCCACAGATAGCATGAAAATAATACCTGCCCACAAATTAAAGATAAAGTACATTATCTAGGGAGAGAAAAACAGTTCTAACATTGTACTTTGTAATTGTCAGGTCCTATCTACAACACGAACATTTTTCCAAGAACTGGAAACTGCTTGTTTCCAGGGTACAGAGAGGGAACCTCTCCTTGGCAGCTTTCAACCAGACTAGAAACAACATCAGGTGCACTGTGGAAGCTTCCTGAAATTGCACAGGCCTGGACTCCTTTCTTCTGAAAGCCCCAGTCCCACCCCACCCTGGTATGGTGCATTGGTTCAGCAGATGCGTTTTGAAAAGGGTTTCCCAGTGATCCTCGTTCGTTTCTGTATACCTTGCCTTCCACCTCCAGCCGTGCCTTTACCTCCTCAACCTTTCTTCACTCCCAAGTAAAAGCCATTTATCTGCATATTATTAAAACTGCAAACTAGAACCTCCAGGTTCTCATCTGCAAAATGAGGTAGTAATTGTTCCTTAGCTTGAATCCCAGCTGCACCACTTCTGGCCATGCAACCTTGGGTAAATTGCTCAGCCTCTCTGTGTATTCATTTCTTCACCTGCAAAATGGCACGATAATAGCATGTATTTCTTAGGACTGTGGAGAGGAATAAATGAGTTAATACACACAAAACGGTCAAACAGTATATGGCTTGTAGTCGACCCTCAATAAATCTTAGCTGTTACTTACCCTCCCTTCATGGTGGCTATTATATAACCTGCCTTATCTATTTCACAGGACTCTTACAGGAATCCTACCATGATGAATGAACTGAATTCCACGAACTGAAACTCAGACTGAATATTCACTGGTATTTTTATTTTTATCAGCCAGGAGTCCACAAAGCATTTGTATAAATTTAAACTTAAATTTTAATTAAAATTCTAGTTGTGTGTAGTCAGATCATTTATCAGGCATGTTTGGGGACTTGCAATGAATCTCAAAATATGTTGCCCAGAATTTTGCATACATATTACCAATATATACTTGCACATTCACATTTGCAGGAGACTTTGGGCAGAATCCAAAAGTTGTGAATTTCAAAACAACTTTTTTAACAAACTTCATTTTCAGGCTTCCCATGGAGAAAGCCCACAGTTGTTTTTGGTGTGGATTTTGTTTTTCCCAATGAGACCTGGGATTGTTTTTAACTGACTTTATTCACGAACCTTGGAAAGAAATTGCAGGTTCCCAGACAGTACCAGCTCATGAGGTCCCCAAGCCGCCACCAGCCGAACTCACTTGCTGGTCACAGGATGACCGAATCATCTTCTGAAACAGGGCTTCATGTTGTACTTTTCAAGTCCATCTTTCTATTTTTTCAATTTCTGAGATGAATTTCTCTGGATCCCCTGTTTAATCAACAACAGTTCGAATTCATGTTTGAACTCCCTTTAGCCTGTCAATAACAAATCAGCTATGTTAACTTGTCCTGCTTTCTCTTCTGCTGTTCCACCTGCAAAGCTCAAAAGTTGAAACTGCACAGATACAACTCTACTACTTGGGGGCTAATATTATCAAATCATTTTATATATAGAACGGGTTTTCTAAACTCAGCAAAAGAAAGTCTTGTACCAAAAGCATCTTTAAAAGAGTTTGTTTTTCATATCTTATCTTAGTACTCAGCCAATGAAAAGTCATGCTGCCTCAAAATTTATTGGATTTCCTGAACTGTGTGTTCAAAGAAAAGGTTATTTTATGAAGGAAAAGAACAAGTTTTTTTGTTTTGTTTTTTTTTTTCTCCTGATCAGAAGATTATCTAGTTTGAAGTGAACTGTTATCTCAAAATAAATGAGAAGCAGCAATAGAAGCTAAGTGAAAACCCAGGAGACAATGCTTGCTTTGAACTGAAAATGGAGGCCGCATTACACCACGTGTGAATGTCTAGCATGACCAGCCTGGTGTGAGGCTCCTTCAGCTCTCTGAAGCATGGTAAATCCTCAGCCTATTTGCTAGCCATCAAAGCCTCCAAAAAGGAAATTTGTTTTCAAATGCCCTGGAGTGTTGATGATACCCTTAATTTCACAGGAACCAAACAAAGAGAGGGAGTAAAACTTCTTTTTTATTTTTCAATTGCACAAATGAGCTTACGTTTCTCACACTCACCTCCTAGTAGAGTCAAAAATAATCAACTGTTAAATAATCAGTTGGGAAAGTAATTAAGTTTAGAGGAATATTTTTAACAGAGACCTCTCGAGTGGGCAATTTAAAGGAAGGAGCAATCCTGAACCAACCTCACCAAGACCTTTTTTATTATTATTATTATTTTAACCATGAGAAAGTAGGAATTTGGGATATTTAGTCTACTTTTAAAACAGTGTTCACACAGTTACCCTGGGATAAGCTAAATGCAAAAAAATGAAAATTTAGATTATCATAGATTGAAGACACATTGTGCCACTTAAATTTGCCAAACCTTTATTATGCAGAAATGAGTCCAGTTATTTGTGAAAAGGAATGGAAAAAGGGAGAAAAAGTCACAACTACTCCAAATCTGTATATCCTACCTTTTCCCAACAGCCACCCTAAAAGCCTACCATTACTCTGCCCAAATTATGCCCAGGAGTTAAATCGTGTGGCTTTACAACAAAACAGAGAAGTCCTTAATACTGTCTTTTTCTTTCATAAAGACAAAATGCCCATTTAAAAAAAAACTCCTGGATGACTCAGTAAGTTGAGTATCTGACTCTTGATTTCAGCTTGGGTCATGATCTCAGGGTTGTGAAATTGAGCCCCCCCCTCGGGCTCCGCAGTGGGCATGGAACCTGCCTGGGATTCTCTCTCTCTCTCTCTCTCTCTCTCCCTCTGCCCCTCCTCCCAATTCCAGCTCTCTCTCTTTCTCTCTCTTTCTCAAAAAAAGACTCCATTACTCAAAAAAGGAGATAATATCCTGAATGCAGGGAATACCCACTCCAAAACTTAAAAGAGGATGACTTTGAAACTTTCCACAAATAACTTTGAAGGAAGTTAGAACATTAGGATTGTCATATATACCCCCCAGGAAGCAAGAGAATAATCTTTGTACTCAAGGTAAAAATATTCTGCGATTGGACCCAATTTAAACTTGGACTTCCAACATTTTTGCTCCAGAAAATAATATGTTAAAGAATAGGGAGAGTGTCAATTTAAGACATCAACATTTAATTCTCATTACCCAAAATATAATCATAGAAGGGAGGGCTTCAAAAATTAGAACCCAAGATAACTATTGAGCTGAACTCATCTTCAAAGGCAGTACTAAGCATTTAATTAGGCTATTCCTGCAAGGAAAGAGCTGGTAAATCAATATGATCTAATAAGCTTTTGGCCAGGGCAAGGAAGAGTGATCACAATTACTTGCCATGTGTTTACTCTTCAGGCCTTTTATTGGGTAACTTCCGCTAAAGAACAATACAATCAAAAAGGAAGGAGTTGAGAGATTTTTTTTTAATGGAAGAATTCTGGCTTCAGGATACTATTCTATATATTGAAGATATATAAACCTTCTTGGAATTCTCCCTAGCTATATACTTTGAGCTTCATAAGTTTGATAAATGGCTGTTTTTTCTCCAACCTATTAAACAGGGAGAACCGGATAACCAGAACATGCATGGCTTTAAAGTACAGTATGTGGGTCTGGGAAAGTTAGCAGCTTTTCTGATTTGATTCACTGTAGTACTAAAAGGAATTGGCTTACATTGCAACAAGAAGAAAATATCTTTAAATAGCTCACTTAGCTTTTTGGGTGCTATTTTTATTGTTTATAAAACAACAGTGTTAGGTTAAATGTTTCTTAACCTTCTCTGTATGCAGGAACTTGGTTCCTATATGCATATAGTGTTAAAGAGAAAATTATTTGACACTTGCAAAAATGTTAAGGAAGTCTCTACTCAGTACTATTGCAGTAGGTGTCAAGGTTCTCCCAGTAGGTAACAGGACTCCGCTCTATTCCAAGGACAACAAATTCATCTAGGTGTGATAGCCAACAAAGAGAATGAGGGGGTCAGTGGTCAGAAGATTATTAAGACAAGACACTAAGGGTAGAGGAAACTGCAAGACTTAGCAGGATTCTTACTGAAAGCATGTCAGGGTGATCAGATCGTGGGGGGAGAGAAATTTGATCAGGTATTGTCCTGGGTGGGGGATTCTCACTAAACTGACTTAGCAGGATTCTTGTTACACCTGGACTATGCAGGCTCAGCAAGATCAAGGTCAAGATTGAGGCCTCGTGGAAAAGAGGGCTCTGAGGAACCTGACTAAAGTCTGATCAATGGGAGAGTTTGTCAGTATGGATGTTGGAACACTGAAACAGACAAGAGATTAGAACTGGAAGCAGCAACGAGTGTGCTTCAAGAGTAAGAAACAGATTAGGATGGCACCAAATGAGATGCTGCCTGCGAAGAAAACATTTTTCTCAGGCATCTGAACAAGGGACAGAAATTGGGACTAATTCAAAAGGCCACTCAGAGGATGCAGATATAAATGCCTTAAAACCTGACCTCACTGCAGAAAGCCAACAGCACAGCAGAGCCAGGGAATAAAAAACGTGTTCTTGGTTCTGATGGTTTATGGGTTCTAGAAGAGGTCTGAGGGATATTGAAGAAACGTACTATCTTTTCCATGTTCTGTGAAAACAAATGACCAAAAGCCCTCCAGGTCATCTCTGAGCAGAGACTCTACCTGGGGAGAGGAATCTCAGCCACTTCACCAGCGTATCCTAGGTGTAGACCTTCCCTTTTGCTGGTCGTGCCCTCCAGTTGTAACACTCCATCCCCCACCAGGGCTGCCCTGACAGGCCATGACCCCAGAGAAAGAGTTCAGTTTTGTAGTTCTTGTGCTGCTTCCTGGGAGCTACTGATACCTGAGGACAAATGGAAAACAAAGTCTCCCTGAGCTGCAGGTGCTGTATCTTGAGCCAAGCTCACTCTGAACAACTCAATCCCCAACTGCATGTCACACTTGATTTGCAGTACAAATTCCAGCTCTAGCAATCTTGAAATTGTACTTGTCATGGACCTTTAGGGACTGTCTAGTCCAGAGATTCTCAACGTCTATTGAATGACTGCACTGCTTTTTTAGAATGCAAATTCATAGGTCCCGCTCTCCGAAATTCTGATTAGGTTAGACCTGGTCAGGGACCCAGGAATATGGATTTTTAAAGAGGCTTCCCAGAATACCCATATTTAAGATAGCTTCTAGGAGATTTTGATGTATTCTTTGGGAAACCCTGTCTAGTCAAAATCACAAGTCTCAGAACTCTTCTGGATTCCAGTAACCTGCTATCTGGGCCACACTGAAAGCCTCAGACCTATTAGAGACAGCACAAATTGAGAAGCAAATAATCCCACGAGACTAAATCAGGCTAAGGTATCTCTATACCATGGAAATGTGGAAACACAATTTACTTATAAATCTCTCTCTCTCTCTCTCTCTCTCTTTCTTTTTTCTTTTCTTTTTTCTTTCTTTCTTTTTTTTTTTGGTCAAATTTAAGTTTTGGGACTTTTCTTTAAACTAAAACCTGTTGTCATAATTGGAGGGAAGGAATGTTGTTGTAAAGTCAAACATTGCTTCCTCAGCTAAGTACCACTAGAGTAAGGTCCCTGATTCACCGCAGCCAAATGTATTTTTCAACTCCCCAAATTAAGACAATCTATAAAGAAATGTTCATTTATTAGCAACTTGTGTTTGACAGTTTATTTCATGTCAGCCTCCAGCTTTCCTTTGCAAGCTTATTTGCATAATGTGTTATTATGTCTAAATGGAACACTAAATGCCTCCATGTGGTCTTTAAATGACAAGTGCTTGTCAGCTTCATGCAATATTCAGAAGTAATAGATCCAAATCACAACAGCACTCACTGAGATGTTAAAAAAAACTTGTTGTGTATCCTTCCTTGACAAATTTACACTTTGGTACAGAATTGTCAATTAGACATTCCATGTGTTAAACAGTTTAGTTCAACTGTGAAGGAATTTACTGTAGCTTTATTCTACAATGTTCTAAGTAATTACAATTCCCATTACAATTTTTTTTTTTTTAAATTTCAAACAAAGTAGCTCAGGGAATAATCTCCAAATGACCTTGGCAAGAAATCTCTAAGAACTTGTGTTTAATTATTTTAGAATATATGGAAGTTTTATGATAATGTTTTTAAGAACTCTGAAAAATCCATTGTGGGAGTCTAAAGAATTTTTGTCTTTCGACTCGATGTATAGAACCAGCAAAATAGTGCTAATTTTTGGTATTTAACAAGAAGACACTATTTTAAAAGAGTTTTTACGGCTTCACGGTCTTCCCTCCCATATGTTTGGAATAGTTCTTATTTTAACATACAGATTCCGCATTAACATTTGATTTAACATCAGCACCGACAACTGAATGCATGAAGCTTTCTCCACATAAGCCAGTGAAAGGAAGTCATTTTGTCTCAAGGGCCTTTTCAACTGAGAGACAACAAAGCTAATGCGGGTACAAGATATCCATTCACACAGCTTCCCCCACTCCTTGCTGTCTGCCTCTCCGCCTACTTGGATGCTGTTCCAAAAAATGCTCGAGCCTGAGGTTGAATGCCCTCAGTGAATCTGGGCCTGGAAGATCCCCATCAGAGAAAAACATAAAAAGAAAACAGAGGCTTGAGACCCCTTGTGTGGGATCCCAGGGATCTTGAAGCAAAACAGGGCAGGACTGAGTTTCCTGCGGGGAGACAAGACCAACGTGGCCTCTAAGGAAAAGGTAAAATTAGGAGGCCCGCGTTAATGTATGTGGGCCACGCAGATCTTCTCCATAAACTGAACGGGTGGGGATAGAATGACAGAACTGACAATGTGACTGATTTCCCAAGTGGATCCCCAAGACTCAGTTGATTTGGGACTGAGTGATGAGAGTCTGTACACCAAGTGCTAGTTGGTGGGAAATGTGCTCTTAGGGATGTTTGACCCTCAGCCTGACCCTTGAAAGTGATGATTTGTTCAAGAGGTTTTGTTTGGGAGGTCTGGAGACTGGTGATGGATGGCAAATGAGTGGGCAGAAGCTGACCTCAGAATAACAACAGGGACCCAGTGAACCCAGATAATGGCCTATTGAAGCCAGTTCCTAAGAGACCACAAATGTAGCCACAGAGAAAGAATTCAAAACAGTGTGATGAAAGTAAGCAGTTAGGTTGATTTATAAAGGAGAAAAGTAATTGATCCAGAACTGTGGGAATTCTGGGCCGTGGACTATACAAGGTACCTGAATGACATGCTAGCCTAGTCCTGTTATTTTACAAATAACAAAAGGGAAGCCCAGGAAAATGAGTTTTGTGATGATTTACCCAGCTGCTAATGGCAGAGCTGGACCTGGATTTGGGTCATCTAGTGCTTAGTCAGGGACTAAGTTCATTCTGTCACATTGGAGAAAATATCAGTTTACCCAGGCTCTCTCCAACTCTTTAGTCATAAAGCAAAGTTGAGTTAATGGATACATAATAAATCTAATCCTATTTCATTTACTGTCCCAGATGTTCTTGGCAGTTCACATTCTTTTGTTATTTTTACTAATATTAATAATATTATCTATTATAATCATAGTATCAGGAAGAGGAAATTATAGACCAAACAGTGAGTGAAACTGCTCTTTTTGGAATCCTGTTAAACCATTCTGATTACACTACATATCTGCTCAAATCTCTTCCTAGCAGAACAAGAACATAATATTCATAATGTTCATGTATTAGAAATTAAGTCAATAAATCAACATGATTTTTTAGCACCTGCTCTATTCCATTCATTCAACAAAAATATATTTATCACCTATCAGATGCCAGTTTTTATTCTAGAAACTTGAAATATAGCAGTGGACAAAAAATAGGAAGCCCCTACATTCACAGTGTTTATGCTTTAGAGGAAGCAACAGTGATTACCAAAATAATAAGTCATATAATCTCAGCAGTGGTAAGTGCAGTGGAGAACAAGGAAGCCAACTCAGTGGATAGGAGCATTAGCCTGCTCTGTGAGCACTGCTAAATCAATTATTCGGCCATAATGGCAGGAAGAGCTTGAGAGGACCAGACCTGCATTTCACAATATGTGACCTACATAATACTAGTTCTTTCAGATAATTATAGGTGTTTTGCACAAAAACAAACAAAAAGGGAAATCCTATGGCTAAGTAACTTTAGGAAATCTTGGCTTAAGTAAGGTAAAATAAATATATTTCTGTACCTCTCTTCAGAGGGCGTGAAATGTTCATTTATACTGGGGCTCTGCAATACAGAACATTAGAATACTATGTGGAGTATCTCCCTATCTTGACTGTAGAACTTGCTGAGTGAGTTCTCTGTGGAAAGTATTTAGAAAAAAATAAAGTTCGATAGGTTTCGATAGAATGGGGGTTGGAATTTATATCTGCAAATATTTGTGCTATGTAGACACACCCTTAGTGACTCAAATATCCATTTTGTTTACTAACGTGGTGGTTTCAGTCAGTGCTGAATTTTAAGAAGTGACTAAGGCATCCAACTTTGAAAATTGGTGCCTGAAGAAACATCTGTTGCACATTTGTGCTAAAGAAAAAAAATGTTATTTTTAACTATAAAACTTATAGTTAACTTGGAAAGTGTAGGGAGGACATCCCAAGAAGGAAAGCTTCTATGGTCCGTATAAAATACTTGGATTTGTCTGTATCACATCTAGACAGTGTGCTGAGAAGATACCAGCTAAGTCTGTCTTGATGATGACACATAGTACGGTTCTCGTTCCACACGAACAATGAATACGTGTTAAATAAATGAATGAATCAGTAAATAAATGAAAGTACCACACAGCGTTCCATAGTGCCATGGTTACCTTATCTTATGACACATTTAACACTTTTTTTGTTATCGAAGTCATTTATGTAACATAAAATATTCATTAACTTTAAAAAAGGGAACAATTCAAAACAATTTACTGAATTATAAATTAGTACATTTATGATGTTGTGCAACCACCTTCTCTAGTTTTTGCACCCCAAAAGGAAAGTTATACCAACTATCATTACTCCCCATTCCTCTTCCTTCAACCCCAAGCCTCTGCCAATGACCAATATGTTTTATATCTCTATAGATTTAGCTATTATAGGTATTTGATAAATGAAGACCTATGATATATGATGTTTTGTTTCTGGTTTCTTAGCATGTTCTGAGTGTGTGTTTATTTAGTGTCTTATATTACATATCCGTATCCCTTTTCATAGATGAATAATATTCTACTGTGTGTATACGCTACAATTCTGGTTATCTGTTCATCCGCTGATGGACATTTGGGGCTATTTCTTCCTTTTGACTCTTGTGAAGAAAACTGCTGTGAACACACATGAACATGTATTTGAGTACATGTGTTCAATTCTTTAGAGTAGATACCTAGTTGTGGATAACTTTGTGGATGTTTAACTTTTTTGAGGAACTGCCAGTGATACTCTTGACAATTAAAATACTTTTTTAGTTAAAAAAAAAGTCAGAATCCTGAAGCCTAGATAAAATTCTGCTATTGCCTAATTATAAAGAAGAAAAAGCAGAGTGAGTCTGGGGTAAAATTTTAAGTAGGCAGTTTTTGAATCACCTTCTCCTTAACATGTGTTCTTTCTACCTTTCCATAATTTATTCATTCCAAATTTTTTTAGTCCTGTGCTCCTCCGTACCCCCGTCAAATCTTGCTGTCATTTATACATTATTATGAATTTAAGCTACTTTTATTTTTGTGTGTTTTCTTTACCCTTACTAGCTTATACGATCCTAGAGAGCAGGGATCTCTCTTTCTTTATCATTGAAGTGAAATTTACATAACACAAAATTAATCACTAACTTTAAAAGCGAACAATTCAAAACAATTTACTGAATTGTAAATCAGTACATTTATGATGTGGTGCAACCACCTTCTCTAGTTCCAAAATACTTTTTTTTTTAAAGATTTTATTTATTATCTGACAGAGACACAGCCAGAGAGGGAACACAAACAGGGGGAGTGGGAGTGGGAGAGGGAGAGGGAGAAACAGACTCCCTGCTGAGCAGAGAGCCCAATGTGGGGGCCTCAATCCCAGGACCCTGGGATCACGACCCGAGCCGAAGGCAGACGCTTAAGGACGAAGCCACCCAGGTGCCTCCCAAAATACTTTTATACTCCATAATTACACCCCAAATAATTTTTCCTGCTCTTTGCTCTTTTCCCTGCATCTCAGACAATGGCTGGCACGTAGTAGGGGCTTAATAAATATTTATGGCCTGATTTCTCTAATTATTGAACACAAATAGCTGTGCTTGTTAAAATAACTTTAGGCATCTACCAACTACGTGTGTGTGTGTGTGTGTGTGTGTGTGTGTGTGTGTGTGTGTGTGTAGATGAGAGATAGTTATTTAAAGAGGAAGGAAATACTACCAACCTAGACAGACACCGACTATATGCACAAACCAACCTGCCAAGTGGACACCACAGTCCCCCAGGCCATACAGCTGGCCATTTCCCTCCTAACAATGTATAAAAGTGAGTTACAAAGTTGAGAATCTTTCAAGTTTCATTTAGAAGAAGAAATTATGGGGGCTGCTAGTCTCTAAAATGCTAGTGATTTATATGCCTAGGTATTAAAGAGAAAATGAACCCTAAGATGTCCAAAGCTAACAAGAATAAAAAAAAACTTTCTAATACATCTGTATGTAAGCTACCAACTAGATTTAATTTAATTACCTGGATGGCAACCAGACTGTCTCTCCAGGTAAGAAAAAATAAAAGGTAATAGAAAATTATATAAATACTGCTGTTCATTTTTTAATCTATTATAAAACTGGGGAGAAAACAAATACAATCCTTCACCCTTCTTGGGCATCCTTATCTGGGAATAATTATGCATGTAGAGATTGGTTGCAACCTTCAAGGCAACTGCAGTAGATTTCAGTGGTTGATAAGGTCCACTGGTAATAAAATGAAGCGGGACCCTCAAGACAGCTTGGTGGGGGGCAATTATGACCCATTACTGTGTGAATCACACACTGTGATTAAACTCGTAGGAGGCACTCAGCATCCGCACTTGTTGTGAAAAGGGTCCTGATTAGCATTTGTACTATGCATTTTGGTAATCAGAAATCATTATAGAGAATGCAACATTAAATGAAGGAATATGGCAATCTCCCATGCATTAAATAGGCTAATTTTTAAAAAGAAATGACTTTATATCTAAAGCAAATAACATCATTTCTTTTCCTGCAAAGCATTAACACTTGGTCAGATGTTCTCTGCTACAGTTCTATAAGTATTGCCACAGCGAACATTTGATTAGCAAATATTCCACTCTGCATGATATAGAGGCTGTTTTCATTTAAATGTTGATACGTAAGAGCTATTTTTGCTATGTGTCTTTAGACTTGGAGAGAGCTAAATGATGAATTAAACTAACCAGAGAAAGAAACAGCAAGTTTTAAGTTCTTTTTTTTTTTTTAAAGATTTTATTTATTCATTGGACAGAGAGAGATCACAAGTAGGCAGAGAGGCAGGCAGAGAGAGAGAGGAGGAAGCAGGCTCCCCACCAAGGAAAGAGCCCGATGTGGGGCTTGATCCCAGGACCCTGGGATCATGACCCGAGCCGAAGGCAGAGGCTTTAACCCTCTGAGCCACCCAGGCGCCCCAAGTTTTAAGTTCTTAAATCATTCCAACAAATTAGGTCAAGACTCAAGAAAGATTCTGACAGAAGCATCAGAAATATTTTCCATTCTATAAAATATTAACAGGGACAAAAGCTGCTAATATAATGTTTTTGGCATATTTTGACACCTGACCTATTCAGGAGACTTGCATCTACCCATTGTGTTAAAGTCTTAAACAATTGTGTCAGACCATTTCGTGTATGAATTTCAAAGGCTTTTTCACAGTTTTAGTTCTGTAAGTAAACACACTCTGAGAAATCCTTTTCGTATTAAATCTTTGCAAGATCATATCCCACCCACAAGTACTCAGTTCCATTTGTTTTAATTATATAGATCCCTTTGTAAAATGTTCGGAAAAAGAGGCATTGTCAAGAATTGAAAGGGACAGTCAAACTCTGCATTTACTCAAAAGAAATTTTAAACACTCTATTGTTAACAGGTAAAATTCAAACTAATTATTAAATAACCATTTACTCATTATTTTATGCCATATGATTAAAAGAACTTTTTACCTTGACTGCAACATTACCAGATTAACTTGCCAAAATGTTCACTGCTGGATTTTTAAATATCTCTCCCCTAGCAAGCCATCTGAATTGGTTAACCAAAGAGCTAAGGTTGGCTAATAATAAAGTAATTCCCACTTATTTCAAAGTGCATTAGACAATAGCTAAATAAGGAACTTCATTAACATTTATTATAAAAAGATAAAAATATGATTATCCAACATTTCCTCTTGCTTTGCTTGAGCCGGTAATACTCTAAAATTATTCTGTTGGTAATGTGGGTAACAGAGTGTTCATGAAAATGAATTTGGTGGCATACCCCGAATTGTAATAATCTATGATTTTATACAGAGATGTTTACTCCAGATTGTTTTTCCATGTTCTATCCATACCCTATATCTCTGTCCCACTTTGTGACCAGAAGCATATTTCTGCAAAGCTATCCAGACTTAAGAACTGTGGTCATTCATGTAAAACAGAGAGCTGGTGACAGTCCCATACTGAGATGTGACGGTTTCTAAAATGCTATGCTTGGTCCCTTAATGTCTGTCTTGACATAGCCTGATTCTTAAAACTACATCCTCTGACAAAGTCCTATTTGGGTGTTAGAGCTGAATACTAACCATTTCTCTCTGTATTTCTTTTCTTTTTTTTTTTTTTTTTTAAAGATTTTATTTATTTATTTGACAGACAGAGAGCACAAGTAGGCAGAGAGGCAGGCAGAGAGAGGGGGAAGCAGGCTCCCTGCTGAGCAGAGAGCCCAATGCGGGGGTTGATCCCAGGACCCTGAGATCATGACCTGAGCCAAAGGCAGAGGCTTAACCCACTGAACCACCCAAGCGCCCCTCTCTCTGTATTTCTATTCTGGTGCCACCATTTCCAAGGTAGGTAAATACCTTGGGCTGACTTAACTAATCAATAAAAATACTGTCAAAGCATAACTATCATTAATAAATTTCAAATTATCATTCCCCATTACACATACAATATGTGATCCCTTTAAGGCAATGTCTTTCTCAGTCTTAGATGCCCATCAGAATCATCTGCAAAACTTAAAAAAAAAACAAAAAAACAAAACTTCCAGTACCTAACCAAGTCTACTTAGATAGCTTAGAATCCCCAAAGACCAACTTAAACAAGAAGAACAACAGCAACAACAACTTCTTTAGATAATTCTGATCTGCAATTGAGGTTAAAAGCCATTGTTGAATAATAGAAGTATGCATTAAAATATATGCTTTGGAAAAAGTTGGACCTGGAATCTAATTTTCATCCCACTTACTACTTGAACGACTCTGCTGAAATTATTTAATTGTGCTAAGACTCACTTTTTTCCAAGTAGGGGTAAAAAGAGTTAAGTACAGGGTTGTTGTTGAGTATAAAATGAGATAATGTATATACCATGTTTAGCATCTGGACAAACTCGGTAAATGTTAATTATGATTAATGCTCCCATTTTATAGATGAGAAAATAAATTCTAAGTTATGAAACTTTCCCATAATCCACAGCTAATATGTAACAAAATCAGTGCATGAATCACTGTACCTCTGACTACAAACACCATGAATGAATAAATGAATGGCAATATTAGGATTCAGACTCAAGGGTATCTAACTTCAAAACTCACATGCTTTCCATTTCTCAATAGTGTTTATCAACTGCAAGTGAAAAAAAAAAAATCAAGGTAAATAGAATTATAATGAAAGAAGAAATAATCAGCTCCAAGTGACACAGTACCAGCAGAAGTGACTAGAATGAGGAGACATTTGACAGGTGTAAGGTAATAAACATTTGCCTGTGTGCATAAGTTTTTGAGTAGAGTTTGTCAGAGTAACCAGGAATGTAAGGGCTCAAACAATGTCCCTTGATGTTTGTTGACAATAAATCATTTAATTTAATCTTCACTAGAATGTCTTGCTTCAATCTCAAATAGCGACAACTTTTTTTCCCAAAAGTATTAACTTAAAACTCATCACATAACGGCTGTTATTTTGTATCCTCAATTTTAAATCTTCCTATTTCTCAGGTGTTTTGTATTCTTTCAGGAGATGGTCGGTCAGGTGTGGCCATAAAAGGAGACAAAGGAAAGGCTCAGGAAAATGAAGTTTATGATGGTCACAGGTCCTAGAGATGGGAGGCAGGGCACACAGGGGCACATGGAAAGACACAGAATGGTAGGCAGGCAGCAGCCTGGAGCAAGGACATAGTTGGGACTAGAGCCTTTAGTGGGGTTTCCGTGGGAAAGGAAAGGCAAGGTAGAATTAACAGCTTAAGACTGGCTAGTTTGAATAATTTCTGTGGGCTCTAAACTAAAGGGCTGGTTCCCAGTTGTCTGGTACCTAGCCCTGGAATGATTAAGGCAGAGGAATATTGCTTCCTGGAGTGAATAGGCCATACAGAGGAGGTACAGCTCTGAGTTGCTTAGTTTCTATATCAAAGGCATTTTCCTAGCTTAGGCCCCTTTATCTAGAACAATTGGCTAGGCCCAGGAGAGGCAGTCTCCCCCAACCAGCCAGAAAAACTTTTTTAGGAGGTCAAAACATCGTAATATATAGAAATAGATCTATGTATATACACACACAGACACAGTACAGTAAGTATCTTTTTAGGTACATGTTCCTAATTTTTTCATACATAATGTGAGAAAGTTATCTTGAAATGTAGTTATGCATAAATCAGACGGATTTAACTGGCTACCCATACAGCTAGTCTGAAACTATGTACTAAATCGGCTGATTTCCAATTACAAAAACGGGATGCTTTGGGTATCATTCTTATATGAAATATTATGAAACCTCTTCTAATTAGGAGTCCTTTTACATAGGCCTTGTTTAAAAACGTCCATATTTCTTTTATTCTTAGTGTTGCTACTGTAAAACTATTGGGATGAAATGGGCAGGACTTCCTTTGTAAGGGCTGTGTGAAAGGCGACAGCATTGTTTCTCCCTGTGGGATGGGGGCGATGGGGACCCCGAGCAGCAGGTTCTAGCTGATGATCATATCTCACTGATTGCTCCACCTCTTCCTTATTGAGACAGGTTCCGTCAAAGCTGGCGCCGTTCAAGGGTGACAGAACGTGACCTCCACAAAACGCAGGAGAATTCGAGACAAATTGAAATTTCAGGTAATTTATTTCAAGTTAGAAATGTAACAAAAGCCTTGTGCTGATAAAGAGGCTCTCATGCAGGATCAGAGCCATTAATCTCTAAGACCCAACTGAACAAAAAGTCCTATTCACCTAAAATGCAGTATCCTATTAGTGATGGAGAAAATAATCAAATTTGTGAAAATAGTAGATTCAGAAATAGTCCAAACCATGATTATTGGAAATATACCCATTGACTGAATAATTATGGGATCTAATGCCCTAAACTCGATAAGGTCAGGGATAGAAAGATGCTTTAATCATGGTCTTTGTTCTCAAAATACTAATAATCTAAAAAGGGAAAGATCAAGTATAGAGGGTAGAACCATCTGTATTTTTCTTGGTCTGGAAACACCTCTAGACCTCCTAACTCCACCAGTCCTTTTCCATATTTCCCTGGCACAGAGACTCCAACTCATTTTCCAAAATTCCCTTTCTCTTTGAAATCCTCCCCAGATCTCCCAAACATAAATTAACTCCCTGCTTGGTACTCTTCTAGCAATTTGCACACACTTCTTCCAGAGTATTCACTATGTTATATTGTAGTGTTTCTCTTCCCTTCTATCCTTCCCCAATTAGAACATGAACTCTTTAAATTATACTTATCCTTTGACCAATGCTTCCCCCACCCCCTGCAAACCCTGTAGGTGCCTTGTAGCACACCTCCTGGCATAGACTCACAATAACCATTGAATAGAGATAAAGGACTTGAAGGCACACAGAACAATAGGAGACAGATGATTCTACTCAGTGAGATGGAGCTCAGTCTTAGCTGTATGTAGCCTGTATGTATCCATGGCATTTTGCTTGTACCTCAGTTTTCCCAAATTCTGAGTACGACAAATTGCCCCTGGCTAGATTGCTTTTGCTGGCCAAGTGAAGAAAGACATGCCAGCTGCCCTCCAAAATTTTATCCAAGAACAGAGCTGAAGCAAGACCAACTTTTCAGAACTGGAGGGGGTTTGTATTAGAGGGGACAATTTTCTGATGTTTTAGTTTTCAAATGATTCACATTGGCTAAAATAGCCAAAAAAGGGAAGACTCCACCAAGGTACTTATGCTGAAAGCTTGAGAATTACAGTGTTCAAATTTCAAAAAAAAGCCAAGAGAATTACAGTGTTCAAATTTCAACCTCAGTTGGCTTGACACCCTGTCTACCTAAATGTTTTGGCTATTCATTGAACAGCTTGCATAACCCATATGGTTACCATGGAGCCCATGGTTAGACTGAATGCCACTTAAATCTTCTAAATCCCTCTGTTAAAGGATTTCATCCCACTCTCTCTGCTTCCTCCAACAAAACAAAATTTGAGCAGAGGCAGTTGGTAGGTAACTCAGAACAAGCTATCGATTTTTCAATTTCTCAATTTGTAAAACAGAAATGTGATTTCTTTTCACATAACATTTTGCTAAGAATCTTACCAGTAATTAGGTTTTGATGTCTGTAAAATACACTGAATTCCTCAGAATTAAAGCTCTCTGACAATTCTAATCTGAAAAAAGTTTAATTAATTTAAAATATCTGTAATGCAACACACCAGTAATTCCTGGTAATTCTGCTAACTGTGTACATTTTTAAAACCTTTTTAATTTACAAAGAAAATAAATTAGAAAGTGAAATCTTGACGCCTTCCCCTCCAGATTAGAAAGGACAGTTCTCTGTTGTTATTGCAGTTCTTTCTTTGGCCTTAATCATTGATTCATCTTTAATTTATCAGGTGGCATTTTCCCAAGGGATCTAAGCAACTGCTATTTTTGGTGTAAGAGATTTGTAATTTTTTCTGTATACTTTTAAAAATACGCAGTTATTCACACAAACTAATAAGAAATGTCGTACTGGTACACATTTCAGCTTTACTGGCTGGAGAATTCTGTCTCTAAAAATGGTATAAACAAATGGTTTGTAGGAGGGCATGTTTGCTCTCCATTATGTCAACATCAGAGTGCCAAGACGTTTTTCCTCGAGAACTCATCAGAAATCTATCATCCAAGTATGTTTCTAAACCTTTTAAAATACATTCTTATTTCAACCTATATTGAATCTTGAAGTAATACATTTCCATAATTTCAATATCCGTTATGTAAAGTTCTAGTACCATTTACTTGTTTTACATTTTTCTTCTTTTAAATCCCAAAGGATGTCTCCTTTCCAGTTCTGCGGGAGGCAGTGAACAAGTCCATGTGCGTTATCCTTTTTGGATCTTTCATATTATAAACTTTGATTAAAACCTCTCTTACCTTTGGACTGAAATGTTCTACTTATTTAATATATTTATAGTCACTATCATGGATGACCTGATAAATACCAAGACATTAGCCTTTTTCGGTTATTCTTTTTATTTCTCTGCAACATATGACATTGTTGATCATATTCTGTTTCTTCATATTCTCTTCTACCTTGGCAATCTGACACACTACATTACCTTAGTGTTTGTGCAGCTATTTGTTCTTCATTCTTTTTCTTTCCGTGGCTCCAGTTCTTCCTCTGTGTGATCTAAATTTACTTGACCACCATTCTCAGCCACCCCATACCCACTAATGTATTTTATTTTTTTAACTAACTTTGGGAGTCACTCTAGAATTACATTTTTTCCTAGAATTAAAAAAAGAAAAACAACAACCTTGAACCGAAAATGAGAGGTTTCAGATTTTTTTAAAATGTGGATATATTATTGCATAATATCCTCCCCTGTGTCTACTGAAAAATGAAATAATTTATCCCACAGCTTCAATAGGTCTTCCCAAAGTTTATGTGCAAGCTTATCTTTCCATATTTGCTTAAACTGAGTGATCACCACAGATTATTACACTTTTTTCTGGGTCATTTACAAATGCGTTAAATAAAATAAATTCCAGCCTCAGTCTTTGCAAAGCATCACAGCTTGTATGTCTGCAAGTTATAGTTGCTTTCTAAAAAGCAGAGATGCAAAACTCTGCAAGCTTCATTTGTTATTTAGTTGATTTCCTTGACTATGTGAACATAGTCCATTCTCTCTCCAGAGATACCCACTTTCCTGCAATCTTCTGATTATACTTAATTATTACACTATAGATGATTTACATGGAGACTTTAAAAAAATACAACCTCTTGTTTATTTCTTGTGTGTGTATTTGAAACTCATTATGAAAGAAAATACAATGACAGCATGAAAAAGAATTATAAAACTTCTAAAGAATTTTAGTAGCTACTACAATATTATGCATAACAGTAATAAAATTCAATTTATTTATATTCAATTTAAATTATATTAAAATGGAAATAACCAATTAATATTAAGTGATCAAGCCATGCCTAGTGAGGTCGGATGACAGGACCTATAAAACGTGGGGTGTAGGGGGCAGCTTGGGATATTCATGAACTTCAAAGAGTATCAAATCTCTCTCCAAAACTACTTAAATAATTTTGCATCCTTTCTAGAAACGAAAGTCTAACTTAACATTTGATGCAGTGATTGTTATCATAATCTGGAGAAATAGTTTTATATTTGTGCCATCTCCTTCTCCCCTATTCCAAATCCTAATTACAACTTAAATTGCTTGGGCATATACCAAGAAATAAAAGTATTTTTACTTAGTTTCTTCATTATAACAATTAAGAAACAATTGTGATTCCCAATAAAAGCTCTAGTAGTGTGTGTGTGTGTGTGTGTGTGTGTGTGTGTGTGTGTGTGTTGACAAACCAATTCTAAACTTTTACTTGAAAAGCAAATGGTCAACAACAATGATAATTATGAAATAGAACAAAGTTAATTGACTTAAACTACTTGATAGGAAGATTTATTATAAGGTTATAGTAATTAAAACAGTGTAGAACTGGTGCAAGAATACACAGATGGAACGGAATAAAGAATTCAGAAAAAGACCCATCTATAAATAGCCACTTTATTTATCTATGACAAAGGTGTCACTACAATGCTCTGAGGAAATGGTAATCACTTCAATAAATGGTGCTAGGTTAATTTCTATTCATATGGGCAAAATTGAAACTTGACTCCTATTTCATATACACAAAAGTCAATGTATATAGGTCATAGACTTAAATGTGAAGAATAAGACAATAAAGTTTATAGAAGAAATATAAAAGAATTTATGACCTCAGAGTAGGCAATGATTTTTTGAGAAATCACAGAAAGTTAAAAAAAATACAAAATTCAAAAGCACTAATCATAAAAAAGAAATTAGAAGATAGAACTTTGTCAACATTAAGAACTTCTGTTTACTGAGGCACCATTAACAAATTACAATGACAAGACACTGAATAAGAGAAGATATTTGCAATACACACATCTGACAAAGAACTCATATCCAGAATATATAAAGAATTCCTATAAATCAACTAATAAAAGAGAGAAAGCCCAATTTTAAAACATGGGCAATACACTTAAACAAGCACTTAACCAAACAGTGTATACAAATGGCCAATAAATATAGAAATCTGTTATTAATCATCAGCGAAATGCAAATTGGACCCACAACAGATATCATTCCACACCCACCAAAATAGGTAAAATTAGAAAGACCTATAATACCAAGTATTGGTGTGAATCCAGAACAATCAGACCTCCTAGACTCTGATGACAGGAATATAAATCAGTAACACTGCTTTGTAAAAATTTTTGGTAGTATCTACTAGAGTTAAACATTTGTCTACTCTATGACCCGGCAGTTCTATTTCCTGTTATATACCCAGGAAAAATGAGTGCACATGTCCAAGCAAAATCATGTCAAAAATATTGGTTTTATTCATAATGGTCTAAATGGGAAAAATCCAAATTCGCTCAACAGTAGACGGGATAAATACGCTGTGGTAAATCATGTGATGAAACACTATGCACCAATACAATAGCTACATGCAAAAACACGAATTAATTTTGTAGACAAATGTTATACCAAAAAGCCAGACATAAAAGACTTTCTATCCAGTTCAAGTTCAGACAAAACCACCCTTCAAAGATTGGACTCTGAGAAGTGTTTACTTTTTGGCAAGAAGATATTGACTGGGAGAGAATAATACAAGGGAATCTTTCGGGGTACTAGATCTTTCAAGGATCTAGATTTTGATCTAGGTGATGTTTGCCTGAGTGTACATATATTTTAAAAATTCATTGAGCTACACACTAAAGATCTGAGTACCTTATTGTATTTGTATTCTACTAAAAAATGGGAGGATCAGGAGGGTTATCAGGGGAAGAGAAGTACAGAGAGGAAAGATAGAGGAGGAAGAGAAACAGGAGCAAAAACAGTCCTGTGAAAACTTGAATTCAAACTGCTACAAAATAATTCTACTTTTTGGAATACAGCTATTTGCTTTATAGAACCATCTTTGATAGCCTCACTTAGATTGACTTTAATATCAAAAAAGGAGAGATTTAACTTGGGGGAAAAAAACCCTTTTCCTTCTTTGATGGAAAAGAAAAGGTAAAGTCACAGAGTATACCTTAATTTTCCATAACTATTTAATTTGCTGTTTTCTGTATTTATATCAAAAGGATTTTATGGTTTTTTTTTTATTATTTCAGTATCACCTCATGTATCAAACTGTTTAAAATATTGTCTGTAATTACCAAACTTAAAAAAACTTTATAGTTTCAAAGGTTATAGGATATAGTTACACATATATAAAGCACATTATTAGAGAAAAAATATGCAAATTTTAAATGACTGGTCTTATTATTAAATTATAGATTTAATAAATTATTCATTCTTATTTATTAATTATATTAATAAATATATTAAATATAATTCCTGTTTACTAAATTATGTTTTCTAGACATGAACTTTTATGAGTATTTTTATTCAGACTTATTTGTATTATCAAAATCTTATTAAATCAGTTACAGATAAAACAAATTATAGTAATATCTTCAGAAATATTAGTTACAACATTAAAACAATACACTCTTATATAGCATGCTATTAACGATTCTGCATTAGAGAATAACAAATCATCTGAATGACGTTTAACATAATACTTCATTTTTTTAATTGAAGTATAATTGACATATGTTATCATATGAGTTTCAGATATATGTCATAGTGACTTGATATTTTTATTCACTATACAGTGATCCCCACAATAAGTCTAATTATAATCTGTCATCATATAAAGTTATTACAATATTATTGACTACATTCCCTATGCCATACATTTCATCCCTGTGATTTCTTTTGTAGAAGATTGTACTCCTTAATCCCCTTCACCTATTTTACCCAAACCCCCCAACACTTGCCGTTCTGGTAACCAACAGTTTACTTCCTTGATCTAGGGGTCTGTTTCTGTTTCATTTTGTTTGTTGTTTTGGTTTTAAATTCCAAATACAAATGAAATCATAAAGAATTTTTCTTTCTCCAACTTATTCACTTATCATAATACCTCGTAGGTCCATCCCTGTTGTTGCAAATGGAAAGACTTCATTTTTTTAAATGGTTAAGTAATATTTCATTGTATATAAAGTCATACCTCATTTTATTGTACTTCAGCTTATTGTGCTTTACAAATACTGTGTTCTTCGCAAATTGAAGGTTTGTGGCAACCAACCATGCATTGAGGAATTCTGTTAATACTGTTCTTCCAACACTCTTTTTGGTAATTCTCACAATATTTCAAACTTTTTCATTATTATTTTTCTTTGTTATGGTGATCTGTGATCAGTGATTATGATTTATTGAAATCTCAGATGATAGTTAACATTTTGGAGCAATAAGATATTTTTAAATTAAAGTATGTACTTTTTAAAGACAATGCTATTGCACACTTACTGGCTACAGTGTAGTGTATGCATAGCTTTTATATACACTGCAAAACTAAAAAATTCTTTCAACTCATTTTGTTGTAATATTCTCTTTATTGTGGTGGTCTGGAACCAAACCTGCAAGGTCTCCAAGATATGCCTATATATGCTATATTTTCTTTATCCGTTCATCTATCGGTGGACACTTAGGTTGCTTCTGTATCTTAGTTATTGTAAATAATGGTTCAATAAACATAAGGTGTTCAAATCGGTTTTTCATTCTCTGCGCATAAATATCTAGAAGTGGAATTACTGGCTTGTAGGGTGGTTCTATTTTTAAGTTTTTGAGGTGGTTGCCCCAATTTACATTCCCACTGACAGTGTATGAGGGTTCCTTTTTCTCCACATTCTTGCCAACCCTTATTATTTTTTGTCTTTTTGGTAATAGCCAATCTGACAGGTGTGAGGTGATACCTCATTGTCATTTTGATTTTTATTTTCTTGATGATTAGTAATTTTCGGCATCTGTTCATATGCCTGTTGGCCATCTGTATGTCTTCTTTAGAAAAATGTCTATTTAAGTCCCCTGCCCATTTTTTAATCTGGTTGTGTGGGGTTTTTTTTGTATTAGGTTGTGAGTATGATACCTAATATAACATATACTTTTAATGCATGCTTTAGATTAATTCATTTTTCCAGATATTTAAGGTTATTTACTTGTAGAGTCAAATCTGTATAGCCACATCTACCTGAGCATTCCATGGAAAAATCTGCTGGAAGTTACATGAAATATTTGTATTTGAAAATTTGAAAATAAATGGGAAAGATTTCTTCACAAGGCATGAATATTATACACTAATTTTTAAATAAATGAAGTTGTAAGAGCAGTCAATTAATTCCTTGCTTTTAAAATATTTCAATTTCTTAGGAGAACTATGTGACCATTAAATTAAATAGTATACACACGGACTATCTTTGTTCTGGACTTTCTTTTTAAGCATGTTTGTATGGCAATCTGCCTTAGAAATGATAGAGTCTTCCTATGGGTGGAGGGCAGATTTGTTTACTGTCCAGAGTAATAAAGATAAGGTCTCCCTTCACAGCAAAGGTCTATCAGGTTTGTTCTCATTTTATTATAAAAGATTTGGGTCCCCTGAGCTCAGGGTTCTTCATCTGTGACACAATCCCACTGGGTATGCGGCATCTACTTGGGTGTCTCCTCTTATAAGACGAATGTAAATCTCATGTTAACTTCTGTGCTGTGAATAATAGTCTTTTGTCTCGGACCTAGGAGTCTCCTGTCTGATTTTGTGTCTTTATCTACAAAATTGTACCAGGCTAACTTGCAAGTAGCATTCTTGACAATCCATAGCTTGTTATTTAACAGGAATTACATAATCAAGGATAAGCTTCCACTTCATTAAACTTTTCATTATTCCTTAGATGTCCCCAGTCTTCTAACTACTAGGGACCTCTGCACAGGCTTTTCTTCCCCCTAGAATGCCCTGCTCCGTGCTGGTCAGAAATACATATTGAGAGACTTATCAGGGGCAATTGGTGCACTAAATGTGGACAAGACCATTCCTACCCTCGTGGAGAATGGATCTGGAGGATCCTCTGTGATAGCAAACTCTGCTTTGCCCTCTAAGATCTAGCTCAAATCTTATGTCTTCAGAGAAGCCTTTCCATTCTTCTCTAGGTGTTGCTTGGTTTTGTTCTCTCCTTCATGCTCCCATAGGGTTTTGACCCATATCGTAACTTCACTCTATCTCACTGCAGAGACCATGTCTCATTTTTCAAAAAAATAGTTCTCATTATGTGCCTCAGTGCCTGGCACATACTTGGTACTTAATAAATATTTAACATAGAAAGGAAGAAGAGATGAGCAAACAAATGAAAAAAGCAGCATAGAGATGCCATACTCTGTTTAGTCTGCTCTCATGCTAAGGAAAAGATGAGCATTGAGGCTTTCACTCACATTTTATTTCCTTTGTTTGTACTTTGTCTCCTAAATGAACCAGAGGTAAGATTCCATGTTAGCACACATCCTTACTTTTTACCCAGAGTTACAGATAACCTTTGATTAGGAGACCCAGCCTTGTATAAAAGGAAAGGGTATGTGCTTTCGCAGAAGCTGCTGGAAGCCTGGGCCTGCAATTCAGGTGTCCTGGGACTCAGAATAAGGGGCACTAAGACATCAGTAAAAATGTAAAGAGATGGAGAAAATTGTTTTTCCCAGGATTCCTCTCTGGAAAAATACTATAAACTTTGGGAAGAATTCTGCAATATGTCAGGGATGACGAAGGAGTAGCAAAATAGCTAATAACAATTACTGGCTTTCTCAGAAAGTAGAACATATAAACTGTGGGGCTCTGGTTTTCACAAGGGGTGTATAGATTTGAAGCCAAAAGAGGGAAAAAACTGGGCACTGCTAAAAGGGATCTTTCTTCTCCATTTTCCTTCCTCCTAATCTCTCAGCATCTGTTAAGTAAATGTCATATAAACAGTTGAAAAATTTCTGTTCCTTGGCCTAGGTAAAGAGGAACAAAGTAGGTGTTTTATTCTGGCTTTATATTTTGGAGTGACACAGACCTGGGTTCAAATCCCAATTTTGGAAAAGGGGGTTAGCCTTTCCAGGCAGGACCAGCTACAAAATTTGTGTGGCCCAGTGCATGATAAAAATGTGAATTCTGCTTGGATAACTGTGGTATAATTCTAGAGCTAATCCATGCCACAGGGCGCTGCTTCCCCTCCTGTGGGGAAAATGCATGCATTTATCAGATGAAAACCAACCTGTCAGCCTCCCCATTGCCACGGAGGTGGGGGACTGGGGAGGGGAGGGTCCCCTGGCAGCTTTAGTGACTAGATAACCTCAGGCCGATTGCACTCCCCCTCTACCCTAATAAAATCTTCCATAGTCAGAAAAAAAAAAATGTGGAGCCCTTTGTAATAAAATTAAGAATTTCAAGATAGTGAAATAAAGCATTAAACCAAGCATGGGGGCCCTTCTAAGAGTGTGCTCTGTCAGCTCCAGAGTTCACATGCCTGGTCTCTGGGCTTCAGATTCTTCGGTAGTCACCACTTATCTTCTTTCCCTTTCCCTCCCTGTCCTTCTCTTTCTTTCCCCACACCCTTCATTATAAAAGGAATAATATGTTAAATACACCTATGCTGTTGGTTAGATTAACTGTCAAAGAAACAAATATAACATAAATGTGGATAATGTTAGAGATAACTTTCTGTAATAACAAAGATAGTACAGGGAGATTGAAATTCATGAATTATCTCAAATCACATCCTAACCCATAACATAAAATTTCTCCCCATCAATTACATTTTAATGAGAATTAATAGGAATCAATTTTTCTAGTGCCACATTTTACAATTATACAATATAGTGCTGGAATTAGAATAAAGATCTTTTTTAGTTCAATTTCATATACATTAGAGCACTATGCTTTAGTTATCTTACAATTCACTGCACAATCACAAAGGCATGGTATCTCCTGTGTGTAAATTTTTAACAAGAGTATAAATCAGAAGAATTGGTTTTATTTTGGTTATTTTTTTTAATAGTCAGTCCAGACAATAGCAGAAATATACAGCATGCCAAGTCTGTTGAATATGAAACTGAAGTATTTTATATGAAATTCCCTCCTGAAAATATTGAGAAAATGCCAAAGCGTCTGTTATGTAAATTAAATATCAGCCTTGGGCAGCTATGAGTTATGGGTCATTCACATTATACAGTAAAATGTTTTACTTTTTCTTACTAGCACAAATTCCCTCTAGACCTGAAGTCAGAGTGGCTCACAATCACACACTTAAGTACAGAATATGCAAATGACATTGCTTCTGAAAACCAGTCATGACACCAAAGAAAACGTATTGTACAATCAACAAAGATTGTATTTTCACATAAATTTTCTAATATTTTTCTTATAGTTGTCAAAAAGGTTGATGCTGTTCTTTCAAAATGTTTATGCCTAGAAAAGATAAGTGTAAAATCAAATTAGGTTTTTTTTTGTTTTTTGTTTTTTTTAAAGATTTTATTTATTTATTTGAGAGAGAGACAGTGAGAAAGAGCATGAGCAAGGAGAAGGTCAGAGAGAGAAGCAGACTCCCCGCGGAGCTGGGAGCCTGATGTGGGACTCGATCCCGGGACTCCGGGATCATGACCTGAGCCGAAGGCAGTCATCCAACCAACTGAGCCACCTAGGCGTCCCTCAAATTAGGTTTTAACAGGATAAGAAAATATCCAGTGTTGGGGCGCCTGGGTGGCTCAGTTGGTTAAGTGTCTGTCTTCAACTTAGGTCATGAACCCAGGGTCCTGGGATCAAGTCCCGCATCAGGCTCCCTGCTCAGTGGGGAGCTTGCTTCTCCCTTTGCCTGCTCTGCCTCCTGCTCCCCCTGCTCGTGCTCTCTTTCTGTCAAATAAATAAAATCTTTAAAAAAATATATCCAGTGTATCTTCTAAACAGGTCCATCATTTCAATTTATAACATGGTTCATATACCAAAAGATTCACCCTCTTTTCTTCATGAAACTTAACAAAAACATTATATACATATTTAAAGAATGTGTGTGTACCTAAGAAAAGAAAAGATCCTTGATCTTTTTCTACTTACTGTTTATTGAAATTTAAATAGCCCCAAAAGACAGGTACTCTTTTGTCCTCCTCTGGTGTTATTATATAATAAAACCTTTGTTGCTGACTTCATCACAAGCAGGAGTTGAGTGGTATAAGAGCTTCCAAAACCCCTATAAATATAAAATGCAATCACATCAGTCAGTGTAATTTAAAATGAGGATAATAATTCCTATTCTGCCTATCTCTGAGGGTTGTGATGAGGATCAATGGAGATAAGGTGTAAGAAAGCTTTCTTCAAGCTCTAAAGCTTTTTGTAAGTGTGTGGGAATATGGTAAAAGGGTGACATTGTCATTTCTAAGTATTGTCAAACACCACTCATTAAATGCATGATTGCTTGTAACACTGTGTTACATGTGAAGAGCTGGACTGAGACTGTGGCGCCAGCATTGTGTTTGCAAGTTATGATGGTAGAGTTTACTTTAGAAGCCCTAAACTCCCCGTGGAATATAATGATTCTCCTCCCAATATCTAACAGAATATTTGTTGCTAATATTAATGACTGGATAAATATTTCTTTTGTTTTACTTACCACATGGAACTAGGACTGTAGCTTTTGTCATAAATTAGTCAATTTAATAATATTTTTAATTCAAAAAACTCACTCCTATGCAACAAGTCTCATAGTGATTTTTCCCAAATGTTTCTAAATGCCTATGTTCTACTACAAAAATTGTTTACCAATAGTTTCATTTACTTGTATTTGGTTTTACACACTTTAACTAGAAGTATTAGAAACTTGAGATTTCTGAGCTATGTCCTAGGCCTGTACCTTTAATCATATATGTTCGATGTTAAATATTATAATGAAAGTGCCTTAAGAAATATATGTGTATATACATTTAGAAAGTGTCCTAAGAAATATATTATGTGTAATAAGTGTATGTGTAGTTATTATCTTGTTACTTAAATGTGCTTTCCACCTAATTCGTTTCATTACTTGAAATAGCAAAAACATTGCATTTTAGAATATTTTCAATTTTCTTCTCCACCAAAGTATTTTGGCATGTATGTGGCCAAGGTGGTCTAATTGTAGAGGAATATGGCAGCCATTATCTTGCTACTTCTGATTTTCGTATTTTGCTTAGTATTTTTCCATATAAAGATATGTTTATCAGGAACCATATTTTTGAAAATTTTCATCCTTAAGTAGGGATCTAACTAATGACTACTTAGTTATTAACTAGGCATACATGATTTATAGTGACATAGTGATCACTGTGATAAATCTTATATATGTGGATAATTATCTCTGAGTTTGGTAATAGATAAATATGGATATGCAGGAAAATAAAGAAGCATCCTAAAGTTAATGTATCTGAAACAACAAAAAAAAGGAAAAAAAGACTGAGGAAATTAGAAACTTCATCTCCTTCTGACTTTACTCTCTACTTCTCTAGCAATAGGAGCATTTGGGGTAGGAGGGGCAGAGGGAGAAGGTGAGAAAGAATCCTAAGCAAGCTCCATGCCCAGTGCAGCAGAGCCCTACATGGGGCTTGATTTCACAACCCTGATATCATGACCGGAGCTGAAATCAAGAGTCAGATGCTTAACCAACCGAGCAACCCAGGCACCCCTAGAGCATTTTTGAAGGATACTCCAGCCTTCACATTCCCTAATGGAATGACTCTATCTAGGCTTTGCCAGTGGATTTTGACAACTCAGACAAAAAATGCTGTTTTAGAAAATAATGTGAGGACTTTCCACTTTAAAACTTAAAGTCTCTGGGGCACCTGGCTGTCTCAGCTGGTTAGGTGTCCAACTCTTGATTTTTGCTCAGGTTGTGATAGGGTTGTGAAGCAGGGTTCTGTGTTGGGCAGGGAGCCTGCTTGAGATTCACTCTCTCCCTTTTCTTCTTCCCCTGCCCACCCACTCACAGTCTAAGTAAGTAAATAAATAAATAAAACTTCAAGTCTCTGGATTGGTCATCTGCTGACCACAATACTAATCATCATGAAGCACTTTTTTTTTTTTAAAGATTTTATTTATTTATTTGACAGACAGAGATCGCAAGTAGGCAGAGAGGCAGGCAGAGAGAGAGGGGGAAGCAGGCTCCCCACTGAGTAGAAGGCCTGATGCAGGGCTTGATCCCAGGACCCTGAGATCATGACCTGAGCTGAAGGCAGAGGCTTAACCCACTGAGCCACCCAGGTGTCCCAAAGCACTCTAATTTTTGAACAATAAACAAGTGATATAGGGAAGAGAGAAATGGAAAAGGCCTTGATGTGTATGGAGAGTCTACTCTAGATTAGGTATCATGTTAATTGACTTGTATTAGATATTTTATTAAAAGAGAATGAGGTCCCCAAATTTCTGAGAGATAGAACACACACTATCAAGGAGTTACTTCAGTTTAATATGACAGTGCTATTCTTACCTAAGAAATTATGAGTAATAAGAAAATGTCTACAGTAATAAAGAAAATGTGCTACTGAGGATAGGATAAACACATAGATCAATGAAACTGAATTGAGAAACCAGAAATGGATCCATTAAGTGTACTCAACTAATTTTTGACAGAGGTGCAAAAGCAATTCAATTGGGAAAGGACAGTCTTTTCAGTAAATGTTGGAACAATTGAACATAAAGTAGGGGTGGGGTGAAAAAACTTGACCTTTATAAACCTTACTTTTTATAAAACTAATAACTCAAAATGGATCATAGATCTAAATGTAAAGTGAAAAACTAAAAAACTTATTTATGACCTCCAGTTAGACCAAGAATTCTGAAATATGACAAAAAAAAGCAAGGGGAAAGAATCAATAACTTGACTTCATAAAAATTTAAAACTTTTGCTCTGTGAAAGACTGTGTTAAAAAGATGAAAGACAAACCACTGACTGGGCAAAAATGTTTGCAAATCACATATCTGACAAAGGACTTGTAAACCAAATACATAAAGAACTCTCTAAACTCAACATTAAGAAAACAAACAATCCAATTAAGAAATGGGCAAAAGACTTGAACAGACAATTCACCAAAGAGGATATGGTGATGGAAATTAAGCACATGAGAAGATTTTCAATATCACTAAGTATTAAGGAAATGCAAATGAAAGCCACGATAAGCTATTACACACTTATCAAATTGACTAAAATGAAGTATACTGATCATACCAAGTGCTACCATGGATGTGAAGCTAATAGATCTCTCATACATTGCTGGGGGGAATGTAAAATAGTACAGCTACTCTGGAAAACAGTTGGGCATATTCTTATAAACTGAAACATTCACTTAATGAACACAACCCAGCAATTGGACTTTGGGGTATTTATCGTAGAGAAATGAAAACTAAGTCCACATTAGAACCTGGGGCGCCTGGGTGGCTCAGTGGGTTAGGGCCTCTGCCTTCGGCTCAGGTCATGATCCCAGGGTTCTGGGATTGAGCCCTGCATTGGGCTCTCTGCTTGGCGGGGAGCCTGCTTCTTCCTTTCTCTCTCTCTGCGTGTCTCTTGCCTGCTTGTGATCTCTGTCAAATAAATAAATGAAATCTAAAAAAAAAGAAAAAAAAAGAAACTGTATGTAAATAATTATAGCAGCTTTATTTGAACAGCCTAAAGCTGGAAACAACCCAAATATCTGTCTGTGGGTAAATAGATAAGAAACTGTCCATTCTATGAAATTAAAAAAGGAACAAACTATTAATACATGAGATAACATAGATCTCAAGGACATTATGCTAAATGAAGGAAACCAGTCTCAGAAAGTTACATACTGTAGGATTCTATTTAACATTCAATGACAAAATCATAGTGATTAAGAAGGGATGAATGTGGGGTGCCTGGGTGGCTCAGTGGGTTAGGGCCTCTGCCTTCAGCCTGGGTCGTGATCCCAGGAGTCCTGGGATCGAGCCTCAGCCCCACATCGGGCTCCCCTCAACAGGGAGCCTGCTTCCTCCTCTCTCTCCGCCTGCCTCTCTGCCTACTTATGATCCCTGTCTGTCAAATAAATAAATAAAATCTTAAAAGAAAAAAAAAAAAAAGAAGAGATGCATGTTGGCCACAGGTTAGGATTAGAGTGTGTGGTGATAAAGGGTAAGCTTGAAGGACGTCTTTGTGGTAACAGAACACTATCCTTATCGTAAAGGTGGTTATATGAATCTATACCTGTGGTGAAATTTTATAGGACTACATACACACACAAAAAGAGTGCATGTAAAAGCTGGTGGACTCTATGGGACGCCTGGGTGGCTCAGTTGGTTAAGCGGCTGCCTTCGGCTCAGGTCATGATCCCAGAGTTCTGGGATCGAGTCCCACATCGGGCTCCTTGCTCAGCAGGGAGCCTGCTTCTCCCTCTGCCTCTGCCTGCCACTCTATCTGCCTGTGCTCACTCTCGCTCTCTCTCTCTCTCTCTGACAAATAAATAAATAAAATCTTTAAAAAAAAAAAAAAAAGCTGTTGGACTCTGAACAAGTTGTGTAATTTAGTTAAAAACATTATACCAGTGACAATCTCCTGGTTTGATAAATAAGTATGGTTACTTAAGATGTTATTGAAGAAAGCAGGGTGATGTTTGCATAGAAAATCTTCATACTATTTTTGCAACTTTTTGTGAGTCCTACATTATTTCAAAATAAAAAGTTTTTAAAAATTAATGTAAGATGTAACTGGAATGCAAATTTACTTCCACCTGCAACTTCAAGTCTGTATGAATATCTATACAAGCTAAAAAGAAGAAAAACCTTGATACATCTAAAATATTCAAATCCAAGTGACAACAGATATGTAAAGAACCTAGATTTCTGAGTGATTTCTCTAGTAACAAAGTATTCTAGAAATAATGTTTATAAAACTGGGAAAATAGTGACTTATGGGACTGGCAAGAGCTTTGGAGTAATACAGGAGGATACCATTGGAGATAAATTCAGGAAAAATAAACACAAGAAAATTAGAGTTATTGGAAGGAAATTCAGTGATGAGCTTACCTAGCCTTGAGTTTCAATTAGTAATGTTAAGACAAAGTTTATAATCTTGACTTTAAATTGCTATTTCTGTTACTTACTGTCATTTTAAGCTTATGATTGAAACATTTTGGAATTTAAAGTTCTGCAAATGGGCAAAAGACTTGAACAGAAAATTCATTAAGGAGGATATGCAGATGGAAAATAAGCACATGGAAATTCTTATCTATTTCATAAAGTGAGAAAATTTATAAGTTATGCCAACATTTGCCTCTAAAAATGTCTCTCAATTCAAGGAGTTCTTTTGTAGTTGGAAGTATTCTGTGATCATTGTAGGGTCTTCATTCATGTGATATTATTTACAAACTGTCTTACCATCTTGGAAATATAATTGACCTTGGCCCACAATTTCAAATGATTATCTTTCTAAAGAGGGCGAATTTCTCCAAAGTTACAATAGGAAAGGTTACAATCTCTCTAGATAACTTTTTTTCCTGAAGAGAATTTGCTAACATTTTACATCCTTCCTCTAAATTTAAGATTATAAGGCGGCGACATCAGAAAATTGGGTATTTGTGATATGGAAGGCAAGCATCACTTCTTGGATGAATATCCAATGTACCAGATTATAGACACTGATGCGGCCACCATTGCAGCAAATGGACTGCAACTACATATTTTGAATTATTGAAGCAGTGGCTTGAAACTATTCAGTAGATCAGATGTATTGCCTTCCCTCATGAGATTGATGAGAATTCAGTTCTGCTCGCTACACTCCAGTGCAGAGGACTGGAGGGCATTTAGCACAATGAGAAAGGTCAAAGTAAGACAGTATTGGTTTCTGAACCTAAAAATTCCAAACTCTTTGCTTCCCATTAAAATGAATGAAGAAAAGCTATGTTTTGATGAGTAGCATCCCGAAGACTTGCCTGAGGCATAAAGGAAAGAAACTACCGTGGCTAAGACCAGGAAATGCTTATTTGCCACCTGCTAGAACATTGAGAGGAGCACAGTGCAGCACACTATCTTTCTTGAAACATTATCGTCTCAAAAGTTATATGCAACTTAAATAATGGAGTTTCCAACATGGAAAATACATTACGAGGAGAGAAAAGAAAGAGAGAGACAGAGGTGAACCAAGAAGCCAACTCTTAACCTACAAAAAACAAACTGATGGTTACCAGAGGGGAGGGGGTAGGGGAATGAGTGAAATAAGGGATGGGGATTAGGGAGTGCACTTGTGATGAGCACTGGGTGACACGTCCAAGTGTTGAATCACATACTGTGCACCTGAAACTAATATTACACTGTACATTAACTAACTGGAATTTAATAAAACCTTTAAAAAAAGAAAATACATTACTATATTTGGCTCTTCTTTTTGGCAGATATTCCAGGAACAAAACAGCAAAGTAATTTTGCGATTCAAATTGATTGCAAAATGGATTTTTCATACAACAGCTACAGTCAGATTTCGCTATAGGCAAAAGTTTAAAAGTTAGGAAAAGCACTAATCATGCAGAATATTAGATTTCTGAGAAAACACTTGAACTAGTGACCAAAGATATGTAACTCTTAAGTTGATTCCAACTCTTTGGCTAAATCGAAACAGCTCCAAATTGTATGACATGTTTTAGGATGTGAGGAACACCCTCAGTCAAACAAGTTCAGTGGAAATGTTAAAAGGAAACAATTGCTCATCGAGCTGAAATAGTGGGGATTTGATATGATGAAGGTTTTTTCCCTGCTTATGTGTTTCTTGTTAGCATGTCAGATTGATCAGAACTGGAATTCTACCAATCTCTCCCACAATATCCCCCCTCCTCTGACTCTCTCTAGCACCAGAGATCACAAAGAGCTTGACACATCTATTGATAAATTCTGGGAGAAGGAAATGTGATAAGTAATGTGCTTAGACACACACGCGCACACACACACACAGTTTCTTCTCTTTGAAATTATTTCTGAAATTTCTTCTACTATTCTTAGCCAAATTAAATAATAAGGCTAAAAATAAAATCTTCCTTTGAGATCCCAGGATTGGTAATCTCCCAGAGAAAAGAAGAGCACTATTTGTTATTAGAACACCTGTGGTGGGTGCCTGGGACCTCAGTCTGTTAAGCATCTGTCTTCCACTCAGGTGGTGATCCCGGATCCTGGGATCAAGTCCCGTATGGGGCTCCTAGATCAGTGGGAAGACTGCTTCTCCCTCTACCCCTCCCCCCTGTTCGTGATCTCTCTCTCTCTCTCACACACACTCAAATAAATAAAATCTTTAGAATGCCTGTGGTAACAAAAAGGGATACTTATGTTCATTAATTAGGTTTCTATTCTGTCCTTTTTATTAACATTTGATATATGTATAAGAATACATGTAACATAAATTATTTGAGACACAAATTGAATTGAACAGTTACTAACCTACCCCCAGCTAAAGAATATTGCCAATAATGTTGCCTCTATCTGCATGTCTCTTTCCCATATTGCATCTTCACTTCCCTATGCCCCAAGAGGTTCCACTATTATGAAATTTGTGTTTATCTTGTTTCCCCCATCCCCTAGTTTTATCCCAAACATATTTAGGTCTAAAGAATACACTGTTTCATTTCTTGGTTTGAAGCTTTTAAAAACAGTAACTACTGTACACATTCTTCTATGATTTTCCTTGTTTAACAACATTTTATTTCATTCATGTTGTTGCATATAACTGTAGATCTTTCATTTTTACTGCTGCATGAAATCACATTGTGTGAATATTCTACAATTTGATGATCCGTGATCCTGTCAACAGATATTTGGGACATTCTAACTGCCATCCAGTTATCCAAGCCCTTATCATCACCTACTTCAGGTTGAGTAATCCTGATTATCAATAAGCTAAAAAGTTTCTTCAGTTAAAACAGGATTAGCGCCCTGATGAATTATAGCCTTTTGTAAGGAATAACCCAAGAACGCTCTTTAGATCCTTTTGATCATAGGATGCTTAGCACTAGAGTAAGTCATAAGACTGATTCTAATATTTGCTCCTTTCCTTTATGGTACACAGGTTTTGTAATACTATATTCTATTTTGAGATTACTTTGAATAAACATGGTCTGAGAAACATTTTCCATAATGCAAAGAGCTTGTGCTTTAGATTCAGTCATATTTGGACTGAAATCCTGATTCTGTTACTTTCTAGTTATAAGAGCTTAAATAATATATTTAACTTCCCCAAGCCTTGGTTTCTCTTTCAATAGAATGTAAACAATAATACATATTCATAAGATGGTGATATTCATAAGTAAGGTGATACATGCCTAGCATAATGTCTAGTGTGTGGAAGACACTTAGTAAATGTGTAGAGAATAAAGGACTGAAGAATGAGTAGTTGAAATGGTGAGCAAAGGACAACAAAGACGGCTGCAGAGCATAGAAGGTAACAAAGCTGTGTGAATTGGGTGTGAGAAAACAGCAGTGGGTCGCATTCGAAGGAGGGAACATGTACTCTTATTCAGGGGGCTGCCACATTACTCACTAGTGGTATTCTCTGGTATTGTGCAACTTGGCAGCCTTGTTTAAAGACATTTATATTCTCTTTTTAAAAATATAATATGCTGGTCAAACAAAACATATCTGCACATGATTAGCCTAGAAAGCTATTATTCAATCTCTGATTTAAGAACTCTCATCCAGGGTAAAGGAATGATCAAATAGGTGGCAAAACCAAAGCTAGTATCTTTTGTGTGCCTAGCATATGTCCTGTATGTTCTGGGAAGAGACAAGACAAAAGTGCTGTTGGAAACATGTCAACACTTTGTCCAAGAACCAAAACTTGCACCTTCTGTCTCGTGATGTAGTCTCCTGGCACTGGGCACTTGCTTGGGGAATTTCTCTTTGTCTAGGCTTTGTGGCGTCAGTCCAGGCCAAAGAGCTTCAAGCACCTAAGACACCCATCAAAACTGCCAAGCACATGTACTCATAAGACAAAATAAGCTCGTCAGCTCCTCCCTAGTGAGGATACACTGGATGTTCATGTTCACCTGCTTCATCCCTCCTATCCTCCAGCCCCTCTCTAGTATTTCCTATTTCTGTCATCTTTTCTTTAAAGCCCTACTCCCTAAAATGAGGATATTCTGGGCAGTCCATCTTTAATCCCCTTTATTCACCTCATCCTGGGAACAGCTCTAAGGAAACAATCATTTTGTTTCACTAATTCTTGTAGTTCAAGCTCTTAGTTTGTATTATACATATCATCTACAACCTTAGCGCTGTGAAACCTTTCTCTCCCTCCCATTATTAATTCAAATAAGTTATCGTCAACCATACAAAATTTAAAACATAGCTGAGCATATTTCAAGGCCAAAATTTATTGAAAAAGATAGTGGCTACATCATCTACCAAATTCTGACTTGTAAAGTATATACTGAATGTGTTAGTCATTCTGGTCTCTTTCCACCCTTTTAAAACCTGGTCCTATGTGCATTGCCCACTATTGCTGCTGAGTGATTAACTTAGACTTGACATCAACCTGACCTGCTTGCTGTGCATTCCTTAATAGTTTCATGTTATTTTGCCTAACCCTACCATATATTGCCTGGAAATTTCAAATGACATTCCTCTTCTTGTCAGTATGTCAGAGAACTCTGAAACAGAGAACAGGTATAGTTTGACCTGCCCATTCTGTAGCATTCTTATGACCAGATTAGTAAGAAAAAAATAATTAATATACAAATTAAATGTTATATGATAGATGACATGTACAAGATGCAAAATTTCAACCTTTCGGACATGCTGGCTTCATTCATAATGACTGGGAAGTGCAGAGTTCTAATTTGGCTTTCCCACTTGTCCCTGTTCATGCCTTTCGATGTAGTACTCCTTATTCTTCCTTGTCTGGCTCCTCGTATGTCAGCATCAACCTTCTGGCCTATCATTTATTCTGTTCTGTGCTCCATTCTCCAGACTACCATGATATCCATAAGGAATAATTCTTCTGAGGAGGGGCTAAGGTAAAATTTATTTCCTTTCTGAGAACAAGTATGTTAGTGTCATTCCTCTTTTGTGTTGCTGGTAGGTCAGCTGCTCACTACAGTGGCCTGTTTCAATAGGAAGATCTTACCTTCACATCTTTATGCCCTTGGGAGACTCTATCCCATTGGAGAGCAGCAGAGCAAGAGCCATCCTCTGACTGTTTCATTCTGGACCAGAATGCATTCAGCTAAAATGGAAAGGAAATATTACCAATACTGTCATAGGCAAACGGTTGGGTTTTTCTCTTATATAACCACAAATTTAGAGGCAGGAAAGATATTGAAGCTTCTTTGCAATGCCATCACAGATTAAGGCTCACCTAAGCTATCTTTCTGCTCTGTATACTAAGCATGTAGTTTTTGTTCTCATGTTTACAAAATGGCTACTGTTCCTCCATACATCACATCTGTGTTCAAGACAGGAAGAAAGCAGAGGGTCATTGGGTGTTTTATCACAGAATTTCTTCTCTGGGCTTCCCTGACCAAGCTGTTTATGTTATCATTGACCAAAACTGTGTCTTATAGACAATCCAGCCTATAATCATGACTGAGAAATCAAGTGTTTTAACTTCCCAGCCTTTAGAATAGAAGATGCAAATTTTACAAACATATTACTCCTTCCATTGAAGGCTAAATCAGAGAATTTTTCTTAAAGTTTAAGGAAACTGTATTCATGAAATATATATATTCTTTGTATATCTGTTACATTTTATTACGATTTTGACAAGGGTGCTTAAGGCACTACATAAGTAACTCTCAAATGATAGACATTTTGCAAAATAACTAATATCTTAAACATGACACTGCAGGGCCAAAGAATGCGAAATAAATAGGAGAAGATAACAGGGAGGGGACAATATCCAAAAAAGCACATTAAGAAATGGAAAAGGAGAGAAAACTGAATTAAATATGGCAACAATAAGTGAGCAACCATCCTAAGTGCTTCTTTCTCAAAATCAAAGTCAGCTTGCAGTCAATGTCCTCTTTCCAGGGTGTCAAGGAGGGTGCTGCAGGTGAGAAACAATCAGATGCTTCCGTGCCTTCACAAAAACACACATGTAATCATTTTCAAATACAGAAAAGATTATTGATTTTATTATGCTACATAAAAGTATTAGACCATAGGTTTTTAAATGTTGTTTCTATCTGGAATTCAAAACAATTATTAGCCTTTAAAAGGTACTCTGAAGAAATTTGCTAACAATACACTATGTTATAATGTAAAATTACAGTGAATCAAAGATACTTTTCTCATTTTTTCTCTCCATCCTTCCTTCATATTCTCTCTTTCCCTTGCTCTCTTTTTCCCTACACACATGCATAAACACACAAAAATTTATCCAAATAATATTGTATTTTCCTAAAGTGTTTTAATAAAAAACACATTTTAATGACAAATATGCATATTTATAAATAAAAGTAAGTTATTAGAATATTAAAGCATATGGTTTAGTTTAAGAGAACAAATGTCTCAAATTGTTACCTTTGGTTGTCACTTTTTTTTCCTTTTAATTAGGCAAGATAGGATGGCACTAACATCCTCCACTGTCTGGTTTTCTCCTTTATCCTAGCTTATACCCTTGTACATAAAAATGCAGATATCATTTGCCACTCATCTCTTATGGAGACTGAAAATAGTTGCAAAAAATATTATTTACATTTAGGACATATGTCTTTAACATCTTACTATGATAATAATAGTTTTCATTTTCAACAACATTGAAAATCAAATCAAATCAAAATCTACTTTTAATATTTGTACATATATGTTGATTCTACAATTGTGACTATGTCAGTATTATAATTAATACATTAATAGAAATCTCATGAGTGTATTCAATGTTTTATCACAGCAGGATAAAGAGTTGCATTTTAATTTTAAATTCATTTGACATAATTTTGGAGGGACCTGCTATGTACCAAATATGATGATTGCTTCTTTTCTTCTTTGTAGCCTGTGGTTAAAGACTGGAAACTAAGCATGGGTCTGTCTTCTTCTCCTCTCAGTTGCTAGCATCTAACTTAGTGTCTGGCACATAGTAAGTGTTGAATAAACATGTGGGGAATGCATAAATAGACATTCATCTTAAAAGTCTGTTTCTGTTTTCTGGTCCACTTCTTAGTCATTGTGAATCTAAACTTCTCCTTCCAAAAGAAGAATCCTTTTCCTTGTAGCAGAAGTTCAGACTTGAATGGTGATTCCATTTGTCTCCCAGCCATCTACACATGTGCCAAACTGCCTGTGAATTCTGAAAGGGCCTTTCTTGCTCTTCCCATTCACCATTACCTGAATTCGGATCACCAGCCAGGACCTTCTAGAGTGTCTTCTCAGAGGCATCCTGTTGCAAAATTCTAGCACTTTTAAGTTAAACATCCTTGAGTCATCCAAAAGACTGCCCAACCAAAATGATCTCCCTGCAGAGGGCAGAACTTCTAGGAACATCCATTTGGGGTTCACTTTCTTAAAAAGTATAAATTAAATTTCAATAACCTTAAATAGTATTATCCAATTGCTTTCCTTTATGAGAAAAAATACTCAGGGTATGTTGTGACTACTGGGACTTTCTACATAGGTCTTGTAAGGGCCTATTTAGCCAGAGTGATTCCATCCTCTTAAACAGTGATTTTGTTGTTTATGCAGTAAACCTTAAACTGACCCTGCCCACCCCCCAGGGGAACTTACTTAAAAGCAAGTCCAGGGAAACCAGTAAAATATGGTCGACCAGTCCCTGATAACAGAGCGCAAATACAAAGGCAGGTCAGGTCAGGTGGAGATAACAGAGCCCGAATGCAGGGATGAGTCGGGCCAGGTGGAGACATCCAATCAGTGGGGTGCGCATACTGTCTCCCTAGCTACCAAGGAGTGTGGGCCCCGCCTTTTGGGTGCCAATTCTGACCAAGGTGATAGGCTAGTTCAAATAGCTACTATGGGGTGAATTGTAATTCAGTTGGCCACCCGTGTGTGATCTAGCATGACTGTGCAACTTTCTCTGTGTGTTGCAATCTCATTGGCCACCTGTGTGTGGCCAGGCTCAATCACATGGCCTTTGCTCTATAGAAGTTAGTCTGCGAGGCTGGGAGTGATCACCCTCTCTGTAAGAGATGGCCCCGACCGGTCGGTTTGATTCTCGATGCTTGGTGCGAAATAAAGCTTTGCTTGACTTTCACTTTGTATCAGTCTCGCTTCTTTGATCATGGACCTATCATTGGGGGGGGCCTTTCAGTTCTCAGGAATTCTAGAACCATCTTGTACATTTAACGGTAAGCAACAATACTTTAAGTAAACTGTTTTTGCAAAGTTAATGGTCATATAAAATAAGGCTAGTGAATGGAATGTTTTCTTTCTAAGAAAAAAATTTTTTTTGTGAAAACACATTTACTAGATTATTAAGGTTACAGTTGTGACATATCAAGACTGTGAGTTGCTGCTGCATATTCTACATATTTTATTCATGACTTTGTAAATCATTTCAGAGAAGTATCAGAGAACAAAAAATTTAAAATATATTAGAAATGTCTAATTCCATATTTAGAACCAACTGTCAACCGACCATGACCCAAGGCCTAAATTTATGACTAATTATGAAGCAGCTAGGGTATGAATTATCTCTCATCAAAAATCATTCCAGGTCAATGAACTTCTAAATAGTTCCTGGAGCTACCTGCTCCCTCATGCAATTAAATAGGAACCCATATATTTAGACATCTACAAATGTTCTCAGAAGCTGTGAATTCTTATCCTGTTGTATCACTAAATTGCCTTGTAATTCTATGTTGCTTTTCTATTCCATGTTTTTTCCCACTATAAAAATGAGTATGAACATAACACTTTTCTCTCGAGGACTTTGTGAGGTATAATTAATTAATGTATGTAGCACACTCTGGGAAACTCAGAGGAGAGATATATTGTGTAAGTACAGAGTATTACATGAAAATCTCTAAACTGACTTAATTATACAACAATGTACATTTTCAATATGGATATTTTGGCACTATATTTTCTGTGCCAATATTATAATTTAAAATAATTATAGTAGCTTTACTTTTCAAAAAAAGATATCTTTTTCTTAGAATACCAAATGCCACTAGTCTTTTAGCCATGGTTTCAATGATAGCCTTAGTAAATTTCTATTAGGAATCAAAAATCATATATATATAAGAAATTCAATGAGAGTGCCACAGTTAGTCTGGGTTATGGATGTTTATAATGACATGCTGAAACCATTAGTGAAGCATTAGTGTTCTAAGGATGGGCTTACCATGGTTCTACAGAGAGCCAAATCTGAATTTAAAGCACAATTTGATTAAATAGTGTCTGTGGAGCAAAAGGCAACAATGTTAAGGGGTGGGAAAAACTCCAAATGTCACAATGACAACCCTAAATTTTCTTTTGTTTGTTCCACCAAATTGAAAACAATAACAACCTATCATCTACCTATTATGCATTAAGTCCCGTAACTTGTCAGCTGCTGAAATAATTGCCCAACCCCTTAAATATTTCCAATATATGCCAGCAAGTAGTGACAGGGTCAAATTCCCCCCAAAGTATAGAATTTTTGATCTTAGAATCCACTTCTTTTCCTTATTGAATCCTCCATATATATACATATATTTAAAACCCTCCTTCCAACAACAGAATTATTTGAATTTATCATGCCTGTTATCTGTTATTCTCAAAGTACTTTACTACTAATAATAATCTGTGAAATTTGCCTGTGATGTGGGTATTATTACTTCTGTTTCAGCAGCATGTCCCTGACTCTGGTCCCGTCTAGTACTGCCAAGATGTCTGATTATTGGAATTAGGAGTGGAACTGGAGACCAGAGCCAGATTGTGAGGTGGGTGGCTGGTAGTTCTGCTGCTTTTTTGTGCTGTCCATGTCAAAAAACTTGCAGCTGTAGTTCCACGCAGGGATCAGTTTCAAAGTTTGACTCCCTAGCACTGCGGTGAAGCCTGGCACAGCAATGGCCGGCCTAGTACAAAGACACTACCCTGATCCACATCTGTTTGAAGCTACTGAAGCCTGCCTTGATTCACGGCTCCTTGTTTGTGTTTCAGTTCCTCCCTCCCAAGAAGCCAGCAGAAGACCAGAATGACCACCCACTTCTTCTGAGACGGTCAGATGGAACTGATAATAATCTTAGAGCATTGGCATCTGGAGTAGTATGTCTTGCTTATCCCTTCCTACTTTTTTTTGTGATAGTAACACTACATAAGAATAAAGTTGCAAGGATAATAAGTGTATAAAGGGAGGCACAGGTTGGTCGAGTGATCCCCATAAAATAATTTAATAAAGATTTGTCATTTCAAATATTGTATAACACACCCTCTTCAGTTTTCTTGTGGTTGTTAAACCTCTGATTCTCAGCACCTTAAAATTATGAGTTTATTACTATCTATTGATTAGTATTTGTGGATAATACCTGAGTAACACTATCACCCTTAAATTTGTTTTAATTAATTTCCAACCTGCTTGGCTATTTCCTTTCTTTTTTTGTAGATTTTTTAAAATTAACATATAATGTATTATTTGCTTCAGGGGTACAGGTCTGTGAATCATCACTCTTACACAATTCACAGCACTCATTATAGCACATACCCTCCCCAATGTCCATAACCCAGCCACCCTATCCCTCCCCACCAACCCCCCAGCAACCCTCAGTTTGTTTCCTGAGATTAAGGGTTTGTTATGATTTTTCTCCCTCCCAGTCCCATCTTGTTTCATTTTTTCTCTCCCTACCCACCACAATCCCCACCCTGCCTCTCAAATTCCTCATATCAGAGAGATCATATATAATTGTCTTTCTCTGATTGACTTATTTCGTTTAGCATAATACCCTCTAGTTGCTTGGCTATTTCTTTTTTTTTTTTTTTTTTTTTTTTTTTAAAGTTTTTTTTTTTTTTTTTGACAGACAGAGATCACAAGTAGGCAGAGAGGCAGGCAGAGAGAGAGGAAGGGAAGCAGGCTCCCTGCCGAGCAGAGAGCCTGATGCGGGACTCGATCCCAGGACCCTGAGATCATGACCTGAGCCGAAGGCAGCGGCTTAACCCACTGAGCCACCCAGGCGCCCCCAGCTTGGCTATTTCTTAAAAACTGTCACTAACCGTTTACTCAGACAGGGAAATGTGAGTCTTCTACGGAGATGAAAATTCTTCAGATTTGTAAAGATGTTGAGTGTCATAAGCATATTCAGAGGTTCCCAAATAAATATTAGACCTGGATTGCAGTCTTTCTTTTTTTTATCAAAATGTAAAAGTTCCTGGAGTGTTCAAGTTATCAAAAAAAAAAAAAATTATTTTTTTTGCTGAGTTCACAATTTTGTATTCATTGTATCCTTTCCTGAATTCCACGTAGTAAAACAAAAAGATCCATATCAGCACGGGAAGTGGTTAAAAGTCCTTTTTGCAGATTGGAGATTTCAATAAATTTCAGAGAGAAACATGGATGAGCTCATATAAGAGGGCTAACCACAGAGCACCTTGGCGAAAATTAGGGAAGGACACCTCTGGAAGGGATAGAGCCCTGAAGGCGCATTCACATCTCTCTAAATGTTGAGGAGCTCCACCATTCAGTCCTTGATCTCTCTCCACCCTTACTCTTTAGGAAGTTCTCGTCTTTAAATACCATCTTAATACTGACAGCCAGATCTGTACTGCAGCCCCATCTGCCTGCCTTAGCTCTTGATTCCTTTATCTGTTGTCCACTCAGCATACCTACCTTGATATCCAGTAGATCATCAACATGAACCTGGCCAAAAAATAACTCTCAGTTCCCTTACCCTTACACAAACCTGATCTTCCCTAAGTCTTTCTCACTGTAATTGGTAACACTACACTTCATGCGTATATTTCACCCAAATTCCTAGAAATCATCCTCAATTCTTTTCCCATCTCTTACTGCAGCCCTGAAGCATGTTCTGTGGGCTCTGTATTTTGTTTCTTTCTTTACTTTCTTTCTTTCTCTCTTTCTTTCTTTCTTCCTTTCTTTCTTTCTTTCAAGTATTACTTGTTTCAGGGGACAGGTCTGTGATTCTTCAGTCTTATACAACACCCAGTGCTCACCACAACGCATACCCTCCCCAATGTCCACCACCCAGCCACCCCATCCCTCCCACCCCTTCCCCTCCAGCAAGCCTCAGTTTTTTTCCCAAGATTAAGAGTCTTTTATGGTTTTCTCCCTCTCTGGTTTCATCTTGTTTCATTTTTTCCTCTCTTCCCCCATGATCCTCTGCCTTATTTCTTAAATTCTATATTTACTTTAAATCCTGGTTCAAGCCACTCTCACACCCTCTATTCTGACAAGCCACCCATCTCTCAACACCACTCCTCTAACAGCCTCCTAACATTTCTGGTCTTTATTCTTGCTCCCTGTACAATTCACTCTTCAACACAGAAGTTACCTTTTTAAGTTATAAGTCAGACCGTAGCATTGCCTAGTTCAGATCCCTCCAACAGTCCTGTCAGAGTTAGGATAAAATCCAAACTTCTTATTGTGGCGAACAAGGCTCTATATCTCTGGTCACTCTCTATCTCTCAGACCTCATCTGAAACACTCTACGTCTTGTTCTCAGCCCTCTTATTAATGGCGTTTTGGATCTTTCTCGAAAAGGTTAGGCTCGTTTCTGTTTTAGGATCATAATATTGCTCTGGTCACCCATGCACTCATGCTACTCATGTTTATTGAGCACCTCGCATAGGATAGATTGTTTTATGCAACAAGGAAACAGCAGTTTCAAGAGAACCTGCCCTCAAGGCCTTTACATTCTTGTGCCTAAAAGAACAATTTACCATCTCTCATCAAGGCTCCTAAAATAGCCTCCTACCCCTTCCCTTTGTTTCTATTCTTGCAGAAAAAAAAAATTAGCCACAATATCTTATATTTCTCACTGCCTGTGTTTCAAAACATTCTGATCATGTCTTATGAATACAGCTTCTTGAATCCCTTAAAGGATACTATTAGAATTTTACTAGCATCCTAAATTAATTTTCTTTCCCATAGCATTAATTGTTGTTTTCTCCTTTAGTTCTTTTTTGCATTGTATATTTATCTCAAGTGTCTTGTTTTTCTTAGTTTTCATTTCTGTTATGGAACAGAGAACAGAGTTGATTAACACAGGGCAATGACATGAGTTTCTTCTATAAAGACAGTAGAGAAGTGTGTTGACCACAATTCAAATTCTCACTTCTTTGTAGGTCACCTACTTTTTCTGTCTTTAAGATATTAGAATTTTCTCTTGATAGTTGTATTTTTTTAATATTTTGTGAGTTTTTCTCCATATGTGTTTTTAAAACATTTTCTCCTACTAAAATTCAAGCCCTTCCAATATAAACTCAATTCTCATTATTGCTTATATTATACCATTTCTCCAGTTGTCTTCCATTAATAATGTATCTTTTCTTCCATTTTCCATCATTCTTTCTTTCATTTCCTCTTTTCCCTCCTGTTCTGCCTCCTTTTCTCAACTGCGTTCTGTTTCTTTCTTGAGCTCTCAGTAGTTACATGCTGGACCTTCTGGATCAATTTTTTTATTAATTACTTTTATCATATTTTAATCTATTTATTTTTAGAATTTATTTATTTTTAGAATTATGTTTCTTGAAATTTCTTTACTTTATCTTCTATATCATTAATTGGTCTTCTGTGGTGTTCATTATATTTTTCTGAATTGCATCAATTCAGAAATTTTGGATATTAGAGAACAATAGAGGAGTTCTTGACAAAGTCTAAAATTAGAAACTAAAATTCTTTTTTTTAAAGATTTTATTTATTTGACATAGAGAGAGAGAGAAAACAAGCAGGGGGAGTGGCAGGCAAAGAGAGAGGTAGGCAGAGGGAGAGGGAGAGGCAGGCTCCCCACTGAGTAGAGAGCCTGATGTTGGCCTGGATCCCAAGACACTAGGATCATGACCTGAGCTGAAGGCAGATGCTTAACCAACTGATCCACCCAGGAGCCCCTAGAAACTAGAATTCTAAATCTAACCAAGGACTGGATACACACAAGAACTCAAAAACGTTACCTCCCACAGATGTTTTGGTGAACCTACTGAAAACTATATTTCACAAAACAATCTATATCTATCTATCTATATATCATAAAGAGTTATAAATGTGCTTTGAGGAGCTATGGAATTAATAAAGAATGTAAAAGTAAGAAAATTATAGATGACATCTATGTAGTAAGACTAGAAACTACTGGTCCAAATTAAAACAGAAGTCAAGAGAGCTCTGTGAAGACATTACCTCAAAAAGATAGTAGGTTTCTTTCACAAAAATGTGACTGAAAATGTGAATTTCTTCTGACAGTAAGGAAAAGGAAAGGCAGTTAGAAACTCGGGGAAACACAAATAGCTATACAAGAAAGCTGTGGTTCTAAAATGGAATTTTAAAACGTGGCATGATTTTTAGTAGTTTATGTTCTGTAAGAAAAATACCACTTGTCTTAATCTAAAAACATTCAATGTTGAACAGCACAGTTTTAATCACTTATGATTAAATTTTCTTCTTTACAGGTAAACCACACAATTTGGATATCAGTGAATGATGTTTTATAATTATTATAAATACTGTTTTTAGTTTCTTATTTTTAGATCAACTATTGTCAAAGATCACAAAAGCTTTGATTATGTTATAGAATTATCTAAGTTAACATGTGAAAGAAATGACAAAAATGACAGAAATTGGAAGATGGCATGACAAGAGGTAGAGAAACACGTAAAGAAACTAACTTCTCATATTATCTAAAGAGAACTCAATAGGTTCTGCCTAAAGTTGATGTGTTAAGATATGGAACTTTAGATATTTAATATTACAATAATAGCTACTTGAGTAATTAAACTCAGAAACAGAGTGGTAGAGGAAGGAAGAGGGGAAATCAGAAGACAGTGTAACTGCAGTCATTTTCTACTTGCAACACTGATTCAGCCAATATTGTCTAAGTCAACAAGCACTGGCACATACATATTACCCAGAAATATAATGGTAAACTTCAGAAGAACCAATTTTTATCAGAATTAATTAGCCATATGAAAATTATGAAATAACACATTAGTTAAAATATTGCCCAGAGAAGTGAATTAGTCTTTACGTCATCTGGCTGAAAAATGATAAAGCATTAAAAGTATATATTCTTTAAAGAATGACATATATGAAATGTGTAAATTAATCTTTAATGTGAATTATAATCATTTCTTAGTTCAACTAAAGGGCAAGGAATTTAAGATAAACAATGATGAATAAATAAAATGTAAAACATATTTAAACAAACACATTAGGTTTTGCTGAATAAAAACTAACCAAAATATCTCAGTGATATTCAACAATAAACTTTTGTTATTATTAACATTACTTTGCTTATGGGACTGCAGTTCAGCTAGGACAATTTCTTTAGCTTTTAGTTCTGCAGCGAAGACTGAGCTCCATAGTTCAGGAACTCAGGCTGATCAGGGCAGTATTTTCTGAAGAATGCTTTTCTCATGATAAAAGTTGCAAGTTTCTACAGGGATGCATGAAAACACATGTTGCCTCTTAAGGCCTAGGTTCAAAATTTATACATTCACTTCTACCTTCATACCACTAGGCAAAGCATATCACATGCCCAATCTCAACATCAATGGAGCGGAAAATATACTTCTCATATTTGCTGAACAGTAATCTAAGCTACCACATACACATAGATGAAATAGTTTGTTTCTATTGAGCACTGCTGCTTTCATTCAGAAATACATTTTAGGAAATTATTATTCCAACCAGACTTTACCTATTATGTGTTTCTCAAGTATAAAAATGCCAATAAAAGCTTTGCTAGTCAAGCTGCCAATAAAAACTACATTAATAGAGTAATACATAACCAAGCCATTATTTATCATCTCACTATAAGCAGACACTAAAGCGAATTGCGTGGTAAATTATTCTCAAAAAGGGAAAGTATCATTTGTTCATTGTCTCAGCATACACATTTATGTATACATTATAGTAATTCTAGAAACATAACATTCATCTTTTGTGTGAATAGAATATGTATAGCATTTTTTGTATAGCATTTGATAGGAAATGCTCACTTTGTTCTGTTGAATAGCACTATCACTTGGAATATTAATAACAAATTAGCACATTGGACACAACATAGTCTGGTGAAGGTTGACTAAAAGTAACAGCAGTTCTTATATGAATTTCTTAGTATATATTCAAAAATTCTTTAAACATAAAAACATTACTTTTGACCACTAAGAAAAAAAATATTATATAGGGACTTATCTTCTCTATGATCTAAAAGGAGAAACATTATAGTCTTTTAAGATAAACATTGATTTGAATTTCAAAAATGAAGCATGGATAACCATTAAGATTTCTTTTTATTATTTAGATACTGCTAAAAAGAACATTAATTTTGGCTTAGAGACATATGGATTTTGTTGATTGGCCAGCATGTTCAAAAATCTAAATTCATTTTAGAAACATTTTAAATGAATCAGCTGGTAAAACTCCAAGCAGAAACAAGAAGCTAACTAAGAAGTAGGCCATTTTTCTCTTGATGTTTCTTTGTTTCTCTTTTTCACCTTCTTTCTCCATTTACAGCCCAGGAAATAAAGTTAAGTCCTCATGCAAACATTGCAGAATAGTTCTTGTGGTCTTGGCATGCCTTCCTGGACCTCCCAACTCCCCCAGTATTCCAAATTGTTAAGACCTACACATATTTAAATGATTAATTTATCTGCAATGGAAAGAATGAGACCTACAAAGGCTTGCATAATCCTCAAACTCTAGAAAACCTATTAAGGGAAATAAAATCAATAAAATTTCCACTGAATTGAATAATTCAGCAAAGTCCTTTGCTGCAAATACATACAGATAGATGTATAGATGGGGAGATAGGTGATTGCTAGTTGATAGATAGATAGATGATAGATAGATAAGAGAGAGGGGGATAGACATATAGGTATAGAGATAGAGATATGTATGTACACATACATATGTACATATTATACATATGTATAATATATATACATTTATATATATTTTGTATATATTTATCCTTATAAACATATGTAGATGCAGCTCACTATTTTCATGATGTACCTGCATGAAAACATTTCACTAAACCTACCTTAAATGCATCCCTAACTGGGATGCCTGGGTGGATCAGTCAGTTAAGCATCTGCCTTCAGCTTAGGTCATGATCTCAGGGTCCTGGGATTTAGTCCCACATCGAGGGAGCCTGCTTCTCTCTCTGGCCCTCCTCCTGCTAGCTCTCTTTCACCCTTTCTCTCTCAAATAAATAAATAAGATCTCTAAAAATTGTATTCCTAAGTTATATTTTAATAATAAATCAATAACATAGGGCAGCAGTATCTGTGGGGCAAAAAAGATTGTCCAAGAAATATATCCAAAAATTAAAAATTTTTATTTAATTTTTTTTGAGGAAGGAATTAAATGCAGACATTTACTTTCTCTTTTACTAAGCAGTGTTTCAGTTTTTGAGTCAAATTTTTGTCTTCAGTGGTTTTTCAGGTCTCTACCAATCAAATCTCTCATTCCTATAATTGCAACCTTTTAAATAAGTAAATAATTTAAACACTTGATTAATTCAAATTGGCCATGTCTTCCACAACCAAGCCAAATTGGTGATAATTTCTGGTACACAGGGTGCCTGGGTGGCTCAGTCGATTTAGTGCCTGCCTTTGGATCAGGTCATGATTGCAGAGTCCTGGGATCAAATCCTACATCAGGCTCCCTGCTCCATAGGGAGCCTGCTTCTCCCTTTGCCTCTGCCTCTCTCCTTCTCTCCCTCTGTGTGTGTGTGTGTGTGTGTGTCTCTCATGAATAAATAAAATCTTTGAAAAAAATTCCTGGTACACAAATAAGGAAAGTGAAATGCTTAGCAAACAGTAACACTTAGTAGGTACTCACTAAGTCTTTGTTGAATGATTCAATGAACGAATTCTATAAAACCAGGAACTGAAAGACAAATTTGGCTCATTTTTCTTTATTTCACAAAATTTCAACTCAAAACATTGGAACTGTCACTGAATGAAGGAGAAAGTAGGTATCTGTATTTAATTCCCTTGCATGAATGCTTAAAAGTTTTAAATACTGATTTATAAGATGAATTTGTCCTGGATTATTTCTTCAACAATCTTTTCTTTCCCCACCAGCACCACTGCTTTAAATTATTGATTCATCATTAAAGTATAAGTCAGGAGTACATTTAAAGTAAGTTTGATGAAAGACAAAATAAAATAAAAAATAAAATAGGTTAGTGAGAAATGTTTACATGAGAAAATCACAAAATAGTAGTCTTTATGCATTTATGAATATGTAAATGAGTTTGTTTATTTTTGAAATATTCTATGAAGGGGTTTTACTGATGTGGTCATGAAAATGTGCTCCTCTTGCTGTGAAGAGCAAAATTCACTGAAGGCCTCAGCTCCCCGTCTAGATCTACCCCATCCCTGGGCCAGTCACACCATGGCCATGCTTCCTAGACAAAGGTTGAACATAGTGAAGGGGATAAGCTCACTATGGGATAAGACTAGGCACCACTTTAATGAGTGGCTTTGACTCAAGGACTTTCTATTAGTCTGACCACAACTTTCTTAGAATTGAGCTTTGGTCTGAGACTCTGCCTGCTGATTCTTCCTTCCTTCCTCCTCTCTCTATCATAGGTGTCAAACTTTCAAGGCAGCTTGAATGCTCCTCCCACTTTGTCTGGCTCTGTCCCCTTTATCTTTTATAGTTTTCCCCCAGTACATGTCTTGGACTTCCAATCCTACCATATCATTTGTTTCTCAGACCATTCTAACAGAGCTGAATAATTCAATTTAGTTGAAATTTTATTGATTTTCTTCTCTTTAACATCTTCTTTAGGGTTGAAGATCATGCAGGCTTTTATAGAACTCTTACTCTATCCCATACAGATAATATATTAGTATTAACCATTAAAATATGTATAGGATTCAAGAGTTTGGAGCTTTTATTTACAAAGGGAAGTGCAGAAGGCAAACCCAAAATAGGTATATAACTAAGTTTGCATATGTATGTTAGGCCCCTAGTTTGAATATGAAGAAAGGAGATGAAATAGAGAAATATGGTCTACTTCTTCAGCTCATTGTCGTCCCTGCTTAGACCTTCACTTGCTAATTCAATCAAAATACTTACAAAGTGAGTTCAAGTTGTTGAACACAATGTTTTTTTAACACAACCAGATCCAGGAGATATTGCCATTATGTCTCTGAGGTCAAGAATAGTTATTTTATTAAGAGAATTTAAGTATAGTTTTTAAAAATTTAATGATCAGCCATTTTTCATTTGTGAAATTCAAAGTGAAGTTTATCTTAAAAGACCTTATAAAATGACCCTATTTGAGTAGGAGTCACGAAAAATTAAACTAGTCAAGATATGACTTTTTTTCTTAAAAAAGTAGTATTTCTTATGCCTAAGGAGCTCTCAAATATATGCTTATGTTAATTGATTTTAAAAACTGCAGTTTAAGTACGGAGATTCCTCAAAAAGTTAAAAATAGAGCTATTCGGAGGAAGGAGTCAAGATGGTGGAGAAGTAGCAGGCTGAGATGATATCAGGTAGCAGGAGATCAGCTAGATAGTTTATCAAACTATTCTAAACACCTACAAATCCAACAGGAGATCGAAGAGAAGAAGAGAATCAATTCTAGAAACAGAAAATCAACCACTTTCTGAAAGGTAGGACCTGCAGAGAAGTGAATCCAAAGCAACGGGAAGATAGACCACCGGGGGAGGAGCCACTCCCAGTAAGCGGCGGAGCAATGGAGCACAAAATCAGAACTTTTAAAAGTCTGCTCCACTGAGGAGCTAAGTTCCAGAGGCTAAGCTGGGGTGAAGCCCATGCAGGGGACAGCATGGTCTCAGGTCCCACAGGACCACAGAAAGGTTGGGGGTGTCTGAGTGTTGCAGAGCTCACAGGTATTAGAGTGGGAAAGGCGGCTACAGAGACGGAACCAAGAAGTGAGCTCTCAACTCGGGGTTACCTTAAATTGTGATCCGTGGTACAGTCAGACCACTGCTCTGTGAGCAGGGACCCCACAAGATCCGGGAAGACCACTCTGGAAGAGCGCAGGGATCTGCTGGGTTTGGAGACTCCAGGCAGGGCTATGTGCCAGAGACAGAGATGCTTGGTCACAGGCTGGGTGAGCTCGGAATGCGGCCTGAGGCCAGGGAGATGGGAGTGATTGAGCACTTTTCTCCAAGGGCGCACTGAAGAGTGGAGCCCCGAATTCACGGTTCCTCTGGGCCAGAGATTGGGAGGCCGCCATTTTCATTCCCATCCTCCAGAACTCTACAGAAAGCGTTCAGGGAACAAAAGCTCCCAAAAGTGAAACCGAGCGGATTACTTAGCCTGGCCCCTGGTAAGGGCGGTGCAATTCCACCTGAGGCAAAGACACTTCAGAATCACTACAACAGGCCCCTTCCCCAGAAGATCAGCAAGAAATCCAGCCAAGACCAAGTTCACTTACCAAGGAGAACAGTGGAATTCTAGATGAGGAGAAAGCAAAGCATGGAATTCATGGCTTTCTGCCCATGATTCTTTAGTCTTGCAAAGTTAACTAATTTTTTTTAATTTTATTTTTTTTCTTATACTAAAATTTTTGTAACTTTTACTCTTTCCTCTTTTAACGTTTTTTAAGCTAGTTTATCTTAAAAATACCTTTCATAAAAAAAATCTTTTTTGAACCTTCATTATTATAGTCATATTTTATCCTTCATTGTATCTAACTTTATTTTTTGTAAACACATAGGGTTTTTTCTTCTAAAAAAATTTGGGATACAACTTCTTCTAATATATCAAAATATACCCTAAATCTAGCACAGGGCTTTGTTCTAGTCTCCAGCCTGAGCAAATTCTCTCCACTTTCTTTTTCTTTATTCTCCCAACCAACTTATCAACTCCTTTTTTAGAAATTTTAAAAAAAAAATTTTTCATCTTGGGGTGCCTGGGTGGCTCAGTGGGTTAAGTTTCTGCCTTCTGCTCAGGTCATGATCTCATCAAGCCCCACAGTGGGCTCTCTGCTCAATGGGTAGCTGGCTTCTCTCTCTCTCTCTCTCTCTCTCTCTGCCTGCTGCTCTGCCTACTTGTGATCTCTCTCTCCATGAAATAAATAAATAAAATCTTAAAAAATTTTTTTCATCTTTATAGTCATATTCCATCCCTCCATCATATTTACCCTTATTGTGTATATATGTATACACACACACACACACACACACACATATATATATATATATATATATACCATTCTTTAAAATTTTGGGAGGTAGTTTCTTCTAAGAGACCAAAATACTCCCAAAATTAAGTGGGTGACTGTTCTATTCACCAGTCTAATATATATAATTTTCTTTTTTATATTTTTTCTTTATTTCTTTATTTTTTTTATTTTCTGAACTTCTTTTTACCCTCTTTCTTCCCCCCATGATTTGGGGTCTCTTCTGATTTGGTTAAAGCACATTTTCCTGGGGTCTTTGCCACCATCTAGTATCATATTCACTCGTTCATATATTCTTATCTGGATAAAATGACAAGACAGAAAAACTCACCACAAAAAAAAAAGAAAAGAAAGAAAGAACAAGAGGCCGTACTGAAGGCTAGGGACCTAATCAATATGGACATTGGTAATATGTCAGATCTAGAGTTCAGAATGACTATTCTCAAACAAACGTAGTGATCCAAAGGGGCATGTGCACCCGAATGTTTATAGCAGCAATGTCTACAATAGCCAAACTATGGAAAGAACCTAGATGTCCATCAACAGACGAATGGATAAAGAAGATGTGGTATGTATACACAATGGAATACTATGCAGCCATCAAAAGAAATGAAATCTTGCCATTTGCGACGACGTGGATGGAACTAGAGGGTATCATGCTTAGCGAAATAAGTCAATCGGAGAAAGACAACTATCATATGATCTCCCTGATATGAGGGAGAGGAGATGCAACATGGTGGGTTAAGGGGGTAGGAGAAGAGTAAATGAAACAAGATGGGATTGGGAGGGAGACAAACCATAAGTGACTCTTAATCTCACAAAACAAACTGAGGGTTAATGGGGGGAGGGGGTTAGGGGGGGTGGGATTATGGACATTGGGGAGGGTATGTGCTATGGTGAGTGCTGTGAAGTGTGTAAACCTGGCGATTCACAGACCTGTATCCCTGGGGATAAAAAGATATTATATGTTTAAAAAAAAAATAAAACTTAAATAAAAAAAAAAAATGAACTATTGGGATTTCATCAAGATCAAAAACTTTTGCACGGCAAAGGAAACAGTCAACAAAACCAAGAGACAACTGATAGAATGGGAGAAGATATTTTCAAATGACATATCAGATAAAGGGCTAGTATCCAAAATCTGTAAAGAGCTTAGCAAACTCAATACCCAAAGAACAAATAATCCAATCAAGAAATGGGCAAAGGACATGAACAGACATTTCTGTAAAGAAGACATGCAGATGGCCAACAGACACATGAAAAAGTGCTCCACATCACTCAGCATCAGGGAAATACAATTCAAAACCATGATGAGGTACCACCTCACACCAGTCAGAATGGCTACAATTAGCAAGTCAGGAAATGACAGATGCTGGCGAGGATGAGGAGGAAGGGGAACCCTCATACAAGGTGGGAATACAAGCTGGTGCAGGCACCCTGGAAAACAGCATGGGGGTTCCTCAAAAAGTTGAAAATAGAGCTACCCTATGACCCAGCAATCACACTACTGGGTATTTACCCTAAAGATACAAATGTAGTGATCCGAAGGGGCACGTGCACCCGAATGTTTATAGCACCAATGTCCACAATAGCCAAACTATGGAAAGAACCTAGATGTCCGTCAACAGATGAATGGATAAAGAAGAAGTGGTATATATGGAATGGGATGGAATGGAATGGAATGGAATGGAATGGAATGGAATGGAATACTATGCAGCCATCAAAAGAATTGAAATCTTGCTATTTGTGATGATGTGGATGGAACTAGAGGGTATTACGCTTAGCAAAATAAGTCAATCAGAGAAAGACAATTATCATATGATCTCCCTGATATAAGGAAATTGAGAGGCAATATGGGGGGGTTGGGGAAGTAGGAAAAGAATAAATGAAACAAGATGGTATCAGGAGGGAGACAAACCATAAAGACTCTTAATCTCACAGTACAAACTGAGGGTTGCCGGGGGAGGGGGGTAGGGAGAGGGTGGTGGGGTGATGGACACTGGGGAAGGTATGTGCTATGATGAGTGCCGTGAAATGTGTAAACCTGTCGATTCACACACCTGGGGCTAATAATACATTATATGTTAATAAAAAAATTAAAAATTAAAAAAAAAATAGAGCTACTCTACAATTCAGCAATTGCACCACCAGGTATTTCCCCAAAGGATACAAATGTAATCTGAAGGGGCACCTGTACCCCAATGTTTATAGCAGCAATGTCCAGTAGCCAAATTATGGAAAGAGTCCAGATGTCCTTTGACAGATGAATGGATAAAGAAGATGTGGTATATATATATACAATGGAATATTGCTCAGCCATCAGAAGGGGTGAAATCTTGCCATTTTCAATGATGTAGATGGAACTGGAGGGTATTATGCTAAGTGAAATAAGTCAGTCAGAGAAATTATCATAATGTTTCACTCATATGTGGAATTTAAGAAAAAAAACAGATGATCATGAGGGAATGGAGGGAAAAATGAAATAAGACAAAACCAGAGAGGGAGACAAACCCTAAGAGACTATTAACTATAGGAAACAAGCTGAGGATTGCTGGAGGGGAAGGGGGTATGGGGATAGGGTAACTGGGTGATGGGCATTAAGGAGGGCACGTGATGTAATGAACACTGGGTGTTATATGCAACTGATGAATAACTGAACTCTGTATCTGAAACTGATACACTATATGTTAATTAATTGAATTTAAATAAAACAAGATAAAAAAAAGCTGCAGTTTACTCCAATTTAATTTTCACTAGGATGGCAGCAATGTTTCAGATGCACTTTGTCTATCCAATGTGACAGTTCTTTTTTTTTTAATAATTTAAATCAAACATGTTTCATTGAATTGCTATATTATTATTTTTTATTATAAACATGAAAATAATTTTGTAAGAATACCTGGAAGAGGAGAGCAATAAGTTGCATAACCTGTAAAAACATTAAAACATAACATAAAAACTACAATATATAAACACCTGAATTGCTTAACAAAACAGAAAAAAAAAACCACTATTTGAAGTCATTATAATTGCATACCTACAAAAAAGCAAGGCTATCAAAGAAAAATTCTTTTAGTATGAACTATCATGGGACACTACTGTGACATCCTCCATAAGACATCTAAGAAAAGAATAAAATAAATGGTGCTGAGAATTTTGAAAGATGTGAATAAATAAAAGGCCAGCTAGTGTTGCTTAGAATGAGTATGGGGTTTGCTGGCCTGGAGAAAAAAACCAGTACAAAGACCCACCAAGGCAACAAATATCTAGGTCCTAGCCACATCAGTTTCTATTTCTCAAGTGCAAGGCTGGGTTCCCTTGTCCCAACAGGAATGTCCTTTGGAGGATATACAATCATGCCTATATCATAAATGTACCCACTTAATACCTCTTCTTGGCCATGTATGAGTAGAAATGACATAATGGAACCCCAGTAGGTGAGGGGGAGTTAGGACACAGGTTAGCCACATCCCCCTCCGAAGACTGCTGGCTAAGACAAACCCTGGGTCTTAATCAGAAGATCCATCATATATTAATATATTTCCCTCCCTGTAAATTGGTTCTTTCCCCAAAACCACTCCTGAGAGAATAGAAACCCCTCAGGGGCAGGAGTCTTTGCAGATTTTGTTTACTTATACACCCAAGCACCAAGAATACTGACAGGTACAGAGTAGGCATCAAAAAATAACTGTGTTGAATGAGTAGGTCTTCTCCCTCGGGATACTGTCAGACCCTCAGGAGTAAAAATCATGTTTAATCAGGCTTTATAAATCCAGCATCCAGTTCACTGACTGAGACTTTTTCAGCATCAATGAATACACGTTGAATTAACTGATTGATTACTTAGAAGTAGAATTAATAGAAAAAAAAACTTTTCTTCCCAATTCAGAGATAGCACATTGGAAGCTGCCTTTGAGTCACATGTATATGGCTTTTGATTATCAGGTGTCCTGCAAACTCTTCTAATCAGTTGTGGGTTTCTTTTTCTTTTTCTTTCTTTTTTTTTTTTTTTTAAGATTTCATTTATTTATTTGAGAGAGAGAGAATGAAAGAGAGAGCATGCGAGGGTGGAGGGTCAGAGGGAGAAGCAGACTCCCTGCCAAGCGAGGGAGCCCGATGCAGGACTTGATGCTGGGACTCCAGGATTGTGACCTGAGCCAAAGGCCGTCGCTTAACCAATTGAGTCACTCAGAAGCCCCAGTGGTGAGTTTCAAGGACAAGAATGAGAAGGTAATTCATTTTTCTATGGTATCTGCACAGAAGCCAATGCAATTCTCAGGACAGAGCATGACCAAGGGTGGCATTTCCCAGAACTCAAGCATTTAAATATCACTTCTAGAGTTGCTGCTTCCCCTGCACCTCTGCTGCACTAATATATTTTTTAATTATTTACTATGAAATAATTTTTAGATTTACAAAAGAGTTGTAAAGCTAGTATAGATAGTTCCCATGCACCCTTTACCCAGGTCCCCCAGTGGTGACATCTTACATAACAATGGTACTTTGGCCAACACTACAAAATTAACATTGGTACACTACTAAGTAAGTTACAAACTGTATTTACATTTCACCACTTTTTCTACTAATGTCCTTTTTTTATTCTAGGACCCAGTCCAGAATACCATGCTGCATTTAATCATAATGTCTTCTTAGTCCCCTCTAACCTAGGACAATTTCTTAGCCTTTCATCGTTTTTTCATAATCTTGACTGACAGACACTTTTGAAGATTCGTGGTCAGGTATTCTACAGAATGTCCCTAAATTTGGGTATATCTATTATATCATGATTAGACCTAATACTATAGATTTGGAGAAAGATCAGCACAAAGATGAAGTATATTTGCCCATTAATTTTGTTTAAGTTGTTTTTTAAAGATGTTATTTATTTATGAGAGAAAGAGAGAGCAGGGGGAGAAGCAGAGGGAAAGAGACAAGCAGACTCTGGGCAGAGCGTGTAGCCTGACTTGGGGTTCAGTCTCAGGACCCTAAGATCATGATCTGAGCCAAAACCAAGAGTCAGATGCTTAACCAACTAAGCCACCCAAGCACCCCATTTTTTTGAGTTTTTATTTAATTTTTTTATTATTCCAAATGATATTGCTATTTTACAAAGCAATGTGAGCATTTTGCATCATTTGCAACATGTGTCAAAACTGATGCCAGTTTCTGGTTTTGCTAAGCCTAGAAATCCTGGTAGATAGCTTTTTTTGTGTACCAAGACAATTTAATACATATTCTGGATGTACAAAGGTAGGCTGAAAGCCTAGTCTGGAGTGGAGGTCAAGGCCTAAATTAAATGGTTGGGTGAAAACACCTGCTCCTGCTTTGATCCTTCTAGTTGCTGATCTCAGCAGCTGCTAGAAAAGAGGAAATAAGAAAGAGACTATTTGGTGGGCATATATCAAGTTACTTATATTGATGTTATGGGGGGTGACGTGTTATAGTACTTGACGCACAGTAACTGTAATAAATTTTTGTTGAATTAATAAGTAAATGACTTAACAGCCAGGTCACAAAAGCACATCTCCTGGTACCAATGACTGGAATATTGGGCTTTGGAGACAATGGATGTGAACCAATGTGTTTTTAATTTTTCTCTTCAGGGGTCATAGTGATTTGAAAAATTAGCCTTATAACAGGTAGTTGAAGAGAAACTGAGAAAGATCTCATCAAAGATTACATTGAGTATAAAAGCTAGAAATTAAGTTGAGACACACATAGTTTCTTCTCGCTTCCTTTTTGAACCAAAAGAAAGATCTAGGAAAAAAATATTCTTGTTTCCCCATTTTAATTAGATCTATGTATCTAACAACCTTAAGTCAAAACCTTTGCATGTCTGACATTGAAATAAAGTACACTGTGGTCAGTGCCGGCCAGAGTTTCCTTTCTCTTGCTAAACCTAACTGTTGTATATACTGTTGGTAGTATTTTATTTTTTATTATTTTTAGCATTTCACTTGGAGGAATCTAAAAATGCACACACTGAAAAGGCAGTTTTTCTATTTCTGAAATAATTCCTCCTTAAAGAATGTTCCTGGCTTAAAGGAAATTTCGAAAAGGTTTTCTTTTTGAAAAAACTCATATGATTGAAGAGATTTCACCTTCAAAGAGTTTTACTCCAGAGGGAGCCCCCTTTGAGAATTTTAAACATTGCATGGGAAATGTATGCTTTGAAGATTTTCATGTTAAAAAACAGTTGCATGACTTGGGTATCCTCTTTGAAGTTTTTTTAAAAACAATATTGAAAGGATTTCCCCCTTTGAATGTTTACTAAGCACTGCTCTTCTGAAAAATGTTACTCTCCACTCAAGTAGTTTGCTTCTTTTCATTTTTTCCCCATTATTACCATACCTTTTATTATTTTGGTTTAATAAGAGGGATAGAAGATACTACTCTACCAGGGCTCCTCCTACATGCTATAAAACTAGAATTGAACTTCCCAGTCTCATCCTGCATTAGATCAGAAAAGGAAGTACTATAAAAATTACTACCCCGTTTAAGGAACCAACATGGAAACATGACCTCATATAGGAGATTTTATAAGAATGGGTGATGTCTGGATGAATTACTCAAGAACCTTGTAAGTTGGTAATAGGTAATAGAGGACACTTTGAAGAATAATCTCCCCATAATATCCCTAAATCAGATACAGCCAAAGAAAAGACAAAAAAAAATCTTTTGGGGTAGATCAGATGAGGCATATCATAACCAATACTAGGTTTCCTTCATTTGACTAACTTCCAGTGAGACTCTACCATATCCTAGGTGCCAACGAGGACATGGAATAAATAAGACATCAACATTACTCTAAAGAAGTTTACAATCTTACAAGAAAGCATAAAATGCACGAAAATAGCTATAACCTCAGGTCTTGTGTTAATAAGTGCATCAATACTAAAAAGCCCTTATCAGACTTTAGGGAAAGGAAAGGCTGTTGGTGATTAGGGGATAACAGTCTTCATACAGGAATGAACATTTCAGATAAGCATTAAAGCAGTATTTTCAATTGGAGAATAGTATAACCCATAATTCGGTCAAGACTCAATCTGATGGGATAACACTAACATTCTCTTTTAATGAAATAGAATGGTAGGGAACAGAATACAGTACAATAAAAAAGAAGTTTTACGCCATTCAAAGTAAGGGAGAAATATGCTTTTGTGAAAATTGTGTTGTATTACATATATGTGCTTGTATCAGTTGTAATATAAAATACATTTCTTATACAGTGAGTCTCAGTAAAACAAAACAAATAAAAACCACTTGAAAGCCACCACATTTTTTTTAGACTTTATTTATTTGAGAGAGAGAGAGAGAGAGAGAGAGATAGAGAGAGAGAATGAGCAGGAGGGAGGGACAGAGGAAGAGAGAGAGAGAAGCATACTCCCCGTTGAACAGTGAGCCCGATGCAGGCCTCAATCCCAGGACCAGAGATCATGGCCTGAGCTGAAGGCAGACACTTGACTGACTGAGCCACCCAGGCACCCCTTGAAAGCCATTACCTTATCTATGGCAACCCTAACAGGTGTTCACTAATGTTAAATGAATGAGTGAATGCTTATATGTGGGGTTTCTTATTGTGACAAAATATATATAACATAAAATGTACGGTTTTAACCACTTTAAATGTGCAACTCAGTGGTGCTTAGTACACTCACATTGTTGTACAAATATCACCACAATCCATCACCAGACTTGTTCACCATCTCAAACCGAACAAACCTCTATACCCATTAAATAACTGCCCATTACCCCTTCCCTCAGCCCCTGGTAATCACTATTCTACCTTCTGTCTCTATGAATTTGTCTATTCTAGATCTCTCCAATAAGTGGAATCATACAATATTTACCCTTTTGCATCTGGCTTATTTTACTTAACATAATGTTTTCAAGGTTCACCTATGTTGTATCATGTATCAGAAATTTCTTTCTTTGTAAGGTTGAATATATGTGTTTTTATTAGAGTATCTTCTTAGAATGCTGACATAAAGGCCACCCTATAATCCTCATACAGCCTTTCTAGCTTTTCCCCAATTCTAGCACTTTGAGGGCCAGAGTGATGATTCTTCCTATCACTTATTTATAGCTCAATAGCTTTCCACTCCCTGCCAGAAGCACAAAGTGGGGTCAGAGGTCAACACCACCTATAACAGAAACATTCAGCAAACTCATTCCCTTCTTCTGTCCCTGAGTGTTCCTACCTTCAACAATTATATCTTCATTTTCTGGACTCTGTAGTTTATCACCCAATTCTTCCAGACCAGCCACCTGTGTTTTCTAGCTTGGCTGAATTTCCTGAACCCCTGATACGTTGTCTGACCATAAATCCCTAACAACCTTCTTTCCAACTGCTATTCTGTAGACAGGGTGATAGTTCATTACAATACATTCAGTAAGCAATTTTAGTAAATATTTGCTAGCATAAGGTGAATTCTTTTTTATTATTTTGAAAAGTTTGCAATCATTGACACATCTTTGGCCATTTGAAATGATGTTTGGTTGACTATACGTTTAACTCCATGGTAAAACTTTTTAAAATCTTTGGAAATATGTTTATATAATAATATTTTGATATAGCTGAGATGTGTTTAATTTTTAGCTCTATTAAAGCAATTTTGTACTATTTTCCATATATATGAGATGGTTGCTAAGGAACTATTCAATGTAAATATCAAGTAATTCAGGTTTGTGCTTCAAAGGGCAAAGAGCTAAATTTGAGAGATCAGAGGAAGATAATAGTGGTTTCTTTCTCTTTTTTTTTTTTCCCCACTTGAAAATGCAGAGAGACATTGCAAAGTCTCCTTTTGTTCCTGTGCAAGATGAATCAACCATGGCTCCTGTGCTTGCCTCTTTTGATACTTATAATTATTGTTTAACATCTCTCCTCTGGGCTGGGCTATATACATACTACATGGGGACTGCTTTGTGTTCCCTCTTATTCCGTCTCCAGTTCCCGGGGCCTCACACCTAGCCAGACCTGTTGTAGGCTCTCCATAAATACTTCTGGTTTAAGTGAATAAAGGAATAAACTGGCTGGATAAATATAGCAGCTTCTTTGCTTTTCCTCAACTTTGCATGTACTTTTCTTTCATCTAGAAACAACAATCAGTTATGCAAGCAATCTAGCACTGGGCAATGATCATCCTGACCCTCACCTTAAGTGATTAGCTCAGGAATGGGAATGTGACCCAAATGTGGCCAAATCATGATCAACTTTGGATTTTTCCTGGAACTCCTAGAGAAAAAGAAACCCTCTTTCCTCTGGGTCACTACACTAATAGATTATAAGCCTAAAACTTCAAGAGGCCTCGCTATGAATAAAGCCAACATAGAGGACAGCAGAGTTGGCCCAGAGAAAGGTGACGCTTCCTGACAAACCTTGAGTACCTGAATCCAACACTGCCTGATCTTTTCTATCTCTGTACTTTTCAGTTTCATGAGCCAACGTGTTCCAGTCCACTGTTTAAGTGTTTGAATTTTCTGTCACTTGCAAACAAGGATCTTGCCTGAAATAGCAGTTTTAAGTGGATGGTCCAGTTGAAAACCCATAGTAGTTATGAGCAAAATTTCTCATTGTGGAGTTAATTTTAAATAACTCTCAAAGTTGCCTGTTGTTAACCATATAGTTTTGGGAGAGGGCGTTGGTGTCCTCTCCCAAAGATATTCCACAGCTTCACACTGCAAATTAGCCATGCTTTTCAGTAGAATCAAACTTAACCTCCTGCTGTGGTAATCTAAACTCTTAAAATTCCTGGCTTACAGTGATAGTTTAAGTATAGGCATGTGGCCTTAGTTGATCCAACCAGAGTGAAAACCAGAATTTTCATTCAATGATTGTGGAAAGAAAATCCCCCTTCTGAGTGAACGTGGTGTGCAGCTATGACCTGGATTCGCTGCAGCCATTTTGCCAGCATGAAGAAAACCAGCCTAGGAAAGAGTCAAGACATAGAGGAAGACAAAGCTGTGAAAATTAGAAAAAAGTAAAGTCTAATCTTTAATCAATTTAGTCTACCTCAGGACTTTTTAGTTCATGAACCAGTATGTTCTATTTATTGTTGAAGCCAACTGAATTTAGTTTTCTGCTACTTGCATTTGAAAGTATTCTGTTAAATTGTCTTAATGAAACCACCAATCCAGTCATAAGATAAGAAAATTCACTGGAAGGTGCCTTGTTTTGCTAAAATACCTCTTTTGAGGAGCCAAAAGTAACATATGTGAAAGTGCCTACCAAAGATCATGGCACATAGGAGTATAAGAAATATTGATTGAATTGGTGAATATTACTTTTAATAATAGCTATCATTTTAGTTATACCAGGCAATGTTAAGGATTTGACATGCATGCACCTCTTTGTTTAATTCTCACATCAAATTACAATAACCATAATGATTAGTTCAGGGATGGACATATGACTCAAGCCATCCAGAGTGAATCTCAAAACTTTCAAGGAGTTATAGGAAAAGAGGCTTACTTTTTCCCACTGGACATGAAGTTGAAAGAATACAGGCCAGAATCATCTTCACGCACTTGATGAAGGTCCTCTCTTTCTCTTTTTTAAAAAAATTTATTGATTTATTTGAGAGAGAGAGAGAGAGAGAGAGCATGCATGAGAGGGGGGAGAGGCAAAGGGAGAGGAGAAGCAGACTCCCCCCCAAGCAGGGAGCCTGAGGCTGGGCTCCATCCCAGGACCCTAGGATAATGACCAGAGCTGAAGGCAGATGATTAAGGGATTGAGCTACTCGGGTGCCCCAGTGAAGGTCCTCTCTAAGAATGGGACCAACACAGAAGAAACAGAGCTTAAGAGTTAAAGAAAAAGAAGATCTTAACATAATTGTTTTAAGTTCCTCTGCTCAAAGTTTTCACATGTTCTGTATCAGTTATCTGCCACTATGTACAACAAAACAAAACTGCAAAGCTCAGTGGCTTAAAACAATAAGCATTTGTATTTGCTCATGAGTCCATGCATCAGCTGAATACTTATGTTGTTCTGGTCAGGCTGGTTCATTTTGACTAGGTTTACTTATGTGTCTGTGGTTGTCTGGGACTGACTGGTCTGTGATGGCTTCATTTACATACCTGGTGGTGAGTTGTCTATAGGTTGCAGCTAAATAGAACTACAACTGATCCTTCATTGTCTGACAGGCTAGTCTATGTTCACTCACATGGCAATGACAGTGTTTCAAAAGAGGGAGTAGACTGTACAAGGACTGTTTACTCTTGTATAAGAACCATCACTTCTGCCAAATGCTACTGGCCAAAACAAGTCACAAGGTAAACCCAAATAAAAGTGGGAGGGAATAGACTCTGTCTTGATAGAAGTCCCATCAGAACAAATGTGCATACAAGGAAGCATGAAGAATTGGAGACAGTTTTTAAAGAAATCTACACATGGGCCTAAATTGAGTTCTACTCAGATGTCTCAGTTATATGAAGCAATAAATTCATTTTTTTTTTTTTTTAGTAAAGTTGATTTAAGTCTAGTTTCCTATCTCTCATGTCTATCGGAGTCTTAACTTATGATACAGTGATTGCCTTCCCATTGTAGCCATATTTGGGGCTCCTATAGGGTGAGGGTCACATACATTTATGTCCCTCAAAGTTACTCTCATTAGGTGTTTGAAAAGTTTACTATTTTAGGCTACTGTAGTGGAGGAAATATCATATCAGGACTGTCCAATGGTAGCCACTAGTTATATGTGGCTATTGAGCACTGAAATGAGGCTAATTTGTACAACAAACTGACTTTTAATAGTATTCAATTTCTTAAAATTTATGTTTAAATAGCCACATGTGGTTAATGATTAGCACAGGTCTGGACTGATAATCTCACCTATTCCCCAGGCTAGCTGAATGACTATGGGTCAGTCATATAAACTTTCTAGTCTTAAGTCCTCCTTTACCTATTTGATGAAGTGATCAGACAAAATGTTTTTTAAACAAACTCTTAACTAATGTTTTATGATTGCAAGTAATTAGTAACTTTTGCCAGAAGGATGAAAAATTCTGTAGGAACTTTGATATTTTGTGAGGATATACAAATTGTATAAAATATTTTTTTCCTTTTCTAAAATACCATTAATAACTTTTTCCCCTGAATTAAGATTGGCACATGAATGCTAGAGAAAATTGACAATAAAGGAAAGAGGAAAATAAAAGTTGGCTATAACTGGATCAGCATATACTTTATTGTCCAAATACAGACACTTTTGAGAGTGAAAAGGACACTAATGACAATTACAGTGGGAGAGTGGAATCCAGAACTGTCCCAAACAAACCAGGCTATATGCCACTCTGTACATAATTCACAATGTGCCTTAATATAAACTAATGACATAGCATGGGGCTAATGTAATGTGTCCAGGTGTATATGTTTTTGGATGTTCTGTCATACTATAGGGACAGATTTTATAGTATATAAAGAAAGAAATGGATGACATAGCTTTCAGTCAATTCTTCAAAAGTAATTGTTTCTTCTGGCTAGTGCTTCAAAAGATATCAAACAATAATGAATTAAAGATCAGTATATCAGGAGAGAGTCTCTACAAAATACTGCAGACTAAAACCAGACCTATGTCTTCTAACAGCCAGTCAAACACAGGGTAGAATTTGCCTCTTCTATTAATTAGAATTAACAGTTTCTTGTGAAGAAGATACTTATTACTGCTTTAATTCTATGAAAATGGGGGGAAATTTTCTCATCTATGTGAATGAGAAATGAGAAGGTAGTTTAACTATGACAATAACAATGGTGTTTTAGACTTCTTTATTACAATATTAGAAATAATTTTACTTTGAAAATAAAGTGGACCTTAAAAAAGATCAAATACTATCATTTTTATGTAGCATTTCAGTCTATATTAACTAATTTCTTTTTTTAAACATTTGTTTTAAAGATTTTATTTATTTATTTGACAGACAGAGACAGTGAGAGAGGGAACACAAGCCAGGGGGAGTGGGAGAGGGAGAAGCAGGCTTCCTGCTGAGTGGGGAGCCCAATGTGGGGCTCGATCCCAAGACCCTGGGATCATGACCTGAGCCGAAGGCAGATGCTTAAAAACTGAGCCACCCAGCCTCCCCTATATTAACTAATTTCTTTTCTTTGTTTTCTCAACCTAACTACATCTTTGGCAGACAGTATATAGTTGGTTCTGCTGTTTATCCAGAACTGATAATATCTGCCTTTTAATTGAACTATTTAGGCCATTAATACTTAATGTTAGTATTGATAAAATTGGATTTAAATCTACCACCTTAGTTTTCCTTCCTCTTTATCCTATCTTTATCTTTATCCTATCTGCTTCATCATTTCCTTTTTCTTTTTTTGCCTTCTTTTTGGTTTTTGTTTGCTGGCTTTTAAGTTTTTATTTAAATTTCAGTTAGTTAATGTACAGTGCAATATTAGTTTCAGGTGTACAATGATTCGACACTTCCATTTAACATCCAGTGCTCACTACAAGTGTACTCCTTAATCCCCACTCCTATTTCACCCATCTACCCCCCCCATCTTGTAACCATCAGTTTGTTCTCTATTGTTAAGAATCTGTTTCTTGGGGACGCCTGGGTGGCTCAGTTGGTTAAGCGGCTGCCTTCGGCTCAGGTCATGATCCCAGCGTCCTGGGATCGAGTCCCGCATCGGGCTCCTTGCTCAGTGGGGAGCTTGCTTCTCCCTCTGCCTCTGCCTACCACCTACCACTCTGTCTGCCTGTGCTCATGCTCACTCTCTCTCTCTCTCTCTCTCTAATAAATAAATAAAATTAAAAAAAAAAAGAATCTGTTTCTTGGTTTGCCTCTCTCTCTCTTTCAACTTTGCTCATTCATTTTGTTGCTTAAATTCCACATATGAATGAAATTGTGTGGTATTTGTCTTTTTTTGACTAACTTATTTCACTTGGTATAATATGCTCTAGCTCTATCCACATAGTTGTAAATGGCAAGATTTCATTCTTTTTTATGGTTGAGTAATATTTCATTATATATATACTACATCTTCTTTATCCATTCATTAGTCCGTGGACACTTGGGCTATTTCCATAATTTGGCTATTGTAGATAATGCTGCTATAAGTATCAGGGTGCATGTATCCCTTTGAATTAGCATTTTTGTAACTTTGGGTAAATACCTAGCAGTGTAATTGCTGGATTATAGGGAGTTCTACTTTTTTTTAAAAGATCTTATTTATTTATTTGAGAGAGAGCGACAGAGAGAGATAGAGAGCATGAGCAGGGATAGGCAGAGGGAGAAGCTAACTCCCCACTGATCAGGGAGCTGGATCTCAGGACCCATGAGATGATGACCTGAGCCAAAGGCAGCTGTTTAACTAACTAACCCCAGGTGCCACAGGGTAGTTCTATTTTTAACTTTTTGAAGAACCTCTATACTATTTTCAAGAGTGGCTACACCAGTTTGCATTCCCACCACACTGCAAGGGGGTTTCCTTTCCTCCACATCCTTGCCAGCACCTGTTGTTTCTTGTGTTATTGAATTTAGCTGTTCTGACAGGTATAAGGTAATATCTCACTGTAGTTTTGATTTGCATTTCCCTGATGATGAGTGATATTGATCATCTTTTCATATCTTTTGGCCATCTGTATGGCTTCTTCCAAAAAATGTCGATTCATGTCTTCTGCCTATTTTTTAATTGATCATTTCTTTTTGGAGGGTGTTGAGCTTTATACATTCTTTGTATATTTTGGATACTAAACCTTTCAGATATATCATTTGCAAATATCTTCCTTTCCATAGGCTGCCTTTTAGTTTCCTTGTTTCTTTTGGACTGAGTACTTTTATGACACCATTTCATCTTTTCTACTGACTGTTTAGCAATAATTCTTTGTTATATCTTTATAGGAGTAGCTGTAGGCTTTATAATATTCATCTTTATCACAATCTCCCTTTAAATATTATACCACTTTATGCATAATGTAAAAAGTTCACATCATTCTTCCTTTCTTCCCCCTCCATCCCACATGTCATTATTGTCATATGTTTACTTCTACATGTGATATTTTTATTAAAATATTGGAAAATGATTTTATTATTGAAAGAAATAAAATATATTGAAATGAAATACATGAAAACACAAAATTTTATCATTTCATATAACATTTCATCCAATATTAATGACTTTATCTTCTTTTAACACAATAAGTTGTTATTAATTTCTGCTTTAAGCAGTGAATTATCTTTTGAAGAAATTCTAAAAATAGAAAAATTGAAACATACCTACATATTTACCTTTTCCAAAACTTTTTATTGAGACTCAATTTCTCTGTAGTGTAATTTCTTTTTATCTGAGAAACATTTTTCTTGTTGTATAGATTGGCTGAGAAATTTTTTCAGCTTTGTCTGAAAAAGAATTTTTTCCCTTAATTTTTGAAATATATTTTCTCTGGATATTGAATTCTAGTTTGATAACAATTTTTTTCAACACTTGAAAGATGACATTGTATTTTTGAATTGAAATTTTTTTTTCCAATGAAAAATCCACAATCATTCTTTTTATTTTCTGACTGCTTTTAAGATTTTGTCTTTATCATTAATTTTTAGCAACTTGCTTTTGATGTGTCTTAATGTGGGTTTTTGTGTGTTTATCTTGCTTGTGTTTGTTCAGTTCTTGGATTTGTGATTTTATAGTTTCTATTAAATTTGGAAAAGTTTTTAGTCATTAAAATTCCCCTCTTTCCCTCCAAGTCAAAATTTCAATTGCACATGTTTCAGACTATTTAATATCGTACCATGGGTCTCTGAAACTTCATTTTTTCCAGTCTTTTCTTCCTTTTTGTGTATCAGTTTGTATAGTTTCTAATGAGTTCTATGTCTTTGAGTTCTTTGATCTTTACTTATGCAGTCTCATAAACCTCCATTAAGCCCATCTACCAGGTTTTTCATTTTAAATATTATCTTTTTCAGTGCTAAAAGTTCCGTGTGACTTTTTTTTGTTATATATGTTATATAATAATGATTTTATATATAATAATCTTTATGCTTTCATCTCTGTCATTACATTTATGTTTTTTCTTTAAGCACTTGACTTTATCTATTAAAGCTATTTATAGTATGTGCTAAAACCCCTTATCTCTACAGTTTCTGGGTATATTCCTACTGATTGATAACTCTCTTGATATGAGTCTCATTTTTCTGCTTCTTTACATGTCTTGTAATTTTGTATTGAGTTCTAGACAGCAAATTTTATGTTGCTGTGTTTCTGTGTTTTGTTGTCTTTAAAGAGTGTTGAATTCAGTTTGGTACGCATTTAAGTTACTTTTAGATCAATGTGAGGTATTCATGATTTTCTTTTTGTAACTTGGTCAGGATGGTCAAGACCATTAACACTAGTGCTAGTTGGCTCTACTGTTAAGATGTGAACTTTCTAGGGGTTTCTGTTGAATGTCCAAGGAGTTCAACAAAGGCTCTGTACTATGGCTTATTAGAACTCAAATAATCTCCTACTCTTGTGTATCTCTTGGCACTGTGTGTGTAATGGACATTGCTTAGTTTATAGCTCCGCAGTCATTTTTGATGAGTCTTATGGAGTTTCACCCTATGCACGTGTAGCTCAGTTTCATCAGCAGACTCAAGAATAACTCTTGCAGATTTTTGGAGCTCTTTCTCTATTCTCTTTTCTTTCCAGTTCTAATCAGTTCAAATTTCAGGTGTTGAGCCTCTCTTAAGTCTCATATCTGTCACCTCAACTTATTGAGAGTGTCATATTCTGCTTTGCTTACCTCTCTTCTTACCATATTCCAAACTATCTTCAGGCACAAAGCTAAAGAATTCATAACGTTCATCTCATTTATTTTCTTTTTTCTCAGTTATGCATTGCCTGTTGTCCAATGTATGAAAACAGTTGTTTCTTTATATTTTTTCAAGTTTTCTAATGTTCATTTTATTTAATTTTTGTATTTTTTAAAAGATTTTATTTATTTATTTATTTGAGATAGAGTGAGAGAGAGAAAAAGCATGAGCAGAGCACGAGAGGCAAAGGAAGAAGGGGAAGCAGACTTCCTGCTCACAATTTGATCCCAGGACCTAGAGATCATGACCTAAGGTGAAGGCAGACACTTAACCAACTGAGCCACCCAGGTGCCCCTCTAGTGTTCATTTTAATGGTAGAAGGGCAAGTCAGGTCCCAGTTACTCTTTAATGGCTAAGGATGCTAATGAGCCTAGCTCAGATTCTTATCTATGGTTGAAATGTCTTGACTCTTTGTTAGAAAAGTTTCTGTTTTCCTCTGCATGCTGCTATATTTGTTGAGAACCCTGATTTTGTCATATAGAAGTATGCTCAATTTGATTTACTCATCAGAGCTGGAGATGGAACATAGCAATCTTAGGGAAAAAAAAAAAAAAGAAAACAGAGTGACCTACTCCTTGTGGCCATAATTTCTGCTGTAGCTCAAGGATCTTCTCCCCAGTACAGCTAAGCCAAGTGCCCAGACTGGTGAACTTTGTTGCTACCAGGGACTCACTCAGGACTTTCGTCATGATTTTTAACCCAAATGGTATTAATGGTTAATTCCATTAACACTCTCTAAACTGCTTATGAACATTTGCATGCAGTATGTATGAAATATTTCACAATACAAATTAAGACTTTTGCTTACAGTAAGGATAAAATGTTGAAATTATGAAGTCCACAATTTGTATTTTAACCATTGTGAGATAAACACATTCTGGTGGGCACAGTACTACCATAAAACAACAAGCAAGCAAAGAAACAAGCCAAGAAATAAAAATTTACTTGTCAATGGACCATGAACTCCAAAAGCATCCAGAGAAATTTTTTAATTATTATGATGATTTTGATTAAATATATTTCATTCTGCAGTATGGTAAGAGGAATTGGTAGATCAAGGTGAAAAAACGTAGTTTCCACAACTTAAGGACCTACAGGCTGTATGTGGTGGTAGAGTTGGGGAGCCCCAAACTTACAGAGATAATTCAAAAATAATAGATAAGAATGGGTGAGGGAGAACCACAGAATATTACAGTACAAAGGGAGAGATTCTGTGTTGAAGTGATATATTAAATTACTCCTATAAAATAAGCAGAAATTAAAATAGGGAAAGGGCATATGCGGTGTGGTGTGGTATAGTGTGGGAAAGTTGGAAAGGTCATAAACAGACATAAACAAGGGAACTGAAGCAAAAATGGAATGATAGGTGCAGGATATTGATGTTCTATTTGTCTGGAGCATAAAGGGGGAGAATGGCAGTGCCTAGAAATGAGGCTCAACAGTATGAAGAGTTTGTATACTATGTTAACCAAACTTGGACTTCACCTATAATGAAAAGGAGCCATTAGAGGATTTTAAGAAAGTTAGTTCCATATACAGACTTATTTTTGCACAGATGTCATGGAATATAGCATTGATACAAATAAGAACAGTTGTTAGAAAAGCCAAGTGATTATTATAGTAATTGAGTTAAAAGATGCCTGCCCCATGGCACCTGGGTGGCTCAGTGGGGTAAAGCCTCTGCCCTGGGCTCAGGTCATGATCCCAGGGTCCTGGGATGGAGCCCCACAGTGGGCTCTTTGCTCAGCAGGGAGCCTGCTTCCACCTCTCTCTCTCTCTGCCCACTTCTCTGCCTACTTGTGATCCCTGCCTGTCAAATAAATAAATAAAATCTTTGAAAAAAAAATGCCTGCCCTTTGGGGGGAAAAAATTGATAGAAGAGAGGGAGTAATTAACAGATCAAGGGCCCAGCGAGTATAGCATTAAGGAACTGGAAAAGGCACCCTTCCCCTTCAAAACTAGAGGAAAGGAATATGTGTGAATGGTGTATGTAAATTATTTCATAGGTGAGAGATCAGCAAATTCAGGGAGATTATGTATTATGGCCTTATTTTGTCAATGAAAGTGGCCTGAAAGTGAGTGGAGAATTGGATGAGATTTGTGCAGATTTGGAATAGTAGTTGAGGGAGAGGAAGCAAAATACAGCTCAAGGGATTAGTAGAAGAAGCTGAGGATCTAGCTGCAGTTTGAAATTATGATTTTATGGTGGCAGCAGTTATAAGACTGGGAGATTTTTCGCCTAGTGGCACTCAACTGCTCAGGTGTAGGAAAGAGATGATAGATTAAAGCTCTGATTTGGTTTTTGTTGCATTGAGTTGAGATGGTAGGGGTTCAGAGTTTTTCTAAGTAGCAATTAAAAGCTTAGATAATCAAAACCTACCTTTTAAAACTTCTCTCTCATCTCCTATAAGGAGGGAAGAAAATGTATTCATCAGGGGTCCTCTTGGGAAGAACAAACTATAGTATTATTTGGAAGAATCATTTCTTGGAGTGACCTCCAATTGCATATTGAAGCAATAAATGACACTCACTAAAATGGTAAGCATGAGAGAGGGAGGAAATTTTGCTTTGCTTTAACAGAGAGAGGAGAGAGCACAAAAACAAGAAGAAAGAAGGAAGAGAGAGGGGCTGCAGATATCTAACCTGCACAATATAACTCCTCATTGTCACCTCTAAATATTCAGGGACAATGTAACAATACTTGGTAGAAACTAATTTATCATGTCATTAGATAAGGGATGGAATTTCACATACAGATTAGTGCAAAATGTACAAATGCAAGAAATACAAACATAGGAACAAGAGGCAGAGTAGATGAGAATTCAAGCTCCCAAGAATGGACATTGGCGATCCAAGACAAGTTTACCTACAGTGTCAGGAAAGCCCCCTAACAGCTTCTGAAGGACAGGATTCAAACTGATCCCTCTGTAACTCCTTACTGTCTAGCATATGCCTTATACAGAAGAAGCATTCAGTAGATAAACTCTATTCTGAGTCATCCTTCTCAAGGATGAATGCTACCTTTTACAAGAGGAACAGAAGGAAAAAAAGTGACTGGTTCTCTGACCTTTCACTGCCTTCAAATAAACAACTCAAAGCACAGCTCAGCCCTGTCATTTTCAAATAACAAGGGCACGACATTTTCAAACATTGGAACACTCTGATAGCACATGTAAATATTCTAGGAGAGACTGTATAACCAGAAACATATGTGCATTCAGTAACTATTGTAAATTCCTGTGACTAGACTACAAGGAAAGCCACCCTTATAACAACTCTGTACCAAAAGCCACAGACATCTGTTCTTGCAGGTAAGTGCTGGCTCTCAGCTCTCTGATTGAGGTCATTGTCTGGAAAATATTTGTAAGGTTGGTCAGTACAGCGGTTAGTATTGGATTAACCAATTATCAGGTTAAGTTTGTGTTTGGGATGCCAGCAAAGCTAGGACATCATATTTATTTATTTATTTATTTGTTTGTTTGTTTTTAATGAAAGACTTCCAAGTATAGTGTAGGAAAATTTGTTGGGCAAGGTTTACTTTTTGTTTTTGTTTTGTTTTATAGAGTATATTGGGAGCTGATGAGATGTGTAGAAGAGGAAAAATTTTCCTCAACCTCCTTAGAATCCTTGGCTGGGTCTGAAAATTAAACTGATAAAGATAGATTAACAGAAGAAAAGCGTACACATTTTATTGACTTTTTACATGTACATGGAAGCCTTCACAAGAGAATGAAGACCTGAAGAAGTGACCAGAGTAGGAAGCTGTTGTTCCTTTTAGGAAAAGAAACAATACATTTGTGAAGAATTGATAAAACAGAGGGGTTTGAGGTAGGGTAGCAAGTGGTGAAGTAGTCACTGGGAAGATAAGGATGAGTTTAACAAGGTTTGTTTGTACAGATTTCTCGATGACAAATTCTCCATCTTTGGTGATAAGAATGTCATCCTTCTTCCTTACACAGGGAGAGTATCTTTTATATGGGAGTTTCATGATTTATTTCAAGGAATAGGGGTGAGGTGGATGGTGGGAGGTCAAAGTGATCTTCCTGCTTCTGCCCTTTTCTCAAGCTTGAGACATTCAACATGCTAAGTTTCCATATTTTGGGGTAGCATGTCCTGAACCCCATAAGATGGAAACCATACTTTTGTTAGTTTTGTTAGTAATTATGTCTTCAAAAAGTATACTGTAGGTGGATATTTTCAGCAGACACAATGGCATTGCATCCTAAACAAAGAAGTACCAAACAAATTGGGATAATCGCTGAGGGAAAAGAAAATATCCAAGTTCATTTGACAAAGATAAGGGGCAGAAAATGTTAGATTTTGCCTTACTCATTCAGCTATCAAGTCTTAAGCAATTCAAGCTTACAGCTAACAATATGTTGACTAATAAAAATCCTTGGGGGACTGATTTAATGAATAGATAAGAACTATTCACATATTAATTATAATTAGCATATCAACTGAATGTAAATTAACTACTTTTTTGAAGCACTGAGTGTATTGAAGGTGCTTAGAAACAGTTGATAGTCTGTTATCTTCAACACTACTTCTTCTACACTACTTCTACAACACTACTACTCTTCTACAATTAAATTGTACTATTCGTAAGCAAGGAATTTTTTGACAAAGATGAACTTTATTTAAATTTAACTCAAGCTCATGTTGTAAATTACACAAAATCTGAATATTATGGAGCATGTTGTATGGTTTTATTGTAGTTTTTAAATTCTCTTTCTTTCTTTTCTTTTTTTTTTTTCTCTTTGTAGTGATACCGGGAGGGAGTTCCAGAAGATATACCCATACTTGACATGAGTAAAAAAAAGGTTTAAAGACATATTTTATAAATTATTAAAACCTTATCTTAAAATATACCCTAATTGGTCACATTGCTTCCACAGCCTATATAACATTTGAGTGGCCAGATTGGTATCTTCTTTTTAACTATATCCTTGTGCCCTATGGGATACAGGGGAAGAAAAAAAAAATCTCTTCCTCTGCCTACCTGAAGTTCTCCAACTGGAACCCTGTAAATTAGACTGACAAAAGAAGATTAATAAGAGAAAAACGAAAAGAAGCTTACTGCATGTATATTATACCTATACATGAGAGAAACTCAGGGATTAGTAACTCAAATGGGTGGCTAGATCTTGGGCCTATATAGCTTTATAACAAAGGAATTATATATATATAATTCCTTATATATATTATATTATATATATATATATATTTTTTAAGAGGTAGCAAGACAAAGGGAAGGTACCTCGAAATATATACACACACACACACACACACACACACACACACACGATATATATATAATATATCATGTATATATATATTTTTTAAGAGGTAGCAAGACAAAGGGAAAGTACCTCGAGATTCTAAGGCTTAAATCATGGGAAGGCAAATATCTGGGAAACTAACCATAGATAAAGTCTGCTTAGTAAAGTTTGTTATCTAGATTTTTCACTTGCTGTTTCCAGGCTGATAAGGGTCTGAAGTTGTCTCCAGTGATTCACTTTTTTTGTTCCTAGTGGAGGGAAGGAAGAACATCTTTATAAATTTACATTCTGCTTGTAGACAAATAGGAGGGGAGCAGATTACATTTTATATATTTGCTTCGTCTCAACTGCTTTCAGCTCAAAATCATCCTTTTGCCAAAATGGCATATTTTGAGTGGCAAATTCTACACTTAAAGGACAAGATTTTGCTTATTCTTGCCCAAACTTCACAAACCTCGCTGTATTTGTAGAAAATGTGAGAAAGGGATAGCTTTTGATGAGATACAAATAAATTGTTTTTCTCATTAATGTCAAAAGAAAGTACATCAGTCCACTGCATTTACCAAGGTAAAAACAAGGCAATATTATCAGATTATTAGCAGTAATATCGGTGGGAAAAATATCCTCTTTGCCTATTGTAGGTGCTTTAAATCAAAGATAGTTTCCAGACAATACTGTATCCTGAAAGAACAACTAACATAAATTTCTTGCTTAAATATCCTTATGCATTTCAATGTAAAGAGAAACTATAAATTCATTGTATTGACTTTTATCCCTTCTGAGATATCAAAAGTGACAAATAGGTAACAATTTTGTGAAATAGCCTTATTACTTCAAAAAAGTTAAAATTTCAATGTCTACCCTTAACGTTTACCCGAATATCTTATAAGGACCTCATGTCTTCCCTTGTTTAAAACCTTCCAACAACTTCCTATTGCATTGCTTTTAAGTTAAGATCCAAACTCATCAGGATGGTGTATGCAGACATTTCAGGATCAGGTTTCCTCTTCATTCTCCATTCCTTATACCAAAATCCTCACCACCATTAATATCTCTCTGTGTACAGGTTCTGGTTTCCTGCCTCACCTCCTGGCAACCTGACAGTTAAAGCTTCAACCACCCAGAAAACCTGATCATGTATCCTCAATCTTCTCCAGCTTACATTTTAAAAAAAAACATTTTGTGGGAGACGTTTTCTGTGCTTTTCCTGGTTGTGCTGGTGCTGCACTGATTTTTTTTTTTTTTGCACTGAATTTTAATAATTGATTTTCTCATTTCTTCTCTCTACCAGAAGTCAAATCACTTCAGGTTGAGGACAATTGGGGGTTTTTTTTGTTTGTTTGTTTGTTTTCAGTACCTTGCACAGGGATTGAAATATAATTTTTCAATAAATAAATGTTAGATGCCTTAATTTTCAAAAATTTTGAGCAGACACAGTCAGTATATTTCTGTATCTTTACTGCCTGGATTATCATACCTGCAGTCTCATTCTCTTCTCTTTATCTTCTTTCAAGTCTCTGCTTAAATGTCACGGTATCAGGATGGCCTTTCCTAATCTCCCTATTGAAATCCATCACTCAATTCTCATCTATTACCCTCTTTCTACACTGCCTTGCTATTTTTCAATATTGCAGTTATCATCTCCTGACATACATACATACATGCATAAATATTTTTTCTGTCTCTCCCACTGGAATGTAAGTTCCTTGAGAGCAGAGTTTTTGTTTTGTTCTCTGCTGTATCTCTAGTCCCTAAAATAGTGTCTGAAACATAGAAAGTATAAACTTCATGCATTTAACAAATACTTATAGAGCGCCAGGTACTGTTCCTAAGTGAGGGTACACTGGTGAACAAAGTAAGCTCTTTCCCTTGTGAGTGGCCAGGGGGAGGCAGTGGTGAGGGAGGAAAAAAAAAAAAACAATAAAAAATGAACATGGTATATAAGGAAAATATTTGCTATATTGGAAGATATTATGAGAAAATGAATATAGAGTGAAGACGATCAGGTGTGCTAAGGGGGCAATTTACACTATTAAATAGGGTGGTCAAATAAATATGTACGAATAAATAAATGTTTATGGAATAATACATATTTTGTTCAATGAATGAATGAATATCTTCTATTCCATATGGTCAGCTATTTTATATATACTTAAACTTGGATTAGTTAAATAACTTCAGCGCACTAACAACCACAACATGAATGGAAACCTTTGGAATAGAAAATTATTTTGTTTGAATGGGATATTTCACCTAATGTAAAAAAAAAAAAAATCCTTAATGTTTCATCCTATTTGGTTTAGGCAGCTAAGGAAGAGCAAATGCTCATGAATTGCCAGTCCATTGTTTTTTCCATTATATCAAACTTGTTCAAATCCAAACTTTCATTTCCGAGTTGACCTACTAGCCTTGTAGAAAGATAGCACATTTTATGTATATAGGTAAAGTCAACTTGTTTTTCTGTATTTCAGTCTTTCGAGCTATGAAATAGGATAAGGGAGAAAAGATTTGCCATCTGGTATGCAGGCATATCACTAGAAATATAATGTTCCTAAATGAACTTTCTACTAACTTCCCACTCTAGCTCATTTGTCTTATATATCTATGTAATTACTTATTCATATATTCAAACATTTTTATTGAGTGCCAATTCTGGTCCAGGGACTGTGCTAAGCACTTAGGATATAGAGATGATTACCACTTTATTTAACAAAGTCTATTCATTAATTCATTCCATAATTATTTATTGACTATGTTCTTTGTGTCAGGCATTGTTCTAGGTGTTGGGAGGGCAGTAAAGAACAAAAAAATGCAAATTCACTGTTCTCATGTAGGTTGCATTTTGGGAGGAGAGACAAATAATAATCAACAAAACATGTAGATACATGATATAATGTTAGGCTGTTAATTCCTAAGAAGAGATATAAAATACAGAAGGAAATATAGTGATGGGATAGAGTTGCTATTTTAAATAAAACTCTCCAAGGAGGCCCATCTGAGAGGGTCTCTTCTGAGCAAGACTTGAATGAAGTAAAGGAGGAAACCCTGTACAGATGTGGAGAAGAGCATTCATGACAGAAAGCACAGCCTGAGGCCGACTTTCTTTGGCTATGTGTTCTAGACACAAGGCAGCCTTTAACAGTGGGTATGCCCTTAAGAGCCAACTGTGCTTGGATAGATTATGCTAATCAGTGTTTAGTCATGTTTGTAGCTTGAAGTGACCAAGGTGGAAGTATTTGTCATGCAAATCAACAAACACAACAAATCAGAGTTTTTCTCGTAGAGAGCCAGTTGTTAAACATTTATTAGCATATCATTGACTCTGTTGCCAAGTACTGAGAGAGGGGAGAGTGGTAGAGGTGAAACAGCTTCCTTAGGGGCCAGATCCAACTTCTGTGAGACCAGTTCTCTTGGTGGAGACCTAGCCAAAGTTCTGATTGTTTCTTTATTTTTCCTTTCCTGGTCCCCAATGTTTGAGGTCAGGGAGTAAACTTAGTAGTCGCTGTTCTGAGTAATTGGTAAATGATATCAATGAAAAAGCTCTTCCTCTCTACCCTGGCACTTCTGTGCCACTTTCAATTTTTTTAAATGTTTAGTCCATAACACCTGTTTTATCATGTTCACAGAACCACCACCAACTAAACCTGAAAGAATCAAAAAGCTAAGTGGAGGACCGAACGGAAAATACTACTACCTCCTGCTCCCGCCAAAGGCAAGCAGGACATAACAGCATTAAGTTACCTAAATAAAAATATACAATACATTTGTGAAGCCCCAAAATACTCAACATTTTAGAACTGTTATCACAATTTTTTAAGACTTTATTTCAAGTATTAATATGGTGGAAATGAAGGTAAGGCAACTAATACATTGCAAAAAAAGTCAGACAGCGTATTTTTTCCCAATTAATTGATAGTGTATGCAGTTCCATTTAATGTGTAGAAAGAATCTTACTTTACCCATTTTATATGAATGATAGAGGATTTAATTAACCCAGATCCTATACACATAAACAATAGTTAAAAGCAAAATAGTGTTCTTGATTGTAACTCTTTGGTTGCAAGTAATAGAAACAACTTGACTGACTTATGGAAAAGAGAGAAAGGGAAAGAGTTAACATACCAACCGACCTTTGGAAATACTGGAACTAGGAACTAGAAAGCCTGATAGCCAGGCTGTGCAAGTATAGTCTCTGTTACTTAGTGTTGCTCTCTCTTTGTTTCAGCTTCAATCCTTTATTCCTTCTGCAGGCCAGTTGTCTCCACCCCTTAGCTCACATGGTAGAATATAATTGTCTATTACTTCTGAGTTAAGATGTTACCTTTCTAATCACTTAAGAACACCGAGTTAGAGTTTTTCCTCCTATATTTGTTTCTAGCTTAAAGAATCCGATTGACACACTTTGCTAAGCTGCCCATGCTTGGTCTAACCAGCTATGTCCCAAGGAACTGGGTTCTCACCTTACAAATATGGCTGCCAAAAGCCCATCATGTGAAGAGAGTCAAGGAATTGAGAAAGAGATATTTTGCAGAGAAAAAACATGTATTTATGGGCTAAGCAAACATACTATAAGTGCTCACATCAAAATACTTCATAGCAAATTTAAGAGTAGAAAGGGACTCAAAAAAATCACCTAGTTCAATCCACTGCCCTGTGCAGTGATCTCTTCCATCCTGTCTCTGATGGATGCATTCAGCCTCTGCTTGAACGTGTAATAACAGAGAGCTGACTAAAGCATGAGACCACTCATTCCAATGTGAGACACTTTTATTGTTAGAAGGTTCGTTCTTGTACTGAGCTGGAATTTGCCTCTCTATAACTTTAATCCATTCTACTTTGTGGAACAATAAATAATACACTAAATTCCTCTTTTTACCTGACAGCCCTTTACTTATTTAAGGATGACTAACATGCTCTTCACTGGTTTTCCCCAGGGTAAACATCTCCAGCTCCTTCAAACGTTCTCTGATATGAATCCCTCATCCTTCCCTATTTTAGTGGCTAGTTTGCTTTTTATTGTCTCGAAAAGATTTTCCTACTCCAAATGTATAAAGCAGTAAAGGAATCTCCCTGGCTCATATCACTGGCTTCTGCAGAATCAGTCTTCAGAATGTAGGTGATCCAGCAGCTCAGTTACTCATTCATCCTTCAGCAGATGCTTGGGGAGCATCTACTTTGTGCTAGGCATTTGTACTACGCACTTAAGATACATCAAGTCCAAAACAAGCTGTTGGTTCTAGAGCTTATATTCCAACAGAGGGAGACATATAGTAGGAAATAAATATAATAAAAATTAATTATATGGTACATTAGAATGTGGTGAGTGCCTTTAATAAAAAGAGTAGATAGAGCAAGGAAAGGGGGACTGAGATGATTCGAGCAGGGTGGCAGGTGGCCGTATTTAGTAGTGTGAGCTCATTGAGATTAGAATAAAGACTTAAAGAGGAGAGAGTTGGGGGGGGGCTGTGCATGTGAAGTAGGCAAACGTATTTGCAAGAACAGCCGAGTGGAGAAACAGCTTAAGTGTCAGCCCTAAATGAGACAAGTCCTGGCATGTTCTAGGACCAGCAAAAAAAATCCAGTACATGGCAAAGAATCAGTGAAGGGGAGTCATCAGGATTGAAGACAGAGGACAGGTGCACAGATCACATAGGATTATAAACTTTTGTAAGGGCCCTGCCTTTTACTCAGAATGAAATCAGTTTCCATTTCACGGTTCTGAGCCCAGGAATGACATGATCTTCGTTGCATTTTAAAAGACCCTCCCTGGCTCCTATTCAAAATAGATTCTTGGGAGGTAAGAGTTTCTTTCTGTTTTTCTGTAGTCTTTACATTACGGTAACTAGCTTCTTTTGTGATTATAGTGTGGTTGTTTGCAATGATCAGAGCTATATGCTCCCACAGTTGTGTCCATCAAGCCGGAGATGATGATTATTACCACCATCAAATGATGGCAAATTTCATGTTGATTGACTCACCCCTGAACCAATCCCTGGGCTCAAAGGAACGTCATATTCTAATTGGCCTTACCTCTGAATTACCTGAAACTATCAGGATGGAAGGGGAATGATTACTTTGTTGGCTTATCCATGAAGCTAGGAATGATGGTTCAACTACTCCACAGTGGAAAACTGAATGAACGTCGAGCTGCCAACAATTATGCCCTCTATAATTATTCCGGTCTAACAGTTTCTTAACATTTATTCTAACTAAACATAATCTGCTGGCAAAATTTGAGTACAATACTTTCATTTCATTAACAAATCCTAAGATTATTTTGGTTCAATACTTTATGATTTTAAGATTTTATTTAATTATTTGACAGAGATTACAAGTAGTCAGAGAGGCAGGCAGAGACAGAGAGAGGGGAAAGCAGGCTCCCCGCTGAGCAGAGAGCCCTGCCCCCGATGCTGGGCTCAATCCCAGCACCCTGGGATCATGACCTGAGCCAAAGGCAGAGGCTTTAAATCACTGAGCCACCCAGGCACCCTTTATGATTTCTTTATAGGATTTGTCATCAAACCATGTATCCCCTAATGTGTAGAGTATTTTGCAGATATTTCTTTTAACCTAAAAAGGAGACCTCACATCTATATTCCTGTTGGATTCCTTTCAATATCATCTGGAATGCTGATTCTATCTTCCTAATATAGGTTATCTGTGATTTGCAAATTTGGTAAACATACTTCATTGTAAATATTAAGTGACAAAATCATATTCTTCTTTTATTAAGAAGACACTTTCTTTCCCTAATAGAATATGGGTATGGGGGTCGGGGAATCATAGACAGAGATGACAACACTCCAAGAGAGACATCTATTGCAAAAATAATTAAGAGACTTAACCAACTCTGAACTTTTTTCACCTCTCAGTTCTCAGTTTTTCATTGCCAGTGTTAAGGAGCAAATGTATCTAAACTACTTTTAAAACTTTTGAAATATTGAAAGATTTTGAAAAGGCTGATGGTTTTCATTTGTTATTTTGTTCCTTTCTTTGTGAAGTTATCAAAGAAGAACTCATCTGAGTTGAGTTACTCATTCCAGGAATGAGTGTATAACCTGTATTTTTATTTGCAAATCGCTTGTCAGTTGTCATTTATATCATAGAGCCATATAACTTATAACATGGATTTTATAATATATTTATAACATTTCATAATTTATAATATTTTAAAGCCAAATGGTGTTGTTTCCTTTGTATGTAGGATTTTTTTCATCTTTTATTTTTCTGTGTATTTTTCTTTACTTTCCTCATTCTCTCTCCTAGTTTAGTCCTTTATGCATGATCATTCTAAAAACTGCTGATCCACTCAAACTATTGTGTTCTCTTCCAAGAATAATCTCTATTATATGCACAGTATAGGAAGGACAGCCAGCTATGCTGAGCTTTTTTCAGTGAGCATGTAGATAAGCAGTCACTTTCGCTGAATACAAAAGAGGCAATGTTTGTGCTAAGACAGTCCTTTGCTCGCTGCCATCTAATCCTTTCGTTTTTTTAATGTAAAATGTATTTTTATCAAAGTAACACATGCACAAAGCTTAACAAGTAAATAGTTCTGGAAGATTTATCATGAAATAAACAAAACCCAAACTATACTCTTCTGTCTCACCCTTTTCTTATCCCCAAGTACCATGCCCCAGAAAAAACCACTTTGAACTCTTTTCCCTGATTCTCCTGGTATTTACCTCTATGTGTCTGAATGATATGATCATTTGCTATTTTCTCACCTATCAATTCTAGACATATTCTGTTGACTTCCTATTTTGGAATGTGAGAATTTGTATTTCCACCACACACACTTGCACACATCCATACGTCTCTTCTATCCTCCCATGAAATTATTTCAAAACCTTAATTTTATTAATAGTCAGTGCTTACATTATTATAAAGATATAACTATTTTTACTATTGATCCATAGAGTACATTGTGATTTATTCACTTACAACTTTTTATTTATCTCAGAGTTAATTTTTTTTTCCCCTAAGCTTGCCAACAGCACTACAAAACTCTGCTCAATATAGTCAGACATTTTTGGTCTATATAAGTTCCATACTTTTCCTTGGAGAGATCTTTCCTGTGGCCTTCTGGTCTCACATTGTATTGGAACCCAAGGACTGCTGTACCACAGTAGAGCTCTTGGCCTAGGTCTTCTTTGATCAATACCTGATTTATTTTTCCTCTCTATATGTTGGACCTCTGGCTTCATGGATACCATACGTTCTTTATTGATGTATTCCCTCATTGGGAAATACATCTTCCAGAAGATTTCCAAGAAGAATGCATAGGGAACAAACTTTTTGACATACAAATATAGTATATTTAGAAGTATGTTTATTCTATTTTATACAGATTGATAGTGTGGAAAGGAATCCTTGTTCTCAGTACTTAGGAAGCTTTGTGCTATGTCTGCTGGGGAGGGAGACAGGTGAAAAAGGGTATCTTAGTACAGTTTTATCTTGAATTTCTCTTATTATAAGTGAGGTTGAGCATTTTTGTTTTTACTTTTCTGTAGTATTTATTCATGTTCTATTTGTATGCTTATTTTTCTATTTCGTTGTTGACTTTTTTATTTGTAGGAACTCCTTATATATTAAAGAAATCAGTCCTCATGTTTATAATAGGAATTACTAGTATTTTCTCACAAGGGCTCAAGGATCTGGAAGACAATTTGGTAGCTTTTTTTTTTTTTTTTTTTAAAGATTTTATTTATTTATTTGACAGACAGAGATCACAGGCAGGCAGAGAGGCAGGCAGAGAGAGGAAGGGAAGCAGGCTCCCTGCTGAGCAGAGAGCCTGATGTGGGGCTCGATCCCAGGACCCTGGGATTGAGTCCCGCATTGGGTTCCTTGCTCAGCAAGAAGCCTGCTTCTCCCTCTCTCTCCCCCTTGCTTGCATTTCCTCTCTCCCTGTGTCTCTCTCTGTCAAATAAATAAATAAAATCTTAAAAAAAAATTAAAATGCATTCTACTCAGGAATTTAGTATGTGGTATTTTTCCAGCAAATATATTCACACATATGGAAAATGACTTAGCAACAAGAATACTGATTGCAGAATTGCTTGTAAAAAATAATACTGGGGGCAACCTAAATGTTCATCAATGAGATCCAGTGAAATAAATCATGATTTACTCATTTGGTAGAATATTATGTAGCCATATATAAAGAATGAGACAGTTCTAAATATACTGATAAGGAAAGAAGATCTCTATGACATATTTCTCAAGTTAAAACATAAGTTGCAGAAAAGTGTGTACTGCAATTATTACTTGAAAATAAAAACTAAAACTATATATGTAATCAACTTATGCATTAGAACATTATGCAGTAAACTGGTAACATGGGTTGCTTCTGGAATACAGTGGCTGAGGAGCAGGAGTAGAAGATATATGTTTTTTATTTTTGTAACTCCTTTATTGATATATAATTTATATATGATGAAATTCATCAATAGTAACTGTATAAGCCAATGAATTTTAGTATACTTAGTATATTGTACAACTACCACTACAATCTAGTTCTAGAAAATTTCAATCAGCCTAAAAATAAACCTATGTTCATTTATAGTTAGTCCCTATTTTCACTCCCAGTCCTAGGCAATCACTAATCTAATTCTGCCTCTCTATATTTGCCCTTTCTGGGCATTTTATATACGCTTTTATATCTTTTGAATTAACTTTCCCTATTTTGAATTTATATCACCTATTCAAAAATACATACCAAAAACCCTGATCTAATTGATCATATTATTACTCCTTCTTCTCATAAGAAGAAACTGCTTTATGAAAAAGTTAAAGGAAGTCTTTGGTACTATAAGCAGATGAAAGGTGGAGATAGGAATAAAATCAGAACATTATGAACAAGATCCTATTTCCTACTTTTATTGCATCCCTATTAGATCTCATTCTGGCTTAGCATACACTGAAATTTAGATTTAATCATTGTTCACATAAGTGTAAATCTCTGTAAAAGGTCAAAACATTTACCACTCAGAAGGGAAAGAACAAATCATTACACTGAAAAAAGATATGGGTATGAAAAAAATACTGTACAGGCACTTCACTTTTTATTGCCTTATTTTGTTAGGAATCCATAAACACTAATATAATCCTGTCATATATTACAAAGGTTGGCCATCTGCTAATGTTGAGATTAATAATCTGCCCCATAGTTAACTCATAAAATCATACAAATTTAGATTTGGATGAGGTTTCCGAAATTTATCTATGACATTTTCCCAGATTTATTTCACTAGATACCAGCCAATCTAATTACTTCAGTGACATGTTTAACCTTTGTGAAAATCTCTATATAGATTTATTTATACCAATATTGTTGGCTGTTAACAATCCAAGAGCTAAATTTGTTACCAGTTTCTTGTCAAGTGAATAATAATAGTTAATAACAAAAATAATAAATATGATTATAGCACCCTTTATTATTTACTGTAACCCATCACTGAACTAGAGAGGTGCTTTACATACATTAAGACATTTCGATTTCACCACCATCTAGAATAAAGGTCCTATTTTTAACCCTATTTTCATTTTTAGTAAAGTAAATCCCATTATTTTCAGTAATGGAAACTTTTTCCTGGAGAGGTTAATGAACATGCCTAATGTCACACAGCTGCTAAATAAAAGAGCTCAAATTTGAACCCACTTTTTAATCAACGTGCTTTTGTGATATACATTGTTGCATTAGCCTTATTCCTGACTCCATACTATACTTTTGTCCTTTTATCTTATTCCCTCTTACTTGACTTTGTTATTTCATCTAGTATTTTATATGACTTGACTTGTAAAGAATCGTAAATCTCTTCTACTTGGTGACGGGTTTAAATAAGCAAGCATATGACTATTGTTTGTTCATAGTCTTGCACTTTATTAGGAGAAAAAGCAAAGAAAAACGTGTTTTTGTGAATACTGTAACTTCTTTTGGCACCTACGGACAGGCCTCACCTCATAAGATAGTTTGTCTTTGCCAATAGATCAATATTGATTGAGTCAATGAATACAGAAAATTATGCTAGAGTTCTTGCCCTTTGGGAGCTTACATATTAATTGTTGAAGGAAAATACATGTACAAAACCACAAATAGGTGAAAAGTGATTATTAACGGCATATAAAGGGCCCCTTATGTATTGTTAAGTCAATGGTGAAGGCAAAGGGAAGGTATTGTGGAAATATATATATATACATATATATATTTTTTTTTTAAGAATTTATTTTATTTGACAGAGAGAGATCACAAGTAGGCAGAGAGGCAGGCAGAGAGAGAGAGGGAAGCAGACTCCCTGCTGAGCAGAGAGCCCGATGGGGGGCTGGATTCCAGAACCCTGAGATCATGACCTGAGCCGAAGGCAGAGGCTTAAACCACTGAGCCACCCAGGTGCCCCGGAAATATATATTTTTAAGGATGGCCAATCCCTGAGGTAAGTCAAGAATTTTTAACATTTGTGTGCTTTGAATAGTTCCATAGCAAAATATTTGGACAAGATGCTCTTTAAGGTTTGTCCGCCTTAAAAATAATATAATTTTATGAATTATACAGAAAGTAGCATTTAGTACAGCGAAATTCCAATTAATAAAGGGGTAAGAGGGTCGCATGAAGGATGCACAGGAAAACCAGACCGGACACTGAGAGTAACTGGAGAAATATAGGGAATATTTTTCTTTTCTCAGGATTCTAAGTACATTTCTATTTGTGTTGTGGTTGGGGGTGATGGGTGGGGAAGAGGGCAAATTGCTGGCAAAGTAGTCACCCACTGAGCAAATTTCCCCCAAAGGGATGCTTGTTCAAACTTTGTTGAACCTCTGAAAAAACATGTTAAAGAAAAGGTCCAGTATGATATTAGAATTAAAATGGGGACTGAGATACACGGAAAAGGGAGTTAATATGTGTAGCCCATTTTAACGTTCCTTTCATGTCTAACCAATGGTGAAGACTGAGGTACCACTCCCATCCCTACTTTCCCTTTGAAGCCCCCAAATGATAGATCCTAACTTATCATAGCATTTTTCGTACCTACTCTTTATCACACGGCTCAACCGGTCTTCTTTTCCATCTAGGGCATTGTGACTATTTCCTACAGGTGCCCACTAATCATCAGCTGAGGTGAGAATCACATTTTTCTCCAGCTGGCGTGGAAGTGTCTGGAAGCAAAAGCCTAGGTTTGGGTCTTATACCTAATAAACAGTGGTCTCTTTCAATGGGGTAAAGGTGTTTTGTTTTTTCTATCTGTTTTTGTTTTAGAGGATGGAGAGGGTCTGCAAATAAAAGATGGCGTAAAAGGAAAACTATCAAATAGTTTTTCCTTGGCTCGGGTAGATCGAGGGTAGCCAAGTTAGGACCTGGTTTGGAGTGAAAAGTGGAGGCTGCCTGTGGTAGTCCCGCGGTTCAAGGACCACGCTCCTAAGGTGCGGGGCAGTGGGTGTGGGGGTTGAGAGGTGCACCACCCACGCCTCTCAGGAAAGACATCAGGGACTTCTCAGAGGAGCGTGCAAAAGGCAGGCAAGCCGCCGCGCTCTACAGCAGTAGGCCCGAGCCCAGAGGGCGGAGGGCGGAGGGCCCCAAGCGCGCGGCAGCGCGGAGGAAGCGACGGCGGCGGCGCCCACTCCCCCTCGTCCCCGCGCCCCGCCGCTCTCCTCCCGCAGCCGGGCGCCGGCGCGCTCGGGTCTTTCCGCCGCTGCCGCGGCCGCGCGCTGCCCCGTGCGCTCCGGCACCTTCGGCAATTTCCGTCAGGCCCTGGCCGCCATTTTCTCGCCGCTTGTGTGTCTCGCTGGCTGCGTGGCTCGGTTCTTGTGAGCGAAGCTTTGTCCGGTTCGGCAATGGACGGGTATGTAATGGGGCCAGCGAGGAGGTGTGTACGAGGGGAGCTGTACGGTTCTTCGGCCGGGTCCGGGGTCGTCCAGAAATCCTCCGGCGGCCCCTCCTTGGGCTTGGCTGCCGTTACCCAACCCCCGCCCCATCGCACACACCCCTCCCTTCGTTTCCCCCGGCGGGCTCCGGTCGAGAAAATGAGAAAAAAGCGGGCTTGTAGACTGGAGAGGCATTGGGGCGATGGCGGGGGCGACGACCTCGGAGGGGGAGCAGGCACCGGCTTGACGGCGGGGGATGGGGCGGGAACCCCAGAACGCCTGGCCCGTCCCTGCCCCCTCTTAGGAGCCATTTCGATCCGTAAACCTGGGACCCGAACCCTGGGTAGCCGCGCCTGTGGAAGCGAGTGTAGTGCCACAGAGGCCTGTGTGGGGATTGTTAGGGGAGAGAAGAGCGGCATCTGTATGCACCCCAGCCTCCCCGGCCTCGCCCGGCCCGCCCTGGCAGGGGGAGATGCCGGTGGCGGGAGCTCGGGGGAAAGCTAAGTGGGAGCCGCTGGGGAAGGGGGGGGCGGGGAGGGCGTGCGGCGGCGCGAGGAAGGGGGAAGGCAGATGTCATACTCCTTTGTTTTCACTTGAGTCTGGTAGTGGGGGCGGGAGACAGAAAAAATGCCTTTTTGTGGGGGCCCAAGAACATTCAGGGCTTGGCAAAAGGGCCCAGAAATTAAATCATCTTAAAAAACCAAGTGTTTGTGGTCGACATCAGTCACATGGGCAAAGGCCAACAGCCACGGCAGAAACAAGAGCAGATAAGTCAACACAGGGCCATTTTTTTTTTTTTGTCACTTTGACCAGTTTCCGGAAAAACAGAAACAACTACAAAAAGCAAGACCCGTGCTGCATCTTTGAGAGCCCGAGTGGAGATAGAATGCTGAGGGACGTGAGGCAAGGGGTTTGGGAAATGATAATGACCCGGGTCTCCCTGGTACTTAATGCTCTACATCTGAAAAGACTCATAGTGATTTAGCTAATTGTTAGAAAAGAGGCACCCTTGAGGGCGAAAATATAGCTGTATTCAGCCGTTCTGGGGGTTGTAAAAACCGTATCATCTAAAGAGCACATTTATTAGAATCAGTGACAACATACGAAGAGCCAAATAAAATATAAATTTATTTTGATAAAGTGTTTGGAGTTTAGTGTTTTAAAAAGATATTAAGGATAGACCATATCAAAGTTAACAGAGTAACAAAACTTACATTATCCTAGAGGTTATCTAGAGATTGTTTTCCACATGAAACGTAAATCTAGAGAAGTTCACTATTTCACCAGATAAACATGGAAATTGATGACAACTTGGCAGTGGAATTAATGTTTCCTGATTCTATCAAGATAAAGAGTTGGTTTAAGTTTTAAATTAATAATTTAAGTGTACAAGCTTTGAGTAAATGGCATTATAGTGTTTGGGGTTTTGTTTTTTTTTAATATTTAAAGGGTTATTTAAAAAATACAGGAGGTTTAGGGAATTTCATCTCAAGTTTGAAAGTAATTTCTAGAAAACAGTTGAAAATAGTACAAGGAAGTGTCACTGATTTGTTTTCCATTTGCATGATGAGTGGATGATTTATGAATGATGAACCACCCTAAAAAGTTTTAGAGTCCAACAGTGATCATTAGAAAAATAATGAGGTTGAAACTATTTTTTTTCTTCACAGAATTGTCACTGAGGTTGCAGTTGGCGTGAAGGTAGGAAAAAATTGAAACTAATGAAAACTGAATTGCTGAATCTGTTACCATTGATGGAAATTTTCAGTTAGCTTTTGAAGTTACAGTTAACGAGAGTGTAAAGTGCTTTGTTGAATTTTAAAAAAGTTGGGTTATATAGTTTATAATCTAAATAGACAGAAACTAAGTTTTTCTAGAAAAGCAGTCTGAGAACATTTTAAAAAGTAGTTATGAATGCTGTTTAGGGTTGAAAACGCTATCAGACATGGCTTTTTATGAATATATAAATGATATCCCAGTTTTCTGAGGGAAAATTATGGATTTAAATGGACAGATACATGATTACCTAAATCATGTAATTTTGTTAATCTAAGATTTTTTTTAACTTTTGATTATGAGTACTAAAATATGTATGTCAACAATGAGCTACATTAGAAATCAGTTATCTTGATACTTAAACTTGTTTAGGCAATTAGCTTCAAATTAGAGTCGGAAGTTAAAAGCTGGTTTGGCTTTCCATTAAAGGAAAATAGGCCTTATGGTACAGATAATTTGGAATCTTTCCTCACTTTCTGGCCAGGAAAACTACTCCTTTAGACCTTAGTTCTAATGCTTAGGTCTTTTATTTCCTTCAATCCTTGCATATTTTAACAGATTAATATGTTATAATTTTTGCAAACCTGTCTACCTTGTTGGGGCATGGTCCTTGTCTTCCCTTTTTTAAAATTTTTTCAAACCTGACACATTCTTACAGGCCTTATACACAAATACTTGTTGATGCAATGACATTTCCCCCTTTCAAGTGTGAGTAGTCTTGAGAGGATGGTGACTATAATATTTTTTGGAATTCTTAAAATTTCATCTGCAACAATGTGGTATTCTTTAGAATACTTTAAGAGCTATTTTGTTTTTTCTTATTTTCTGTTCTCTGCCCTATAATGCACTAGATATTTGTCTATACTTTAGTATTTAGGCTCATTTTTTGAGTTCATATTACGTAGATTGGGGGAGAAATAGCTTTTTCGGGGGAAGGTATTCTTATTTGGCAATGATACTTTCTAAGTTGAGGTAGTTGAAGGATTTGAAATCTGGAATAGGCCAAAAGTGCAAGATACAGAATGTACACTTACCATCCAAATTGGTATCCTCTGGAATTTTGTAAAAGAATGAATGATACAAGTCTGAGTTGCCCACTATTAGTGTGGATGAGGAGAGAAGGAAGTCAGACAAGAGGCAAGAAAAATGAGAAAAAGAATTGGATGTCCAGGTATGGTTTATTGGTTTTACCAGTTTTCTTTGTTAGTGGTTCGAGGAGAAAAAATTGGAAAATGATGTGAAAATAATTGCCAACCTTTTTTTTAATCTATTGTTTAACATAAAACTTTGAATAACTGAAGTTTTGTTTTATGAACTTTTCTGAGGTAGTGGTTAAGAATTTTTGCTTGGGGGGTGCCTGGGTGGCTCAGCGGGTTAAAGCCTCTGCCTTTGGCTCAGGTCATGATCCCAGGGTCCTGGGATCGAGCCCCACATCAGGCTCTCTGCTCAGCGGGGAGCCTGCTTCCCTTCCTCTCTCTGCCTGCCTGTGATCTCTGTCTGTCAAATAAATAAATAAAATCTTTAAAAAAAAAAAATTTTTTTTGCTTGGGAGTCAAGCCTGTGTATTAGTAATTAAGTTTTCATATGTATTTTTTTCTAATGTGCATGGTTAAAATTCATAGTGGTAAATATTTCTCCCTGGGTCCTAGTCCTGTTTCTCAAGTGTAGTTAATTATGCTAAATTTTTTCTGGTGCAATTTTTTCCTGAAGTGTTATTAGTTTGTATATTATCAAACAGTGGCATCCTTGCTTGTTTATACAGATGAGTTCATACCATGTGTACTGGCTCACATCTTGCCTTTTTAAAAAAATAGCTTTATTTGAGCACCTGGGTGGCTCAGTGGGTTAAGCCTCTGCCTTCAGCTCGGGTCATGGTCTGAGGGTCCTGGGATCGAGGCCTGCATCAGGCTCTCTGCTTGGCGGGGATCCTGCTTCCTCCTCTCTCTCTGTCTGCCTCTCTGCCTACTTGTGATCTCTCTCTCTGTCAAATAAATAAATAAAATCTTTAAGAAAAAAAAAAGATTTAAAAACAACAGCAACAAAAAATGGAGCTTTTAAAAAAATAGCTTTATTGAGATAAAATTTGATATAAAATAAACTGCACATATCTAAAGTGTACAATTTTTTAACATGTGAATACACTTAGGAGACCATTACCGCAACAAAGATAATGAGCATTCATCACCCCTGTTAGTATTGTTTGCCCTGCCTTTCCTCAAGCAACCATTGATCTGCTTTCTGTCACTACAGGTTAGTTAGCATTTTTTAGAATTTTAAATGAATCAAAATGTACCCCCCCCCTTTTTTTTGGTCTTATTTCCCTCAGTGTAATTATTTTGAGATTTACTTATGTTGTCTATCAATAGTCCATTACTTTTTCTTGCTTAGTAATATTACATTTTATGGATATACAGCAGTTTGTTTATCCATTCAACTCTTCAACATTTGAGTTGTTTCCAGTTTTTGAATATTGTAAATAATGCTGGCGTGGATATACTTATAAAAGTCTTTGGGGGAACTTTCATATCTCTTGGGGAAATACCTTTGATTGGAATGGCTGGATCATATGGTAGGCATATGCTTTTAACTTTTCAAAGTTTTAAGAAACGGCAGACCCATTTTCCAAAGTGGTGGTATTTTACATTGCCACCAGTAGGGTATGAGATATCCAGTCCTTCCATATTCTCTCCAGTACCTGTGATTGTTTTTGATTATAGACATTCTGGTAGGTGTGAAGTGGTAATCTCCTTGTGGTTTTAATTTGCATTTCTCTAATATCTGTGATGTTGATTATCTTTTCATGTACTTTTTTTTTTTAATATTTTATTTATTTATTTGACAGAGATCACAAGTAGATGGAGAGGCAGGCAGAGAGAGAGAGAGGAGGAAGCAGGCTCCCTGCTGAGCAGGGAGGCTGATGTGGGGCTCGATCCCAGGACCCTGGGAACATGACCTGAGCTGAAGGCAGAGGCTTTAACCCACTGAACCACCCAGGCGCCCCTTTTCATGTACTTTTTGCCAGCTGTATATCATCTTGGATGATGTGTCTCTGTATCACTTGTCCACTTTTTGAATTGGGTTACTGTTGAGTTTTAAGAGGTCTTCATTCTGGTTATAAGTCCTTAATCAGATAAATGGTTAATATTTCCTACTATTTGTGTTTGCTTTCTCAGTAATGCCTTTTGAAGAACAGCAGTTTTCAATTCTAATGAACTGAAGTTTGCCAATTTTATCTTGTATGTCTCGTGCTTTTTTGTCATATCTAAGCCATCTTTGCCTAACCCAAGGTCACAAGATGTTCTCCTTTGATTTGTGATTGAAGTTTTACAGTTTTTGGTTTTGTATTTAAGTTTTTTTGAGTTAATTTTTTTTTAAATTTATTTCTTTATTTGACAGAGATCACAAGTAGACAAAGTGATAGGCAGCGGGGTGGGGGGAGGGGAGCAGGCTCCCCGCTGAGCAGAGAGCACCATGTGGGGCTTGATCCCAGGACCCTGAGATCATGACCTGAGTGTAAGGCAGAGGCTTAACCCACTGAGCCACCCAGGTGCCCCAGTTAATTTTTTTTAATATGTGCAAAAAATAAGTCAGCAGTTTTTGTTTCGGGGTATGGACTTAAACTTTTTTCCAGCACCATTTGTTGAAAAGGCTGTCCTTTGTTCATTGAATTGGCTTTGCACCTTTGTCAAAAATCAGCTATCTTTGTATGTATGATTCTATTTCTGTACTGTATCCTTTTCTATTGACCCATTTTTGTCTTTCCAGATGCCTAAAACCTGATGTCTTAATTACTATGATTTTATATTAAATAGTCTTGAAATCCAGTAGTCATGGTCCTCTTTGTTCTTTCTCAAAGTTGTTTTGGCTCTTCCCATGTCCTTTTTTATATGAGTCAATTTCTACAAAAAAGCTGGCTGGGATTTTATTGGAGTTAACTTGAATGTGTAAAGCAGTTTGAGGTAAACTGACATCCTAACAGTCTTGAGTTTTCTCACTCATGAACACAACTCACCTTTCTGTTTACTTAGATCTTTTAATTTCCTCCAGAAGTGTTTTCAGTGTACAGTTTCTGTACATTTTTGTCAGATTTATCCCTATTTCATGTTTTTTGGTGCTATTGTAAATGATGATGATTTAAAATTCTCAGTTTCCAGTTGTTACTAGTGCAAAGAAATACAAATATTTTTGCATGTTCTTGTATTCTCTACTCTTGCTAAACTCATTTGTAGATACCACCATTTTTTGTAGATATCAGATTTTCTACACACACTTACTTTTTTCATTTCCTGTCTGGATGCCTTTTTTTCCTGCCTGTGGCATCTTGTACAGTGCTGAGTAGAAGTGATGAGAGCAAGCATCTTTACTATGTTCCTTATGTCAGGGTGAACCCCTATAAGATATTATTTCTTAAATGTTTGGGGGCAATTCACCAGTGAAATTGTGTGGGCCTGATGTTTGTTTTCTTTGTGGAAGTTTTAAATGATACATTTATTTAATTAGATACAGGACTATTTGGGTTATCTATTTCTTCTTAAGTGAGCTTTAAGTAATAATTTGTACCTTCCGTAGAATTAGTCCATTTCATCCAAGTTACTGAATTTATTTGCATAGAGTCATTTATGATACTACCTTTTTATACTCTTGATGTCTGTAGAATCTGTAGTGATGTCACTTCTCTCATTCCTTATACTGATAATTCTTTTTTTTTCCTTGTCACTTTAGCTAGAGATTAATTTGTTAATATTCTCCAGAAATCATCTTTTGGTTTCACTGAGTTTTCTGTTTCCTATTTTATTGATCTGCTGTTTTAGTTTTCTTCTGCTTTCCATTTAGTTCTTCTTTTTCAACTTAGTTATGTTGATGCTGGTATCATTAATATGATACCTTTTCTAATATAGAGGCTTACTGCTTTGTATTTCCCTTTTAAGTACAGCTTTCATGGCATCTCTCAAATTTTGACATGCATACTTCTTTTTATTCAGCTCAAATGCATTCTGATATACTTTTGACCCATGTATTATTCAGAAATATGTTATTTATTTAATTGCCAGATATTTGGAGTTTTCCATAGATGTTCCTGTTACTCTAATTTCGTTGTAGCTAGAGAACATATTGTAAGACTTGAATCGTTTGTAAGTTTGTTGAGACTTGTTTTATCACCCAAATATGTATCTTAAGTTTTACATGTACTTAATAGGGATGTGTATTCTGCTGTTGGGTAGTGTTCTATAAATCTCAATTAGATTAAGTTTATTGATAACATTGAGGTGATTTCTGTATGGGAGTATCTGTTTCTCTACACCCTTATGCAATTCTGGGTTTTAGAAAATTTAGAATGTTAGTTAATTTTAGGCTAAAAGAGTGCTTTTTATAATTTACATTTTTGAAATGGATGAGATTTTAAGAATTTGACCTTATATTTCTTGTCCTGTGAACTGCCTCTATATACCTGGCCTATTTTAATGTTCATCTTTGTTATTTGTTAGATTTCTGTGTAAAAATTGACTGATAACCATATTCATTGTAGGTACATTTTCTTCTGGTTTATTTGAATTTTTTTCCCTAGCTTTGTGCAGTGACGGTATCGTATCCAATGAGGTTTATCCAAGGCGCTATTAGTGCTAATTGGATTTTTTTTTCCTTTGGGTTTCCTCAGGTAGTTTTGGGCATATAGATTTATTTGTATTATTAAGTAGTATGATTTCTTCTTTTTTTTAGTTTATTTAATCTTAAACGTTTTTAGCTTCTTCCATCTTTTAAATAGGATTATAATAGCTTTGAAGATTAAACCTGATTATGTAGAAAAAGTATTTTTCACAATTAGGTCTTCAGTTAATGTTAACGGATTTACACTACATATAGAATATTCAAATTTTATAGCTTTAGAATATGTTGAAATTTCATTTTTCATTATCTTTATAAATTTGTTGTACTCAGTTGATTTGAGACTCCTTTTTTGGTTAGCCTAGTGAGAGTATAAAAGGAAACTTATAAATTTTTAATAAGAGATTTGCATTTCTTTAAAATGGTTTTTTACATTTCTTGTAATTTGTAATTTCAGGGTTTCATTTTTATACCCTTAACCATTTGCCACTGTGAAATCTTTGCAAAGTAATTGGACTGTTACGTAGGAAAACAAAAATTCCTGAAGTGATTGCATAGTAATTCCAGATGATACTCAGTATAGTAAAATGTTAACTTTTTGGATGGAAATTTTAAATAGTGAAATTTGTTATAGTTCTCTTACTAAATGAACTAAAGGAAGCCTTTAAGACTGGACAATTAGGGGGCACCTGGGTGGCTCAGTGGGTTAAAGCCTCTGTCGGCTTGGGTCATGATCCCATTGTCCTGGGATCGAGCCCCACATCGGACTCTCCGCTTAGCGGGGAGCCTGCTTCCTCCTCTCTCTCTGCCTGCCTCTCTGCCTACTTGTAATCTCTGTCAAATAAATAAATAAAATCTTAAAAAAAAAAAGACTGGACAATTAATAAAGAATTTAGTGGTTAAAGTAAGTTGTTAGCATTTTCCAAGTTGGATTTCACTAGTATTTTGAAAGCACTGGTTGTAAAGTGCTGAACTTACTGTATAAGTTTTGGTATAGCTCTTGAATTTATCAACATTGGCTGTTTAGATAGTTGCAATGAAGTAATGCTAGCTGTTACTTGTTAACAGTTGAACATAAGTGATTGTTTATAATAGGTATGTTATTGGAAACTTTTATTAAGGATTTTAGATTCTGATATTTCTTAAAATGCTGTATAGATATTCATACTTAGGTATTTACATTAGAATTTCCAGTTGCAGACTTTTTTAGTGTGTCTACTAAATGACAACATTGTTAATTTGTAACTCAAAGGCTGAGAGAATATATGCTTCTTAAGGGTAGAGGTATTCAACAACAATAAGTTTTTATTGCTCCTCCATCATCAATAGTACGTGTTAAGTAGTACATACTCAGTAAATAATTAATGACTCCTAAAGGAGTCTTATAATCTTGTAAGCCACTTATCAATAAAAAGATAGACACCAGTTTTATTTTACAACTTTCTTCCTTTTTGCTGTAAATATGAAAGAGCTATGTCTTTTAGGACCTCGTGTAGTTGGAGAGATGAGTACCTAACATTTAAGCATGTGCCATATGGCCATGATAGGAGAGATTGGTTTGGTTTGGTAGGATCTGAGTAGAGTTCACAAAAGTAGTGAGTTGTGATACATGCATTGTAAATAATTTGGGATAGGAGGTAAGTAATATATGTTGAGGGAATGACATGGCCTTCACAAACACTGAGTAGCTTCTGTAGCAATAGGTTTGTATAAGGGTTTGTGTATGGATATGAGAGAAAGAGAAGATGGCAATATGTTGTAGAAAGCCTCAGGTGCAGGTTATGAAATTTGTACTTCATCTGGTAAGCACTACTCTGTATACCTTTAAGTTCCCATTCATAAAAGTAGCTCACTATTATGCTGTTTTTGAAATTTGGGGAATGAACTCTGAAGATTGGTTTTGGTATTACATGGAATTCTATGAATTAGAATAATGAGTCTTTGTAAATGTTAATATTTTGATCTCTTATTTGCTCGATTTGTATTGCTAAATTGTAATAGCTTTCTTAGTTTTAGATGTACTGCAGTAGGGGTTAACGTGGCTAAGTAATATTTTTACTTTAGAAGTAATAAAGTGTCACAAAAACTTATGACAGATGAGTGTTTTTGAAGAATAATTCGTTTAATATATTGTGAATTTTGAACATAGAAAAAGGCAATAATTACCATGAGCCAATATTTACCTGTCACTTAGTCCCAATAATCATCAAGAAACCATTGGTAAAATTTGTGATATCCTCTCTACTTTTCCTGTATATTTTGAGACAAGTTGCAAATACTGTATTTTCATTATTACTATTATTTTTTTTTTTTAAGGAGAATGCTTCAGTAGGTGGGGAGGGGCATAGGATAAGGAAGGGGAGAGAAAGAATCTTAAGCAGGCTCCAAGGTTAGCATGGAGCCTGACATGGGACTTGATTTCATGACCCTGAGGTCATAACCTGAGCTAAAATCAAGAGTCAGATGCTTAACTGACTGAGCCACCCAGGCACTCCTTTATTATTTTATTTGTAAATGTTTTGGTGCATCTCTAAAAGAAAGGGACTCTTTCTCTCCTATTTCCTTTTTTTAAAAAATATAACCACAGTACTGTTAGGATGTCCAAAAAAATGAACAGTTCCTTAACATTATCAAGTGCCAAATCTGTGTTAAAATTTTACTTGTCTCATAAAAGTATTTTTACAGTTGTTTTTTTTTTTAGTGGGAGGGGAAGATCAGGATCAAGTAAGATGAACACATTCAGTATATCGATAAATGCCTGTTTCATTTCTTTTAATCTGCAAGTTCTCCTTTCACCCCTGTGGGTTTTTTGGTTTTGTTTTGTTTTACATTGCATTTTATTTTTGAAGAAAACTTGTTGGTCCCACAGAGTTGCCCCAGTCTGCATCTACTGATTGTGTTCTGATGTTGTAATTTAAAATGTTCATGTATCATGGGTATTGGATCTAGAGACTATCATACTCTCTTTTTGCTTGTTTTTTGGTAATATTTTATAAGCTGTGGTATGTTTTTTCATTAGAAGACATGTGTTGCATGATGTGTGTGCGTGTGTGTGTATGTATAGTGTTATTCCAAGTAATATTTCTTGTAATAACTTCTTTCCCCTTGTTTGTGGTCAGCATAGTCTGTGCGCGGTAAACATCTGTTCATCAGTTTTCTTAAAGAATATGTAAAAGAAGTGTATCTTAAAGTTCACTTATAATTTGTATAATAGAAGCATAATATTTAATGTAAATTGAAGTTATTGATGGTAGACAAGAATGTTTTTTCAGTGGAGGTTTTGTCAAGTTAAGAACATGTGATCTAGAATTTGCTAGTAAGCTAGGGTTTGGCCTCTATAACATTGAAGGTAATCTCTAAGCTTTAGTTTAACAAATTTTTAAATGGTTTTAATTTAATAGGACCTACCTCAAAAGTTATTTTGAAGATGAGATAACACATAAAATTTAGCACAGAAGGGCACATAAGTGCTCAAATGATGATCATGATTGTTACTATAGTTCTTTATATATCTTATTGGAAGGTGCACCACCTCTGGATGCCAAATAATATAAATTTTTTACATAGCTATTAGAGATAATTTTTTGTTTAAAAGTTAAATTTTTTAAATTGAAGTATAGTTAACCTTTAGTATTAGTTTCAAGTGTACATCATTTTTAAAAAGTTTATTATAATTATTAATTTTTTTTTAGTAGTATCTGTGCCTAGTGTGGGGCTGAAACACATGATTCCATAATCAAGAGTCACACGCCTCTCTCACTGAGCCAGCCAGGTGCCCTCTCAAGTGTACATTTTAAATTTTTAAGAGAACCTGGAGTCTGTGTTAAAAACAGCTAGTCAGATAACTCTAAAGAGAGAATTGGTTAACTGAAAGATAAAAATTACTTGATTTAACAAAGAGCAACAAAAAGATGAAAATAGTTGAGGGGTTAAAAGATACAGAGGAAAGGAAGAGGAATTCTAACAAGTATCTAATTAGAGTACCAGAAAGAGAAAGTAAAGATTGCAAAGAGAAGCAGAATATGAAAGTTTAAAATAGAAGAGTCATAATATTCTGGAATTGATGAGCTTTATGCATTTTTAGGTTTAGGAAGCATAAGAAAACTTACGACACATCATAGTTAAAGAGCAGACCATCAGACCCAGAGCTCTTTAAAGCAGCCATAGAAAATTCAGATTTCTTAAGAAAGAATAAAAACTGGAAAGACATAATATGCTGCTTCAACATAGGGGTGCAGAAGATAGTGAAATAGTATCTTCAAGGTGTTGAATAAAAATAACTACCTATTCTATAATCAGCTTAATTATCACTTAGAAAAACAAAATAGTGACATTGTCAGAAGCACTTCAACCACCTCCTCTCTGCCAAGAAAAGCAATTGGGGAAATTGATCAACAGACCCACTGAAGAATTTCTAGAGGTTGTACTGTAGGAAGTAGGTCTATGACTCCGGAAAGGAGGTTTTGAGGTGGGAGAAGTAAGGTTAACCAAGAAATTGGTAGGACTGTGGGTAAATTTAATTGCAGTATAAGACAGTAATGGCAGTGATTGATTTGGGTTTTAAAAAATAGGACTAAAAATATTAAATCATAGTAACACAAAAGGGAGTATCGAGTAGCTGATGTTTAAGTTCTGATGATTGTAGTATTGTTTTGAGCTGTTGTCCATTATAGTAGCAACTAGTCATACATGATTATTGAGCACTTGATGTGTGACTAGTCTAAACTAATCTCCAGTTGTAAAATGCACATAAATTTCCAAAACTTAGTATGATAAAAAAAGAATGTAATTTTTTTTTAAGATTTTATTTATTTATTTATTTGACAGAGAGCACAAGCAGGCAGAGAGGCAGGCAGAGGCAGAGAGAGAAGCAGGCTCCCCACTGAGCAAGGAGCCCGATGTGGGGCTTGATCCCAGGACCCTGAGATCATGACCCGAGCCAAAGGCAGCGGCTTAACCCACTGAGCCACCCAGGCGCCCCAAGAATGTAATTTTTATACCTATTACATATTGACAATATTTTTTTTTTAAAGATTTTATTTATTTATTTGACAGAGAGAGATCACAGTAGACAGGGAGGCAGATAGAGAGAGAGAGAGAGGGAAGCAGGCTCTCTGCTAAGCAGAGAGCCCGATGTGGGACTTGATCCCAGGACCCTGAGATCATGACCTGAGCAGAAGGCAGAGGCTTAACCCACTGAGCCACCCAGGCGCCCCCATATTGACAATATTTTGAACTAAATATCATTTGTATCCTTTTTACTTTCTAAAATATGGCTATTAGAACATTTGTAAGATCTTAAGTGTTGCTCATCTTACATTTCTTTTGGACATTACCAGTCTGGAGGATGGAAATTTCAAGTCCAAAGTGAATCATTTAAGTTTACATTTTAAAATTGTAAGGGTCAGCATAGTAAAAATAGGGATAAGGGCATATAACTTCTAAGATAATTGGAGGATGGGGGTGACTAAAATTAAAGACATCCAAAAGAAGTTGGGGGAATAAAGGTAAAATAATAGGATGCAAAGTGAATTCATTTTAATGGTATTAAAGGTTCTGTGGAGGATTCCTTTGAAAATGTAGGCATGGAGGGCATGGAGTTGGGTCTCATTTAACCCTAATTATCTCCCAAAGTCTCCATTTTCCAAATACCATGACATTGGGAGTTAAAACTTCAGCATGTGAATTTTAGGCATCATTAACGTTCAGTTCATTACATCCTCTATATACTTTTCCTCTATTTTTACCTAAGGTAACCATTATCTTGAATTTGGTGTTTACCTTTCCTGTGTATACTTTCCCTGTGTGTGTTATTTATCTTTTTGTATGTTAAGCAATATATGGTTTTGTTTTACATATTTAGCTTATGTCTGTGGGCCACATACTATGTGTATTCTGTAACTTGTCCTTTCCGTTTAGTATTATTTTTATTTTTTGAACCTAATCTTATATATGGCTCTAATTCATTCGCTTTCATTGCCATATGGTATGTGATTATATGTGTGTACCATTACCCTATTGATAAATACTGAGGTTGTTTCTAAATTTTTCGTGTTACAAAATTTTGAGTATTCTTGTATATATATCAATAAATGTTACTATTCAAGTTTCTCTGGAGGTGGAATCACTGGATTATAGTGTGTGTCTATTTTCAATTTAGTTACATGTTGCATTTCTAAGTGGTTGTACTAATTGATACTCTACTAGCAGTGTATGAGAAATTGTTTCTGCACATCTTTTCTGATAATTGGCATTGTTGGACTTTTTAATTGTCTAAGGAACATGTTAATGGTGTCTTGTTTAAGCTTGAATTCCCTGAGTATGAATGATACATTTTCTTAGTTTATAGGCCACTAATGTTTCTACTCTGTTAAATACCTGTTTATACAGTTGGTCCATTTTCTTTTTAATGTAATTTTTAGTCTTTTTCCTGGGAGTTTTTATATATTGTGGATACTAAAGCCAGGTTGCTTACATATACTGTAATTGACTCATGTCTATGGCTTGTTTTTTGTTTTTTTTGTTTTTTTAATTGATGAATAGAATTTGGAAATTTTAACATCACATTTATGTTTTGGTTTTAAGAAATTTTTCTTTAACTCGGGTTCTTACATACAGTGACTTTATTTTGAAAGTTTTTTGAAATTTTTGGTTTTCACATTTAAGGCCTCAGTCTACCTGGAATTTAATTTTTGTATAGTGTATTATCAAGGTTTAAATGATTTTTTTTTCCCCTTATGGGTAACAGATTTAGTATCAGCTTAATTGAATAGTTCATGTTTTTTCCCCAGTGATCTGCAGTGTCAGCTCTCAAGTTCCCATACATGCATGGAACTGTTTCTGGACTATCTATTCTGTTTCATTGTTTATTTGTACCATTGTGTCTTAATTTACTGAAGCATCTTGGAATCTTGTGGGGTGAATTTCACAACTTTGTTCCTCAGAATTGTTTTGAAGAACATTTTCTTTATCATGTGTATTTAAAGATCATTTGGCTGAGTTCCATGAAGACTTTGGGTTTCTAGTGTATTGCACTAAGTTTATAAGATAATGGGTGGGGGGAGTATTTACATTACCAATACAATAAGATGGCAATACTTGAACTCAAAGGGAGAGACCTTTAACATCTCTTTGAAAAATTTAACTCTTTCTTCCGTATAACATTTTCTCTAATTATAGAGGTTGTGCTTAATGCTTTAGGCAAAAAGGAAAATAATTTAAATCAGCAGTGATTTTACCCAAGTTAATCAGCACTATACGTACTTCCATCATTTCCCCTGTGTATTACAAGGATTTTAAGCAGCTTATATGTAAAGGGTGAAGAAAGAGGGATACTTCTTTGACAAATAGTTCAATTTCTTCCAAAGTTAGTGGTTTATTTAGTGTTTTCCTAGAATTTCTAGGAATTTCCTAATTCCTAGAAAATTAGGTTTTACTGATTTCTCAGAATTGTATAGCATTTTGTATTGCTGATATTAAACATTTATATTCTGTTTATTTCTCTTGTCAGAGACATTATTTTACTAGTCTGTACAGAGAACCAGCTTTTCTATTTTTTTTGTTTCCATAATTCATTAATCTCTATTTTTATCCTTATTTTTCTGCTTCATGCCAGACTTTTTAGTCCACTTTAGATCCTGAACTCATTGACTTTCTTGTTTAAAAAATACATTCAAGATGAAGGAAGATTAGGTGATACTTTTGGCAATAAGTTTTTGCTTTTAGAGGTCTCTTTTAAGTTGAGAAATAATTGACATATAATGCTGTTAGTTTCACATGTACAGCATAATGATTTGATATATGTGTATGTTATAAAACAATTACCTGGGTAGGTTTAGTTAACTGTATGTGGTGATAAATATATCACCACACATAGTTAAAAATTTTTTTCCTTATAATGAGAATTTTTAAGATTTTACTCTATTAGCTCTTCAATGCGTACAATACAGTAAACAGTAACAGTGCTGTTCATTGCATCCCCAGGATTCATTTATCTTGTAACTGCCAACAAAACATAACTTGTATGTTTTGGCCGCCTTCATCCATTTTGTCTATCCTCTACCTCTGGCAACCACCCATCTGTTTTTTGTATATGTGAGTTCAGTTTTTCGTTTTTTGTTTTTGCTTTTTTAAATCAGATTTTACGTATAAGTGAGATCATACATAACAGTATTTGTCTTTCTCGGACTTAGCATAATATCCTCAAGGTCCATCCATGTTGTTGTAAATGGTAGGATTTCCTTTTTTTTTTAATGCCTGAATAATATTCCACACCACATTGTCTTTATCCATTCATCCATCGGAGGACATTTAGGTTAGTTTCCATGGCTTGGTTGTAAATTCTGCAGTGAACATGGGGATGCAGGTATCTTTTTTGAGATAGTGATTTCCTCTCCCTCAGGTAAATTCCCAGGAGTGGGATTGCTAGATTATATAATGATACTTTTAAAAAATTCGTGGGTGGAGAGGACCTTTACTGTTTTCCATAGTGGTTGCACCAGTTTACATTCCTACCAGTAATACACAATACCCTTATTCCCAGGGGGTACATTCTATCCAGTGGATGCCTAAAACTAAATAGTACCTAATTCTATATATATTGAGTTTTTTGCTGTACATGCATACTTATAAACTTTAACTTACAAATGAGGTACAGTAAGCGATTAGCAACAATAACTAATAAAATAGTACCATTTATAGTTAGGTGAATTTGATCTCTCTCTCTCTCTCAGAATGTTTTATTGTACTGTACTTACTCACCCTTCTTGTGATTCGATAAAATGGCTACGTGATGAGATGAAGTGAGTGAATGACATCGGCATTGTGATGTAGGATTAGGATGGTATTGACCTTCTGACAGTACTTCCGAAGAGGGATCATCTGCTTCCAGACTGCGGTTGACCATGTGTAACTGAAATTATAGATAAGAGGGGACAGCTGTTTATGACTTGCAAATATATCCTCACATTCTGGAGGTCTTTAGGTTGCCTTTGCTTTTGTGTCAAATCCAAAAAATCATTACCTAGGCTGTGTTAAGGAGCTTATCACCTATGTTTTCTTTCTAGGAGTTTTATGGTTTCAGTTCTTATGTTCAAGTATTTAATCTGTTTTGAGTTAAATTTTGTGTATGGTATGAGGTAGTAGTCTAGTTTCATTCTTTTGCATGTAGCTGTTCAGTTTTCCTAGTATCATTTATTGAATAGAATTTGTTTCCCCATTTTATGTTTTTGGCTTCTTTGTCATAAACTAATTGACCCTAAATATGTGGGATTTTTGTTCCATTGATCTGTGTAACTGGTTTTTATGCCAGTACCATCCTATTTTGATTACTAGTTTGAAATCAGGAAGTGTGATGCCTCCAGCTTTCTTGTTCTTTCTCAAAATTGCTTTGGCTATATGGGTCCTTTGCAGTTCCATACAAATAGTAGGATTGTGTGATCTATGTCTGTGAAAAATGCCACTGGAATTTTGATAGGGATTGCATTGAAACTGTAGATTGCTTTGGGTAGTATGAACATTTTAACAGTATTGATTTTTCTAATCCGTGAGCACAAAATGTCTTTCCATATATTTGTCAATTTTTTTCATTTTAATTTTTTAAACTTCATTTTTAAACATTCAAGATAACATAAAAGTGGTATGACTGGTACAGTAATACGCAAATCCTTCCTTTTAGAGAATATTAAAGGAAATCTAGTTAATTTCATACCATCCCTAAGTATTTTATTGTGTGTCTCTAGCAGATATAATCTCTTAAGGATGATATTCATACCATTGTTATACTTAAATAAAATATAAAATAGTTTGTTAATATAATCTAATTTCCAGTAGTAGTCCAAATTTCCCAATTGCCTTGAAAATGTCTCCCCCCCCCCTTTCAAATCAGGAATCAAGGGAAGTCGATATGTTGATTTAGTTAATGCCTTTTTAAAAAATTTTTTTAAACATTTTTTTAAAGGTTTTATTTATTTTTTTGACAGAGATCACAAGTAGGCAGAGAGGCAGGCAGAGAGAGAGAAGGGGAAGCAGGCTCCCCACCAAGCAGAGAGCCCCATGTAGGGCTTGATCCCAGGACCCTGAGATCATGACCTGAATGTAAGGCAGAGGCTTAACCCACTGAGCCACCCAGGCCCCCCCTAGTGAATGCCTTTTAAGTCTCTTTATAAATCAGTTTACCTTCCCCTCTCCCTTTATCACTTTTTCTTTTATTGATTATTAGAGAAACTGGGTCATCTATGTGATTTTCTACTTTGTTGATTTCGGTGATTATACCTCCATGTCATTTGATGTGTTCCTCATACCCTATTTCTTGAGATGAGGCTTGATCAGATTCTGGCTTACTTTTTTAGCAAGGATATCTTGTAGATGGGCTTTTTGTAATTCCTATTGTATCACACCAGGAGAAATACGTTTAATTATCTTTGTGATGTCAACATTTATCGGTAGGTTCGGGTTTTGTCGGTGTGATGCATCCAATATAGAGTGCTTCATCATTCTTTCACCTTGGTTTTATTAGCTAACGATTGCAGTTCATTGGGCATTGCAAATATGGTTACTCTTTTTACTCCTGCATATTTCAGATTCCTTTGTTAACTTTTTACTTTGTCATACTGGAATATCCTTTTTTTATAAGAAAACAGGTTAGATTTTGACATACTGGAATATCCTTTTTTATGAGGAAACAGGTTAGATTTTGACTTTAAAAACATTTCCTGATGAGTTGGTATTGTAGTAATCTCCAGTTTAGCCACTGTGAGTTTTTTTTTGTTGTTAAAATTATTGTGGTGGCAAGGACTTTTACATTTATTTTGCAGTCTTACTGCACTGATCATTCTTTAGAGTCTTTGTTTCATCTTGAGCCAGTAAGAACTCTTAACACGGATAGCTTTGATACTTAACTTGCTTGATGTACCATTTCTTGGTCCAGACCCCTATTAGCCATTTCTTTATGAAAATTCTGGTTCCTTTGGGTGGGTAGTGGTCCTTAGAGAGCACAGTAATGTGAGAGCAAAGGTGTTAATTGCTGTTAGGTTGTTATTTCTTCAAAGGTCTTTTAGTGGACAGAGCTAGTAGTGTTTTGAAGACAAATACTGTGAGCTCATTTGTTATTTTCAGTTCATATTTAACTTTATAATTTTTACTTTTCTGATTTTATATTTGTACCTCTTGTACATTGAATGTTTTTACTTGCTAATATTAACAAAATACTACGTATGTATGCTAGTTTTTTTTAAAGGAACATCAGTACTACAGACATTGTAATTACTGAATATAGTTTGAGGTTTCTTTGCAGTTATTTTTGTCCTTATAGTGTATTTAGAGAATTCTGAAGTTTATTGAGAGAATTCTATGTGTGGTTGTACTACCAAGTTGTTAGTTAGGTTTAATGGTTTCATTTTGCTTTCGATTCTTAAGGATCCTCCCATTTTTGGCTTCATTTTCCCAAGTGAAAGTAAAACAAACTACATTTATAATGATCCTTACATTCCTGTCTACTCTAATTTGCTGTTTCTATCCCATTATAGATACCATTTTCATTAATTTTTGGTTTATACTCTTATCCAATATAAACAAACGTGAACTGCTTCCTACATTCTCCCTCCCATCACCCCAAAGAGAAAGTGGCAGTGTATACAGACTATAACAGCTATAACTTCCTTTTTAATGATAAGTGTATCCTGGAAATCATTCCATGGTTATACATGGAATTTTTTTTTCCTGGTACCGCTATATAGAAAGTACATGAGTGTCTTTGTTCCCAGTAGCCTGCCCAATTTTGAGTATATTGGGGTTTTGCTAGTCTGATACATGAGATGGCACTTAAATGTATTAATTTGAATTGGTTTTTATTGTGAGCAAGATGAAATGGCTTTTCAGTTTAATCCTTTGCCTATTTTTTTTAATGGGGGTAATGTCTTTCTAAATTTTCTCAAGTCTGTATTTTAAGTTTATATGCTCATTTTGATCCAAGTTATTTGGGAACCATTTCAAAATTTCATTTAATCAAGCTAAAACAATTGAATTTTTATTTTTCTTTTTCCTCATCAAACAAAATGTCTTACTGTGTTTGAGCAAATATGGTTTGTACAGTTCCTTCTTTATGGAATTTATTGAGTTACTGGTTATATAGATTATGATCTGCTTTTGTGACTTTCATGGGTATTTAAATACAAGGATGAATTGCACGTAACTGAAACATAACAGCTTGAGAACTTAAAAAACTATTGTACACCAGTATACTAGAATGCGATGAAAATGTTGATAAAATGAAGTATATTGGTAGTGTTGAGTTTTCAAAGAATCTCTAAACTGTTTTGTTAAATGAAAGGAAGACGGTGTGAAGCAGCATTTGTGGTGTGATTCTCTTCTATGAATATTAGAAACAGATAAGTATAAGTTTTTGAAAAGGAATTATAATAAATTTAATGATTTTTGAGCTGGGGAGAACTTCACCTTTTCTAATTTTTTGGACTTGAATTTTCTAACTATTTGGAATTAATTAACTGAATATTACCAATGCTATTGCATATGGTTTGTGTTCTTTTTAATTTCCCTTCTACCCTTCCATGAGTAGTGACTGCCAGGAATTATTTTATCCTTTTTATATATGATTTTGTCATGTATATGGCAAAAATATATTATTCTGTGTTTTCTTGAGTCTTATGAAAATGGTATGCCCATTTTATGTTTTCTGTGACTTATGTTTAACTTTAATGATGTTTTTCATTATTAGCTATGCTTTTGTAGTTATGTAATATTCATTGCAGTGTAGTATTAATCTGTGAAAATACCCTGATGTATTTCTCTTCTTGTTGGAATTCACCAGGCTCATATACCATTTTGACTTAAGAATAGTGCTGCTCTGAACACTTTTGTACTACTTGGTGCATGTCGCCAAGTTTTTGAGATTATATATCTAAGAATAAATAGTGCTACAATGTGTAGAGTATGATGAGCTTTTCAAGGTAATACTAGATTCTTTTTCAAAGTATTGCTCCAATTTATGTTAACATTAGTATATAAGAGTTCTTGCCATTTCACATTCTCATCAGCCCTTGGTCAAGTATTAAATTTATTAATTTTTAACATTTTAGTGTGTAATATTTTCTTTGGTCTTTCTTTATATTTTCCTAATTATTAGTGAAGTATTACATCTTTATTTTTCCCTCAATATGTTTATGGCCATTAGTGTTTCTACTTTTGTGAAATTTTGTCAAATACCTACTTGTATCTTTACCTAATAAAAATTTGAATTTAACCAGTTTTGTAGTTTTTTTTATGTATTATTGTTACTGATTTTCTATTGGTTATATGTATTGCTGATACTCTCTCCTAGTTGGTAGTTTTCCTTGACACTTCTTAATGCTATGTTTTGATGAACAAAAGCTGCTAATTTAATGGATAGAGTTTTAATATGGCTACAAGTTCTCTGTGCCATCATAATTAAAATTATTTATGTGTTCTTTTTCTACCCATTTAAATATTTCCCTTGTTCTTTTGGGAATCTTAGCTGTTGATTGTTGGAAATCTTTAAAGCAGTCTCTAATAATGGTTTTTAAGTTTTTATCTCTTGTTGGGATACAGTTTCTTTTACAGAGATTTTGTCGCCACTCTGTAGGAGAATTTATTAGTAGTTTTCATGGTTCATTTTCTTGTGTTTTAATTTAAAAAGTCCCACATATTCAGATCATGATGATATTTTCATACATTACAAAAATTTTTAAAGTTATGCCTTTTACAATGGTCTCTAATTCATCAGAAAATTATATTTTGTTTGTGTATTGTATTATGGATCCAATTTCTTTTTTTCTTTTTTCTTTCCTCCTCCCCTCCCCCTTTATAGAGATAGCCAGTTAAAATTACAGTGCCATTTCTTTACATTTTAGGTAAATATATGTTAGGGTGAAGGCTAAGTTACTGTATTAAATGCAGAACATAGTGTTATAAATAGACAAGTTTATTTCTCATAAGCTAAAGTCCTGCTGGTTTAAGAAAATGGTATCAGTCTCCTTGATGAGGTTATTCACTGCTCCAGCTTTCTTTCACCTTGTTGCTTCATTATTTTCTAAGCTTTTGTTCTTGTCTGCATGGTCTAATAATATATAATTGTGCTGTTTATTTTTTCCTATGGCTGTTCTCACACTGAGGTTTGTCTGTTCTTTTGTTTAAAACTCAATTTTGTTTTTTATTGATCCTTTCAGTGTATCATTGCCATCCGTAGTCTGTATTTTTATTGCGTTGTATGAGTTAGTGCTTCCCCACAGCTTCTGGTAGGTAGCTAGTACCCAGTGCACGTCTCCTTGGCAGCACCTCTGTGTTTAAAGAAATACTGAGTACCTGCTTTTCTGAGAATCTAGCTTTTCTCATGAACTTGATGTTGGTTGGCATCCTTGCCCCCATGACTTTTAGCTCTCCAGAGAAGAAAGTCTTTGGGCAGTTCTCAGTCCTGAAACCTAACAGAGCCTAGGGACTCTAGTCAACATACCTCAGTCTTCAGTTCTTGCTTGCCTTCTGGGTAGCTTCAGCAGGCCTTCTACCTGGGTGTGGTAGATGGTACTTAGAAACCTTTCAAATACTGGAATGAATATAAAATGTCATTTAATTTTTCTACTCATACTATTTTTTACACCTATTTTTTTTCTTTTACATGCAGATCGTATCTTTGCATATTAACATTTTCCTGATTTGTGGGATGTTCACTTCTCACGAAATGGTTATTTTTGTTACACAGGAGAAAAAGTTTCGTGGTCAGATTTAAAAAAGGACACCAGTGTCTATCTTAACACTTAATTTCCTTTTTTAATTGAATCTACCATCACTTGACATCCATCTTAGGTGAATTTTGAGAATACATATTTTTAGTAGAGATTGTTAATCCAAATTTAAGTTTTAATTCAGTTTGTTTCAGCAGTCACTACTGTGGAACATCTATCAATCACTATTTTGTTGAGTCATTTGTTTTTTTTTTTTTAAGATTTTATTTATTTATTTGACAGAGATCACAAGCAGGCAGAGAGGCAGGCAGAGAGAGAGGAAGGGAAGCAGGCTCCCTGTAGAGCAGAGAGCCCAATGCTGAGCTTGATCCCAGGACCCTGGGATCATGACTTGAGCTGAAGGCAGAGGCTTTAACCAACTGAGCCACCCAGGAGCCCTGAGTCATTCAATTTTTATCTCTCTTCCAGCTTAAGTGTCTATGCCAAGATAGATCAAGTAAAACTGTGCCATCAGTTAATGTGGAAACATTAATATTTTTAGTACAATAGAATCACTTATTTTGAGCATAAAACTGGTGAGCATTATACTCAGTGGAAAGACCAACATAATTAAAAAAAAAGTTTATAAACATTTTCAGTAATTTTGGTAATATCCAGAATTTCAAATAACTTGATATTCTGCTGACTCAGATATGAAGGCTGTTAAACCTGCTCTTGTAGCAGCATGTGTGAAATCATTTGAGGGAGAAAAAAAGCCCACAAATAAAGGATTTTTTTTCCTTTTTCTTTAAGAAATCAACAAGATTTGTCATTCCTATTTCCTACATACTTCCTACATACATTGTAGGAAGGAGAGGGTGTCCTGCATGCATCACATCAGGATTACAGGCTTTCTTTTATACTTCAGTAGATCTAAGATTCCTCACTCCTCATCTCCAGACTTATGAATCCACTGGGATGGAAGCATTTTGACTCACACATCTAAAAAGCAAACTGATAAGATGTATTGAAAAGAATTCAGGTATACTTTTGAAAAGTATGGGAGTCTTTGTTTTTTGAGAACTAGGGAAATTGTTAATAAGCATTCATTCACTTATTTAGTCAACAATTACATGTGCGCCCTGTGCTTGGTTGGCACTTGGGAATATTATAGTGAACACTGCCCATGTGGGCCAGGCATGCTGTCTGGTAATCAATGTTTGTGTATCATAACATTTAATCCCAAGGATTTTGATATAAATGTTCTCTCCATGTTATGAATGAGGAAGCTTAGGATAGTTAAGTAATTTCCTAGTTACATAGCTGGTAGGTGGAAGCTAAACTATGAGCACCTTTTCTTAATGCTGTATTGGCATTCTTGGCTGTAAAAACAATGAAAATTAGGATATTCTCTCACATCAGTCCAGAAAAAGAAAAAAATCACGTGATAATAGCAATAGATGCAGAAAAAGCATTTGACGGAATCCAGCATCCATTTATAAAAGCTAGAAGTAGTTTCCAGTTTTAGGAGAACTTCCTCAGCTTGATGAAAAAACGTCTACGGGGCACCTGGGTGGCTCAGTCGATTAAGCGTCTGCCTTTTCAGGTCATGATCCCAGGGTCCTGGGAGGGAGCCCTGCATCGGGCTCTCTGCTTGGCAGGGAACCTGTTTCTCCCTCTGCCTGCATTGCCTGCCACTCCCTGTGCTTGTGCATGAGCAATCTCTGACAAATAAATAAAATCTTTAAAAAACTCTACAAAGAAACTACAGCTAACATCATACTTAATGTGCAGAAACTCAGCACTTTGTAAGATTAGGTAGGAGGCAAGGACATTCCCTCTCATCAGTTCCTTTAAACATTCTATTGGAAGTTTTTGCTGATGTGGTAGGGCAAGGAAAGGAGACAAAAGGTATACAGATCAAGAAGCAAAACATAAAATTATTGTTCGCAGATGACGTGATAGCCTGTGTAGAAAATCTGAAAGAAATGACAAAAATTCTGGAACTAATGCACTATTGCAAGATACAAAGTTAATATACAAGTCAGTTGCTTTTCTATGTATCAGTGGTGAACAAATGCAGTTTGAAATGAAAAAAATACTTTTTTTTTTTTAAAGTGATAGAAGTGTATTAAGTGAAGATACAGAAAAAGCTCTCAAGAGTGAGAGGGGTCCCAACAGCATTGCCTAAAACACGATACTCTTGACCGCATCCCAGAAAATGAAATAGCTAGGTATTAATCTAACACAAAATATAGAAGATCTTTGTGAAGAAAACTACAAAATTCTGATGAATGAAATAAAACCCAAAGTAAGTGGAGAGATAGTCCATGTTTGTGGATAAGAAGACGCAATAGTGTCAAGATGTCAGTTCTTTCCATCTTGATCTATAGATTTAATGTAGTCCCATTCAGAATCAGAGCAAGTTATTTTGTGGATATCAGCAAGTGGTTTCTGAAGTTTCTGGGCAGGTTGTGGGGGGCACAGAAGATACAGAATAGCCAACACAATATTGAGGAAAAACAAGACTGTAGGTTTGACACTACCCAACTTCAGCACTTACCATGAAGCTACAATAATCAAGAGAATTTTTTTCTGGTGAAAAAAATAGACAAATAGGTCAGTGGAACAGAATAGAGAGCCCAGTGTAGAGCCCCCTGTAAATACAGTTGACTTATCTTTGACAAAGGCTCAAATGCAATACCATGGAGCAAATACAGTCTCATTAACGAATGCTGCTGGAAACAATTGGACATCCACTTGCAAAAGAATGAATTGAGACACAGTTAACGCTCTAAAGAAAAATTAATTCCATGGATTTAAGGTTTCTCCTAATATTTTCATGGTTTGATAGCCTGTTTTGTTTTACTTCAGAAAAATATCCCGTTGCCTGGACGTACCACCGTTTAGTTATTCATTCAGTCTACTGAAAGACTTTTGGTTGCACCCAAGTCTTGACAACTATGAATAAGGTTGCTATAAATATCTCCGTGCAGGTTTTTGTGTGTACATTGAATTTTCAGTTCCTTTGGGTAAATACCAAGGTGCACAATTGTTGGATTGTGTGGTAAGAGTATCTTTGTTTTATAAAACTTCCAAACTATTTTCTAAAGTAACTCCCCCTCACCAGGGATAGGGTTGGGGGAAGGATGAATAGAGCAGAGCATAGAGAATTTTTTTAGGGCAGTGAAAATACTGTATACAACACAGTAATGATAGAAATATGTCATTGTATATTTGTTCAAACCCATTGAATGTACAGATCAAGAGTGAACCCTCAGGTAAACTGAATTTTCATTGATTATGATGTGTCACTGCAAGTTGATCCTTGGTAATAACTACCACTGTGCTGGGAGGTTTTGATAATGAGGGACACAATGTATGTTTGGGGACCGGGAATATATAGAAATCTCTGTTGCTACCTTCTCATTTTTATTGTAAACCTAAAACTGCTCTTAAAAAATAAAAGCACAAAAAGAAAACATTTTTCTTGTTGATAGTGAACCAGTACTTAGGTGAAAGGAAAGAAGGAGAAAGTTTTGGCTTTGTGGAAAAGGGAGAAAGATTGACAATAGAGTTAATTTTTCTTTTTTAGGGGTTGAAATTTTAAGCTATTCCCCAATAGTATAACAGCTGACATTTGTTTTTCAGTGAATATTTGAAAAATATAGATAAGTGACAGGTTCATATTTTTAAAGTTAAAGATGTCTTATGCTAATGTGTTTTTGTTTTTTTATAGAGAGGATCTGACGAACTACTCTCAGGCAGTGTTCTCAGTAGTCCAAACTCTAATATGAGCAGCATGGTGGTTACAGGTAAGTGTTTCTTTCTCAACAGTGTTGCTTAATTATTTGCCATTTTATGGGGCAGAATATTAAAACTAAAATTTATAGTCTTTTATAAGAATACCCTTTTCTAATTTATGTTAAGTGTTTTAAATGTTTCTGTTGAAATGCTGCAGAGTAAAATTTTAATAGAGTATATATGTGTAAAAAATTGTGTAAAGTGTGTAAAGAATGTATTAAAGTAAAAAACCTAAACTTGGTGACTTCTGTGGGCAAGTACCTAAGTCTTACTGCCTTTTTTTTTTTTTAAGATTTTATTTATATATTTGACAGACTGATCACAAGTAGGCAGAGAGGCAGGCAAAGAGAGAGGAGGAAGCAGGCTCCCTGCTGAGCAGAGAGGCCGATGTGGGGCTCAATCCCAGGACCCTGGGATCATGACTTGAGCCAAAGGCAGAGGCTTTAACCCACTGAGCCACCCAGGCGGCCCCTTATTGCCTTTTTTTAATCACAAAAATATAAACCTTTTTCTTTCATGTTCTAAATCCTCCCATTCTTGCCCTTTTATACTTTTGTTTTTAGTTTTTGTGTTTGCGTGTCTTAGAATATTTTTTACATAGTCCTCACCACCCCCCTGCCCGCCCCACTTCCCTGAGGCATATGTTCCAAGACTCACAGTGGATGCCTGAAACTGCAGGTGGTATAAAACCCTAAATATACTATGCTTTTTCCTATACATACATACATATGATAAAGCTTAGTTTATAAATTGGGCATATTAAGAGATTAACAATAACTAAAAATGGAACAATGATAACAGTATAGTATTATGAAGGGTGTACTCACCCTTTGTCTTCCTAAGATGTGAGATGATGAAATGGTTGTGTGATAAGATGAAGCTAGGTGAATGATGTAGGTGTTGTGATACAGTGTTAAGGTACAGTATCTCAGAAGGTCTGCTTCTGGGCAGTGATTGACAACTGGTAACTGAAACCATGGAAAACAAAAGTACAGATAAAGGGAATTACTGTGTTTTAAGTATTCTGCATCCCACAAGCTCTAAAGCCCAACTAAATAAAAATAAAAAGATTCAGCTACATAGTTGTCTTTTTTTGTGTGTTTCCACCCTTTTTTTCTTTGCTCTAATAATATTTTAATTGTTTGAATTGAGTTCCTTAATGTTCTCTCCCTATGATCTTCATACTTAGGATATTTTTCTTGTATATGTGTGAAATAACATTGTTAGTTGCTTGTAATGTCTGTCTAAACAAATGTAAACTCTAGTTTAGTTTTATGGACCAGAATTTGAATCTGATGATGATGATGACGACGACAACTGAATTAGTTTACCTTATAACCCTGCATTTTACATTGTTTACCTAAAATCAGAGTTCCTTTCGTGAATTACTTGCTTGAGAAATTAATTGTATTGGGTAGTAAAAGGGTTGTAAAAGACTAGAAGCATTTTGATTTACTTTAGGTAGCTATTGCTTATGTTATGTACACTTCCGCACGCACATGCACATGCCTGGCAGTTCAGTTAATGAAGTACTTACCAAATACAGTCATAATGGTGTGAAAATGAATTTGCCCACACATCGTTATTATTGAGTTTTCCATGATTATAAAACAAAGTCACTAGGCCATAGTTTTTTGATAGTCAAAGTATGGTATACAAATAATTAAACAGGTTCAAATGTCTGTAATGCTGTTTTGCTAGTTTCATTTTTTTAAAACAATATATGTAGTGATGAATAGTTGAAACATTTTAAAAATTAATATGTAGGGCTATGACAGAATAACTGGTAATAGCCTTCCCTTCTCCCCCTGAGATGCCCTCCAAAATGAAAAACTATGAAATTGTATAAAGTATATTGGAAAACTGTTGTCTGGAATTAATGAACAGACAGTAGTAGATAATGATCTCTGAAAGAAGGGAATAAGATCATTATCACATGAGGTGAATTCCATAATCACTTTGGCTTTCTTCCTTGGGTTATATAGCACAGGAAAGGGGAATCTAAGGAGAGTACGGAAGTCTTACTGAGCCAGAAAGACAGATTGGAATTCAAAGCTGTTCAGACATCTGGGATTTGTGGAGAAGGGTCCTAGAAAAGGTAGCTGTCCAGAGGTTTAAGCATAGAGCAGGGATCAGAATTCAGTGTGGGGATTCATTTGATTGAGCATTTTTGAATAATAGCTGGGCTGCCTGTGTGCAGGTTGAGAACTCCGCATGGTTTGTCAGAACTGAGCTGCTTTGGGGCTGAGAGCTAGAGGTGGTTCCAAAAGGTTGTTTAGTGCTCTGAGACCTTAGAGTTCTGGAAAGTCAGAATGCAGACATCTTGGCGAGAAACTCAGGCATTTAATTTAGTCTTGTAGAGAATGGATCACACGCTATATTAAGTGCCAACCTTAAGACTAAGTTAAGAAACTGAGATAGTTTAGCCTGACAACACATTAAGGATCACCAGTAATTTTAATTGCTTGCCTAAACCAAACAGTACCCCCTAAGGAAGACATGATTCAGTCTTCATTTTGTGAACTGTCATTCATAATATCCACCATTGTCATTCACAATATCCACCATTAAAAATCACAGATTATGGAAAGCATGAACATTCCATAAAGTAGAGAAGCATTAAATAGGAGCAGACACCAAAATGATAGATAGTGAAATTAACAGACAAGGACTATAAATATTTTTAAAGCTGTAAAGGAAAATACTATGTAGTGAGTGAACACATAGAGGGATGTGTTAAGAGAGAAAAGAGAGGTAGCATATATAGAAATCTCTGAAATATATTTGAGATGAAAAACTCACTGGGGCTAACAGACTGGAGACAACTGAAAAAAAGTTATTGAACTTGAATACACATGGATAGAAATTAAGTTTCCCAGAGAGAAAAAATGAATCAGTCTAATACATGTATAAGCTGTCTAGTACATGTATAATTGGAGTTCCAGTGAGAAAGTAAACAGAATGCAGCCAAGTATATTAGTTCAAGTAGTAATGGTGGAAAACTTCTAAAATTTTAAGAAAAATATCAAGTTGGATAAATAAAAAGAACCATACTTAGGCATGTAATAGTCAAAATATTGAAAACTAATGATAAAGAGCAAGTCTTACAGTCAGGAAAAAGCCATTTCACAGGTGACTGACACCTTTACTAAAGGGGGGGAGCTAACTTTAGATTGAATAGAGTGACACTATGTAAAAACTTGGATTTGCAGGAAGTAACCAGGAGTACCAGGAATGGCAAATGTGTGTGTAAATTCAAAAGACTTTTTTATTCCTTTAAATTTCTTTGAAAGACTATTTATGTACATTAAAAAAAAACCTTTGTATTATATGGTTTATTTATATATGTAGATGTTCTTAGGACAACAGCACTAAGTGAAAATAGGATTTTACAGTTATAGGGTTTTTATTATTTATATGAAATGATAGAATATTAACTCTAATGTAGATTCTGTTAAGGTTGTATATTGAAATAATCGCCAAAAAAAAAAAAAAGATACAACGAAGTATAGTTAAATGTGAAAAATGTGAATAGAAAGTTGGAGGACTGATTTTCTATTTTCAAACGTTATTATAAAGCTGAGTAGTCAAAACAATGTCACGTTGGCATAAAGAAGATAAATAGAACAGAATAGAATCCAGAAATAAACCTATGTAATTATGGACAGTTAGTTTTTGACTAAGGTAGCCATATGTTTAAACAAAACAAAACAAAAAAACAAAGTTGGATCTATATCTCATACCATAGTTAAGAATTAGCTCTAAGAGGGCCATACATGATGTAAATAAAATCTAAAATTATAAAGCTTCTAGAAGACATAGTAGAAAATCTTTATGACTTTGGGTTAGGACCCTAAAAGTGTAATCTATAAAAGAACAAATGGGACTTTGTGAGTTTTTAAAATTTAAAGTATTTCGAAAGACATTGATAGTAGAATGAAAAAATAAGCCATAGAATATCTGAACATCTTTTTGAAGCATATAACTGATAAAGAACTTTGATCCAGGGTATATATAAATTTGGACTGTATAAGCTCTAAAACTCTAAACAATCCAATGTAATAAATTGGCAAAAGTACTTGATAGTTCAGCAAAAACATATGGCAAATAAGCACATGAAAAAGATGCTCAAGTATTAATCATTAGAGAAATGTAGGTTAAAACTTAAGTGAGGTAACATTACCCCTTAATACAATGCTAAAATTTAAAAGATTGAAAAGATTTAAAAGTATTGGAAAGGATGTGGATGAACCATAGCTCATATACTGTTGGAAATGTAAACTTGTAGAACTACTTGGGCAAATAATCAGGCCATTTCTTAAAATTTAAACATCTATGAAATGATCCAGCTGTTTGTCTCTTAGGCATTTATGCATGAGAAATGAAGGCATATGTTCACTTTAAAAAAAACTAAAAAACTAAGATGAATGTTCATAGTAGCTTTTTTTGTAATACCCAAAGCCTAAAACAATCTAGATGTCCACTGGCAGCTGAATAGATAAATAGATTGTAGTTTTGGCATTGTATTCCATTGTATATCATGAAATACCACTCAGTCCTAGAGAATAATCTATTTTCCGCCCAACGTGGGGCTTGAACTCATGACCTCAGGATCAAGAAGAGTCTCATGCTCTACCAAATGAGCCAGCCAGACTCGCCTAGAGTGAGCTACTGATATATGTGGTAGGAGGGATAAATCTCCAAATAATTGTGCTATGTGAAAGAAGTGGGAAAAAGGAGTATGATTCCATTTATAAAGAATGCAAGGAAATGCAAACTAAAGCAGTTTGGATTTGGGTGTGGGGAAGTGCAAGGGGGACATGGTTGCGAAGAGTAAAAGGAAATTTGGGGGTGAGGGATATGTATACTTTTAGTATTTCTTAGAGAAGATTTCATGGATGTGTGCATATATCAAAACTTGTCAAATTGTATGTCTTAAATATATGCAGCTTATTGTATGTGAATAAACCTCAAAAGGGCTCTTTAAAAAGAAAAAGCCCATAGACAGTTTAAAATGGAATACTGTCAAATATTAGTGCAGTGCAAAAGAACACCACCGCCAAAAACACTGGGTAGTTTAAAAAATAGATGTTAAACTAACCTCTAAACACAAAACTAATGTGTAAAAGTAAACTGGCAAAAAAAACCCCAAAATCTTATTCTAGTGTAGTAATCACTAGTTAGCTCTATGAAGCCATGAGCACTTGAAATGTGCTATTCCCACTTGAGATGTATGTCTGGTGCATGTGTGTTTCAAAGATGTAGTAATCAGAAGTAGTAAGAATGCAAAATACTTCATTTTTAAAAATATTGATTGTATGTTGATATGGTAGTATTTCAGATATATTGAACTGAAATATATTATTAAAATTAACTTTACTCCTTTTTACTTTTTGATGTGGTTAATAGAATATTTAAGATTATGTGATTTGCTGAACATTTCTTTCAGACATTACTGATCTAAGAAGTCCAATTAAAGGCAGAGATTGTCAGACTGGATTGTCAGACTGGTGCTAACTGTAGTACCTATTACTAGAGTCAGACTGAGGTAGAAAGGCACAGAATGAAAGTAAAAAGGGTGGAAAGTAATATCTGTGCAAACAACAAGCACAAGAAAGTTGAGATTATTTTAACTTCAGTCAGTAGAATTCAAGACAAGGAGTATTACCAGATACTAAAAAAGCATCTTTTGTGTGTTTAAAGGGTTAATATATTGGAAAACGTTTGTATACTGTAATAATAGAACTTTAGCATTCATTAAATATATAAAGCTAAAGAGAGAAATCTATAATCATTGTTGGATATTTTAAAATTAGTTGATTTAACAGTAATTGATAGGACAATTAGATCTTTAAAATAGATACATAGAGGATTTGAACAGTGTTGTCCTTTAGCTGGACTTAACTCATATTCAGGAAACTGTACCCTGACTTCAGAATAACTTTTCAAGTGTACATAGCACTGTGATAGACTGACTATATTTTAGGACATAAAATAAACTCAATAGATTTCAAATGGCTGAGAGCTCATGTAGTATCTGATTATAGTGAAATTTAAGTAGGAATCAAAAACAGTAAGAGATCTAAGAAATTGCCAAATAATTTAGAAATTGAACTATGTAATTCTGAACAATACATGAATTAAGAAAGGATAAGGGTATCTTTCTGACTGAATAAAAGTGAAAATATATCAAAATTTGTTGGCGGGGCACCTGGGTGGCTCAGTGGGTTAAAGCCTCTGCCTTCGGCTCAGGTCATGATCCCAGAGTCCTGGGATCGAGCCCCGCATCAGGCTCTCTGCACGGCAGGGAGCCTGCTTCCTCCTCTCTCTCTGCCTGCCTCTGCCTACTTGTGATCTCTCTCTCTGTCAAATAAATAAATAAAATGTTTAAAAAAAACAAATTTGTTGGCTATAATGCAGGAAAGTACGTGGGGGGAAATATGTCTACACCTATATACTTATATTAGAAAAGGCTTATATTAGGCAAAAAGTTTAATAATCCTCTATCAAAACTATAATACCGATATCAAGAATGAAAGTAGAGGTACCAGTACAGATCCTACAGAATGTTATTAGGAAAATAAGGCAATATTACAAACAGCAACAATGCCAATAAATTCAGCAACTTAGGTGAAATAGACAAAATCCTTTAGAAACCTAATTTATCAAAGGTGATATAAACTCCATAATAAATACAGATTAGCTCTGTGTCTGTTACAAAAATTGAACTTAAAATTTCTCCATGAAGATTACTCCAGGCATAGGTGATTTCAGTCAGGTATGAAGCTTCAAAGTATACTTTTTCTTCAGTATACTTTTTCAGAAAATAGAGAAGCAGGGAATACTGCAAATTCTACTTTATGATGCTGCTGTAACTGATGCCAAAATCTAACAAAGAAGATGTAAGGAGTCAAGGTTTCAAACTAATATATTTTATTAACATAAATGCAGACATTCTTTTTTTTTAATTTTAAATTTTTTATTAACGTATAATGTATTATTAGCCCTGGGTGTATAGGTCTGTGAATCTCCAGGTTTACACACTTCACAGCACTCACCATAGCACATACCCTCCCCAATGTCCATAACCCCACCACCCTCAAGTGCAGACATTCTTTTTTTTTTTTTTTTAATTTAATTTCTTTTCAGTGTAACAGAATTCATTGTTTATGCACCACACCCAGTGCTCCATATAATATGTGCCCTCCATAATACCCACCACCATGCTCCCCCAACCTCCCACTCCCTGCCCCTTCAAAACCGTCAGATTTTTCAAGAGTCCATAGTCTCTCATGGGTTCATCTCCCCCTCCAATTTCTCTCAACTCCCTTCTCCTCTCCATCTCCCCATGTCCTCCGTGTTATTTCTTATGCTCCACAAATAAGTGAAACCATATGATAATTGACTCTCTCTGCTTGACTCTTCCATTCCCGTCCATGTTGATACAAAAGTTGGGTATTCATCCTTTCTGATGGAGGCATAATACTCCATAGTGTATAGTGTATATGGACCACATCTTCCTTATACATTCGTCCATTGAAGGGCATCTTGGTTCCCTCCACAACGTGGCCACTGTGGCCATAAATGCAGACATTCTTTTTTTTTTGAGTATGGACATTTTAATTTTATTTTAAATTTTAAATTAAATTAAAAATTTTTTATTTTATTTTTTATAAACATATTTTTATCCCCAGGGGTACAGGTCTGTGAATCGCCAGGTTTACAAACTTCACAGCACTCACCATAGCACATACCCTCCCCAATCCCCATAACCCCCCTCCCCCCAACCCCCCTCCCCCCATCAACCCTCAGTTTGTTTTGTGAGATTAAGAGTCACTTACGGTTTTTCTCCCTCCCAATCCCATCTTGTTTCATTTACTCTTCTCCTACCCCCTTAACCCCCCATGTTGCATCTCCTCTCCCTCATATCAGGGAGATCATATGATAGTTGTCTTTCTCCGATTGACTTATTTCGCTAAGCATGATACCCTCTAGTTCCATCCACGTCGTCGCAAATGGCAAGATTTCATTTCTTATGATGGCTGCATAGTATTCCATTGTGTATATATACCACATCTTCTTTATCCATTCGTCTGTTGATGGACATCTAGGTTCTTTCCATAGTTTGGCTATTGTAGACATTGCTGCTATAAACATTCGGGTGCACGTGCCCCTTCGGATAACTACGTTTGTATCTTTAGGGTAAATACCCAGTAATGCAATTGCTGGGTCATAGGGTAGTTCTATTTTCAACATTTTGAGGAACCTCCATGCTGTTTTCCAGAGTGGTTGCAGCAGCTTGCATTCCCACCAATAGTGTAGGAGGGTTCCCCTTTCTCCGCATCCTCGCCAGCATCTGTCATTTCCTGACTTGTTAATTTTAGCCATTCTGACAGGTGTGAGGTGATATCTCATTGTGGTTTTGATTTGTATTTCCCTGATGCCGAGTGATGTGGAGCACTTTTTCATGTGTCTGTTGGCCATCTGGATGTCTTCTTTGCAGAAATGTCTGTTCATGTCCTCTGCCCATTTCTCGATTGGATTCTTTGTTCTTTGGGTGTTGAGTTTGCTAAGTTCTTTATAGATTTTGGACACTAGCCCTTTATCTGATATGTCATTTGCAAATATCTTCTCCCATTCTGTCTGTTGTCTTTTGGTTTTGTTAACTGTTTCCTTTGCTGTGCAAAAGCTTTTGATCTTGATAAAATCCCAATAGTTCATTTTTGCCCTTGCTTCCCTTGCCTTTGGCGATGTTCCTAGGAAGATGTTGCTGCGGCTGAGGTTGAAGAGGTTGCTGCTTGTGTTCTCCTCAAGGATTTTGATGGATTCCTTTCTCACATTGAGGTCCTTCATCCATTTTGAGTCTATTTTCGTGTGTGGTGTAAGGAAATGATCCAATTTCATTTTTCTGCATGTGGCTGTCCAATTTTCCCAACACCATTTATTGAAGAGGCTGTCTTTTTTCCATTGGACATTCTTTCCTGCTTTGTCGAAGATTAGTTGACCATAGAGTTGAGGGTCTATTTCTGGGCTCTCTATTCTGTTCCACTGATCTATGTGTCTGTTTTTGTGCCAGTACAGCTTTGTAATAGAGCTTGAAGTCCGGAATTGTGATGCCACCAACTTTGGCTTTCTTTTTCAATATTGCTTTGGCTATTCGAGGTCTTTTCTGGTTCCATATAAATTTTAGGATTATTTGTTCCATTTCTTTGAAATAAATGGATGGTACTTTGATAGGAATTGCATTAAATGTGTAGATTGCTTTAGGTAGCATAGACATTTTCACAATATTTATTCTTCCAATCCAGGAGCATGGAACATTTTTCCATTTCTTTGTGTCTTCCTCAATTTCTTTCATGAGTACTTTATAGTTTTCTGTGTATAGATTCTTAGTCTCTTTGGTTAGGTTTATTCCTAGGTATTTTATAGTTTGGGTGCAATTGTAAATGGGATTGACTCCTTAATTTCTCTTTCTTCTGTCTTGTTGTTGGTGTAGAGAAATGTAACTGATTTCTGTGCATTGATTTTATATCCTGACACTTTACTGAATTCCTGTACAAGTTCTAGCAGTTTTGGAGTGGAGTCTTTTGGGTTTTCCACATAGAGTATCATATCATCTGCGAAGAGTGATAGTTTGACTTCTTCTTTGCCGATTTGGATGCCTTTAATTTCCTTTTGTTGTCTGATTGCTGAGGCTAGTACTTCTAGTACTATGTTGAATAGCAGTGGTGATAATGGACATCCCTGCCGTGTTCCTGACCTTAGCGGAAAAGCTTTCAGTTTTTCTCCATTGAGAATGATATTTGTGGTGGGCTTTTCATAGATGGCTTTGATAATATTGAGGTATGTGCCCTCTATCCCTACACTTTGAAGAGTTTTGATCAGGAAAGGATGCTGTACTTTGTCAAATGCTTTTTCAGCATCTATTGAGAGTATCATATGGTTCTTGTTCTTTCTTTTATTAATGTGTTGTATCACATTGATTGATTTGCGGATGTTGAACCAACCTTGCAGCCCTGGAATAAATCCCACTTGGTCGTGGTGAATAATCCTTTTAATGTACTGTTGAATCCTATTGGCTAGTATTTTGGTGAGAATTTTTGCATCTGTGTTCATCAAGGATATTGGTCAAATGCAGACATTCTTAACAAAATGTTAGCAGATCACATCCAGCAATATGTAAATAATAATTCAATAATTATTAATTGAGGCCTACTGGAGGATTGTAAGGTTTAACATTTGCAAGTGAACTCAGTATAATTTATCACAATAATAGAATGAAGAAGAAAAAAATTTCATGTCAATAGAGAAAAAGCATTTGAAGAATACAACATTCATTCATGATAAAAATCTTAGAAAACTAGCAAGATAAGGGAACTTCCACAAGGAGAATAAAGGTCTAATAAGAGCCTAAAACAAATTCCATTCTTTAATAGTGAAATACTGAATGTTTTTCCTTGAATTAAACAGGAATGAAGTAAGGATTTCTGTGTTCACAATTTTTCCAGCTTTTTGCTTACATAAGCACATGTAGAATAAAAACCATAAATCTTAAAAAGGTAGAAGTAAAACTATCTTATTTTTGTTTTTATTTTGAAATTGAGTTTAATTTTATTATATTTATTACATTTGTTTATTAATTACAGAGAAGTGTAAGTGTTTCTGGCAATTCACAATACTGCATATGATATTTGGTTACTATTTTTAAATATCTGACTTTGTATAAACTTGCCATTCAACTATTTGCTATGTAATTTTTTAAAAATTTAAATTCAACTAATTTAAGTTAGTTAACATAAAGTTTAGTATTGGTTTCAGAATTTAATGATTCATCACTTACATATAATACCAAGTGCTCATCTCAGTAAGTGTCCTCTTTAATATTCATCACCCATTTACTCCATCCCTCTACTCTTTTCCCTTCTAGCAACCCTCAGTTTGTTCTCTTAACTATACACTCTCTGATGGTTTGCCTTCCTGTTTTTATCTTATTTTATTTTTCCTTCCCCTCCCCTTGTTCATCTGTTTCATTTCTTAACTTCCACATATGAGTGAAATCACATATTTGTCTTTCTCTGACTTACTTTTCTTAGCATAATACACTCTAGTCCATTAGTGTTGTGCCACCATGATTTTTAAAATAAAAAACCCAAAGGAATCTACAAAATATTTCATAGAACTGATCACTGAATTTAGAAGGGTTACATAATAAAAGTTCATTATACAAAAATAGTTTCCTGATATTATTAGCTAATTATTGGAAAATGAAAATTTAAAAATGCATTTACAAAAATCTGAGAAAGACAAAATATTAAGGAATAAATTTGACAAATAACGTGGGAGACATTAACACCAGTAACTATACAAGACATGGCAGAAAGATATTAGAGACCTAAGTGAGAAAGAAACCATGTTCATGAATCAGAAAGCTCAATATTTTAAAATGCCATTTTCTCCAAAATTGAATGGAATTGAATCTTAAAGTCAGTCAAGCTCAACAGGCTTTTAAATTGAAATTGACAAGTGGATTCTAAAATTTATGTGGAAATAAAAAAGAATCTAGATGAACTAAATAAAACCATTTCCAAAAGAAAAAAGTCAACACGATCTAATTTCAAGATTCACAGTAGACTTGTCGTAATCAAACAGTTTAATATTAGCAAGATGAGTATTTACAGAATAGTGTGCAGAAGTAAACACCTACATTTAAGGTCCACTGATTACTTACAAAGGTGTCTTGGTCATTCAGTTGGAGAAATGGTGCCAGAAAGTTGGAAACACATATGAAAAAAAGAAACTCAAATTACTTAATACAGTACAGAAATAATAGATGAATATATACCTAAACCTAAAAAATGAAATGTAAAAGCTTTTAAAAAATAATTATAGAATATATTCACAACTTGAGGTAAAGATTTATTAGGGAAGACACAAAAACCACTACCCATAAAGCAATAGTTTATAAACTCCACATCTTACCTAAATGAAAACCTTCTCATCAGAAGATGTTGTTAAGATAATGAAAAGGCAAGTCACAGATTGGGAAAAGATACTAATATTCACATATTAATACATATTTTTGACAAAGGACTTCTCTGCAGAATATATAAAGAATTCTTTCTTTCTTTGAAATAATTCTTTCACATCTAAAATACAAATAGCCAACTTTTTGAAATAGATAAAAGAAAGTATATGACTGGCTAATGAGCACATGAAAATACGTACTAGTCCTCAAGAAAAAACAAGTTATAACTACTGCTATGAGGTATCTTGTTACGCCAACTAGAATCTTGGCAAAAGTTAAACAGATTGGCAACATAAATGATGCAGATATAGAGCAAATGGAACAATTCACCATGGCTGGTAAAAGTGTAAAATAGTTTGGAAAACAGCTTGGCAGTATCTTACAAAGTTAAACATAAACGTGGCCTATCATCCAGTACTTCTACATCTAGGTTTTTACCCAATGAAGGAGACTTGTAAAATATGTATATAAAAAACTTTATTCATTATGGTCCCAAACTTGAAATTACCAAATGTCTGTGACACAGAATAGGAAGATGGGTCAATGAATTGTGGTATAATCATATAGTAGAGTACTAATTAGTAACAAAGGAATGACTATTAACAAACACAAAAACATGAGTGAATATTAAGAAGCACATTATGAAGCACAAGAAGCCAGACAGAAAACAGAAATCACTGAAATGAATCTGTGATTCCATTTTTATAAAGTTTTATAAAGAACAGATAATCCATTTTAAGTATAAATGTTGCCTATGGTGGGTGTTGGGATTAACAAGAAGTACAAGGGAATTCTCTGCAGTATTGGACATGTTTCCATATCAATTAACTAAGTTGTGCAATCCAAAATTTGTTTGAAACAGTAGGCTATCTCTGGGAATCAAGAACTACCCTTAGTTTTTTGTTTTTTGTTTTTTTGGGTTTTTTTTGGCTGGAATGTGAAATATGAGGGGGGGAATGACTGAAGTTGAGTCCAGATAGGTAGGGGTTTGGATATAGGATTTGATTTGTTGAGGACTTTAAACTTTACCAGATTTACATTTTAAAAAGGTTTTTTCTTCCATTTGTATTTCGTGTGTGTGTTGGGGGGTGGGGGGTCACTGCTGTACATAGGGCAGTTAAACACTTTTAACAATAATCTGCTCCAGAGATATTAAGTGTCCTCAGTTTTAGGTTCTTAGAATATGGAGGAAATGATGTATCAAGAAATTATAACTTCTGAGTTATTTGGAAATAGACTAGTTTGGGAGAAGTATTAGTTTGGGCTTAGACTTGATGGGTTGATGGATAATAGTCCCATTAACAAAGGGAAGATAGTGGAAAAGGGGATTTGTTTTTGGTGGAAAGAATTGTCTGTTAAAAGCATGTTTAGGAATGATACTTAATGTATTTTATGACCAAAAAATGAATTGAGTCTTGGAATGATGGAATAATACTCCTTAAAGCCTTGTTTTAACATAAATTTATATGCATTCAATTTATTTTACCTTTATTCACAGTGGAAACATGGAGTTTTAAGATTTTTTTCCCCTTAACATAAAAAGATGAGAATCTGTTTATGTTCTTAGAGTCTGATTTGAATATTGTCGCATATAAGAGCAAATGGCAAAAAAGACCTTTAAGAACTAGTGATTACACTTGCCTGGAAAAATATGCTATTGTCATCTAAGTGTCTCAAAAAAGGTACTTTTATAGACCATATTATAAAGAAACTTCTATGGTTATCAGATACAGAACAGCATTTCATTGTTATATTCCAGATTTATTCAAAATGTTTCCTCAAATTTACCTTACTATAGAATTTTGTTTCTAAAAAAATCTATCTCAGTGGCCTTTCCATTATCTGTCTAGACTTTCTTTCTCAATATATACCTACCTAGTTTTTGTGTCAAAAAAATAATTTTAGAAGTAACAAAAGTTAATGTCATTAGAACCTTAGTCTCAGGTAAATATCTACTAAGTTAGTGTATTAAGATTAAATTGTAAAGCGTTAGTTCCTTCAGAAATAAAAGTGAAACATTAAAAAAGAAAACAACTAGCTCCAACTAGTACTGAGATTGGATTTTATTGAAAGGAGTTTGTAACTATTTGTTAGTGGGAAGGAGCCTTGACAACTGTAAAATTTTTTGAGTCATTTCTTTATAGCTGTGGATATGGAATATTCCTTTAAGTTAAGTCATATATATTTCTGTCAGTGCTGCTAATTGTTATTCTATAATAGCAGGATTTATTATTGCTGAAAGTGTGACATTTTGCTTTATGTGAAAGAACTGAAATCATTCCATGGATTCTGATATATGGTACTCAGAACTCTGGGGTTTTCATTTTAACTTCTTCGTGAAGACATTTTTATGTAATGTCATCTCATTTTGTTATAATGGTTTGAAAGTATTTCAGCACATGAGACTTCTAGTTTAGTCTAGGTGTCTATTTTTTCTAGCTCACGCGTAAGGTGCTTTTGACAAGTGGGCTGTGCAGCTTCTTAAAAATGCATTTACAGCCAGTTTTTACAGTAAACCTAAGATTTTTTTGTGTGGTGGCTGTTAGTCTTGACTAAACAACTAGCAGAATAATAGAAATCTCTCTCTGAATATACCTGCATTTCTAGTTAACCCTTTTTTAAATTTCTGCTTTCCCAAATAGGGAAGTAAAATGTACAGACATTCATTTTTCATAACTCATATTCTTTTGATTTTTTATTTTTTCTAAAGCCAACAGCTTCTATAACATTATGCTTTTCCCTGAAGTCTAACTTAAAACTGCTTGGAATTGAAACTGTTTTTCTTTTCAGTTTCGCATTTGATAATGGATGCTACCAGTGCTCTTTATAAATGCTTGAGTGTGAAAGACTTAAGAGATTGAGAATGTACTTACATTTTGTTAGTTTCTACTATATAAATAAGTAGAAGTATAAAGTTTTGAAATGTTGTAGTTCAGGTTGATACATAGTTGGAAGCATAGAATTAGAATATTGGTGAAGGAGTGGGACTAAAATAATAGATTTACAAATTAAATGAGAAGTTGGGTTTTGAGACAGAAGTGCTAGAGTGTTCACATGAGCAAGTAAAGCTAAGACTTGGGGGCCAAAACGGCTTGAGGAACTCCCAGCTATTACTGGGAATGAGTACGTAAGCAGAGGGTTTGAAGCAGCTGTAAAATGAATCAGAGAAGTAAGAAAACAAGAAATGAATTGTTAAGGATGTTGTGACAACAGAGAGATTGGTAAGTGTGAAAGGGCTCACAGTATTTTGATCATGGATGGATTTAACAAATGACAAATTAGACCGTTTATGTCAAAACTGTAGGTAAATACCACTGAAGAGCAAAGGTCAGTCAAGGAAAGGATAGACTGATCAGAGGTGAAGATGTTCACTATAGAATTGAGGTAGAAAACCACTCGGGAAGTATTCAAATAGAAATAGTTTTTACTTTTTTTTTTTTAACATATTATTTTGAATTTAGGAAGAACATCTTAAGCAAAAGGCTTTAAGAAGACTGAATAACATATGGAAAATGTGATTAGAGATTTCTATAATTTTTATACAACCTATATGCATGAATAAAAGCATTACTACATTGTTGTTGCTTTGGTTCTTTGAAATCATTTTAATTATTACTGGTTTTACATTCACAAACCAAAAGTTTGTGGGTTTACCTGGGGAGTGGAAGGGAAAAGATCATGGAAAGAAGTCCAAGTTATTGTACTTTGTCTTCTGAGAAATCACAGATCTATAACCCAGAGACACCCTGACTTCCTTACTTCTCTGATAGGCTAATAAATGGCCTATGTGTTTCATGAACTAATATGGGCTATATATTTTCTTGTGTCCTTTTTCTTTTCCAGGTATGGAGTGTTTTTTTCTTTTTTTTTTTTTAATTTTTTAATTTTTAAAAAATTTTTTATAAACATATAATGCATTTTTATCCCCAGGGGTACAGGTCTGTGAATCACCAGGTTTACACACTTCACAGCATGGAGTGTTTTTATATATGGAAGTATGCTTAGTCATATGATTAAAAAGTCCACATTCCCTCATTTTATATTCTTTTCTTTTTTGGTTTTTATTTATATATATTTTTATTAACCTATAATGTATTATTTGTTTCAGGGGTATAGGTGTGTGATTCATCAGTCTTACACAATTCACAGCGCTCACCGTAGCACGTACCCTCCCCAATGTCCATCCCCTAGGCTCCCCATCCCTCCCACCATCCTCCACCCCTGAGATTGAGTCTCTTAGGTTTGTCTCCCCCTCTGGTTTTGTCTTGTTTCATTTTTCCTTTCTTCTTCTATGCTCCTCTGACTTGTTTCTCAAATTCCACATTGATGTCAGTGAGATCATATGATAATTGTCTTTCTCTGATTGACTTATTTCATTTATCATAATACCCTGTAGTTCCACCCATGTTGTTGCAAATGGCAAGATTTCATTTTTTGATGGTTGCATAATATTCCTTTTCATCTGTCTATCTATCTTACATCTTCTTCATTCATCTGTTGATGGACATCTAGGCTCTTTCCATAGTTTGGCTATTGTGGACATTGCTGCTGTGAATATTGGGGTGCACTTGCCCCTTCTGATCACTACATCGTATCTTTGGAATAAATACCCAGTAGTGCTGGATGAGAGGGTAGCTCTATTTTCAACTTTTTGAGGAATCTCCATACTGTTTTTCAGAGTGGCTGCATCAGCTTGCATTCCCACCAACAGTATAGGAGGGTTCCCCTTTCTCTGTATCCTCGCCAACATCTGTCATTTCCTGACTTGCTAATTGTAGCCATTTTGACTGGTGTGAGGTGGATCTCATTGTGGTTTTGATTTGTATTTCCATGATGCCGAGTGATGTTGAGCACTTTTTCATGTGTCTCTTAGCCATCTGATGTCTTCTTTGGAGACATGTCTGTTCATTCTTCTGCTTTCTTCCTTGGATTATTTGTTCTTTGGGTGTTGAGTTTGATAAGGTCTTTGTAGATTTTGGATACTAGCCCTTTATCTGATATGTCATTTGCAAATACCTTCTCCCATTCTGTTGGTTGTCTTTGGTTTTGTTGACTGTTTCCTTTGCTGTGCAAAAGCTTTTGATCTTGATGAAGTCCCAATAGTTAATTTTCCTTGCTTTCCTTGCCTTTGACGATGTGTCTAGGAAGAAATTGCTATGGCTGAGGTTGAAGAGGTTGCTGCCTGTGTTCTCCTGAAGAATTTTGATGGATTCCTGTCTCACATTTAGGTCTTTCATCCATTTTTGAATCTATTTTTGTGTGTGGTGTAAGGAAATGGTCCATTTTCATTCTTCTGCATGTGGTTGTCCAATTTTCCCAACGCCATTTGTTGAAAAGATTGTCTTTTTTCCATTGGACATTCTTTCCCGCTTTGTCAAAGATTAGTTGACCATAGAGTTGAGGGTCCATTTCTGGGTTCTCTATTCTGTTCCATTGATCTGTGTGTCTGATCTGTGTGTCTGTTTTTATGCCAGTACCATGCTGTCTGATGATTACAGCTTTGTAATAGAGCTTGAAGTTGGGCATTGTGATGCCCGCAGCTTTGGTTTTCTTTTTCAGCCTTTCTGGTGGCCACGCAGGGGCTTTTCTGTTTCCATACAAATTTTAGGATTATTTGTTCCATTTTGTAAAAAAAGTTGATAGTACTTTGGTAGGGATTGCATTAAATGTGTAGATTAGTCTTGGTAGCATGGACATTTTCACAATATTTGTTCTTCCAATCTGTGAATACGGAACGTTTTTCCATTTCTCTGTATCTTCCTCAATTTCTTTCATGAGTATTCTATAGTTTTGTGAGCACAGATTCTTTTCCCTTTTGGTTAGATTTATCCCTAGGTATCTTATGATTTTGGGTGCAATTGTATATGGGTTCAACTCCCTACTTTCTTTCTTCTGTCTTGTTGGTTTATAGAAATGCAGCTGATTTCTGTGCATTGATTTTTATATCCTGCCATTTTACTGAATTCTTGTATGAGTCCTAGCAGGTTTGAAGTGGAGAATTTTGGGTTTTCCACATAAAATGTCATATATCATCTTCAAAGAATGTGAGTTTCACTTCTTTGCTGATTTGGATGCCTTTTATTTCTTTTTGTTGTCTTGATTGCTGAGGCTAGGACTTTTAGTACTATGTTGAATAGCAATGGTGATAGAGGACATCCCTGCCATCTTCCTGACCTTAGGGGAAAAGCTCTTGGTTTTTCTCCATTTATAATGATATTCTCATTATATGGGTTTTTCTTAGATGGCTTTTATGATACTGAGGTATGTTCCCTCTAACCCTACACTGTGAAGTTTTAATCAAGAAAGGATGCTGTACTTTGTCAAATACTTTTTCTGTATCAGTTGAGAGTATCTCATGTTTCTTGTTCTTTTATTAATATATCGTATCATGTTGGTTGATATGTGCATGTTGGTTGATATGTGCATGTTGAACCAACCTAGCAGCCCAGGAATAAATCCCACTTGGTCGTGGTGACCAAACCTTTTAATGCACTGTTGGATCCTATTGGCTAGTATTTTGCTGAGAATTTTTACATCCGTGTTTATCAGGGATATTGGTCTGTGCTTCTTTTTGATGGGGTCTTTGTCTGGTTTTGGGATCAAGGGTAATGTTGGCCTAAAAAAATGAGTTTGGAAGTTTTCCTTACATTTCTATTTTTTTGGATCAGTTTCGGGAGAATAGGTATTAATTCTTCTTTAAAAGTTTGGTAGAATCCCCTGGGAAGCCGTCTGGCCCTGGGCTCTTGTTTGTTGGGAGATTTTTTATTACAGCTTCAATTTCCTTACTGGTTATGGGTCTGTTTAGGTTTTCTGTTTCTGCCTAACTCAATTTTGGTAGTTTATATGTTCCTAGGAATGCATTCATTTCTTCCAGATTGTCTATAGTTGCTCATAATAAGTTTTGTTATTGTTTGTATTTCTTTGGTGTTGGTTGTGATCTCTCCTCTTTCATTCAAGATTTTAGTTTTTTGGGTCCTTTATTCTTTTTGATAAGTCTGGCTAGGGGTTTATCCATCTTATTAATTATTTCAAAGAATCAGCTCTTAGTTTTGTCGATCATTCTGCTGTTCTTTTGGTTTCTGTCTCGTTGATTTCTGCTCTGATCTTTATGATTTCTCTTCTCCTGCTGAGTTTAGTTTTTTTTGCTCTTCTTTCTCTAGCTCCTTTAGGTTTAGGGTTAGGTTGTATATTTGAGACCTTTCTTGTTTCTTGAGAAAGGCTTGTATTGCTATATACTTTCCTCTTAGAACCGCTTTGGCTGGATCCCAAAGAGTTTGAACAGTTCTGTTTTCATTTTCATTTGTTTCCATGAATTTTTTCAATTCTTTTTTAATTTCCTGGTTGACCCATTCATTCTTTAGTAGGATACTCGTTAGCATCCATTTATTTGAATACTTTCCAATTTTCCCCTTGTGATCAAGTTCAAGTTTCAAAGCATTGTGGTCTGAAAATATGCAGGGAATGATCCCAGTCTTTTGGTACTGGTTGAGACTTGATTTGTGACCCAGGATGTGATCTATTCTAGAGAATGTTCCATGTGCACTCGAGAAGAATGTGTATTCTGTTACTTTGGGATGGAATGTTCTGAATATATCTGTGATGTCCATCTGGTCCAGTGTGTCATTTAAAGCCTTTATTTCCTTGTTGATCTTTTGCTTGGATGATCTGTCCATTTCAGTGAGGAGGGTGTTAAAGTCCCCTACTATTACTGTGTTATTGTCTATGTGTTTCTTTGATTTTGTTATTAATTGCCTTATATAATTGGCTGCTCCCATACTGGCATTAATATTTACAACTGTTAGATCTTCTTGTTGGGTAGACCCTTTTAAGTATGATATAGTGTCCTTCCTCATCTTTTATTATTATAGTCTTTGGCTTAATTAAAATCTAATTGATCTGATATAAGGATTGCCACTCCAGCTTTCTTTTGATGTCCGTTAGCATGGCAAATGGTTTTCTACCGCATCACTTGAAATCTAGAGGTCCAAGTGAGTCTCTTGCAGACAGCATATTGATAGTTCTTGTTTTTTTTTTTAATCCAGTCTGATACCCTATGTCTTTTGATTGGGGCATTTAGCCCATTTACATTCAGGGCAGCTATTGAAAGTTAGGAATTTAGTGCTATTGTATTACCTGTAAGTTGACTATTACTGTATATTGTCTCTGTTCCTTTCTGGTCTATGGTACTTTCAAGCTTTCTCTTTGTTTAGAGGACTACTTTCAATATTTATTGTAGGGCTGGTTTGGTGATCACAAATTCTTTTAGTTTCTATTTGTCCTGGAAGCTTTTTATATCTCTATTTTCAGTGACAGCCTAGCTGGATATAGTATTCTTGGCTGCATATTTTTCTTGTTCAGTACCCTGAATATATCATGCCAGCCCTGTCTGGCCCACCAGGTCTCTAGATTGGTCTGCTGCCAATCTAATGTTTCTACACTTGTAGCTTTACAGACCTTTATCCCAAGCTGCTTTCAGGATTTTCTCTTTGTCTCTGAGATTTGTAAGTTTTACTATTAGATGTCAGGGTGTTGACCTATTTTTTTACTGATTTTGAAGGGAGGTTTCTGTGCCTTCTGGATTTTGATGCCTGTTTCCCTCCCCAAATTAGGGAGGTTCTCTGCTATAATTTGCTCCAGTATACCTTCTGTCCCCCTCTCTTTCTTCTTCTGGGATCCCAATTCTAAAATTGTTTCAGTTTTTCTCTTGAATTCTCCCTTCGTGTTCTCGTAGTTGTTCATTTCTCTTTTCCTTAACTTCTTTATTTTCCATCATTTGGTCTTCTTTATCCTAATTCTCTCTCCTGCCTCATTTATCCTAGAAGTTAGAGCCTCCATTTTTTATTATACCTTATTAATAACCTTTTGGATTCAACTTTGTTAGATTTTATTTCTCCAGAAAGGGATTCTCTAGTTTCTTCTATGCTTTTTTCAAGCCCAGCTAGTATCTTTATAATCATCATTCTGAACTCTAGTTCCAACATCTTACTAAGTCCATGTTGATTAGGTCCCTGGCAGTTGGTACTGCCCCATACTTTTTTTTTTTTTTTTTTTTTTTTAGGTTTTTCCGTTTTGTCATTTTGTCTAGAGAAGAATAGATGATTGAGAAAACAAAATGCTAAAAGGGTAACAGTGACCCCAGAAAAATACACACTTAACAAATAAGAGACCCAAAACTTGGAGGCGGGGGGAGAAAGAAAATGATCAGGCTAGTGAATAGAAGAGTCACACACTAGATTTGATTTGGGATGTATTTTGGTCTGTTAGAAGAAACTGCCTCCCAAATTTAAAAGAAAAAAAAATGTATGTGTGTGTATACATGTATATGTGTGTGTGTATATATACACACACATAGATAAACAAAAATAAGGGTAAATACAATAAAGGGATGGAATATGACTATAAAAATGAAAACTAGAAAAGATTTTAAAAAAAGAATTGGTAAGATAAAAAGTTGGTTGAAAAAAGAAAGGGAAAATTTAGTAATAAAAAAAGAGAATGTGATTAGACAGGTGAATAGAACAAAGCCATACACTAGACTTAGTGTATATTTTGGTCTGTTAGAAGAAAGAGTATCCCAAAATTTTAAAGAAAGAAGGACTTAATGTAAAAAAAATAAGGTTAAATACAGTGAAGGGATAGAATATGATTTCCAGAAAGTGGTCGCTTTTCTGTTCATAATTGCTGCTGTTGTTTTCTTTGATCTCCTGTTGAGTTCGTAGGTGCTTAGAATTGTTTGATAACTCTCTAGCTAAATTCCTGGGACCAGATGAAATCTAGGTCTCTAACTCCTCCACCATCTTGCTAGCCCTCCCCTCATTTCATGTTCTTATATTCTCACCTGAAATGAAAATTTTCATAATATTTAGCACTAAAATATAAATTTTTATTAGCCACCCCTTCTAAAAATAGTCACCAACTGAGGGAGTAACAGAGTACGAAGAGAATGTAGGTTTTGATGTTACGTGATCTTTGGGAGAAAAGTATAAATCTTTGTTGGCAGTTGTATCTAATGTGATATTTGTTTTGGAGATCCTCCTGTAGTGTAGTGTACTAGTTAGTCCACCTCTACCAATAGACTGTAAGAGAACATTGGGGATCTTAATAATTATCTTGTTCGCTGCGGTACCCCCAGAGCCTGAAACAGTGCCAAACACGTTCTCGATACTAATTAACTCTTCTGTTTATGATTTACTTATTTTTAGAGCATGCATACTCCAATGGTGGGGAGTGGCAGAGGTAGAGGGAGAGAGGATCTTAGAGCAGGCTCCACACCCAGTGCAGAGCCTGACCTGGGGCAGGATCTTATGACCTGAGCTGAAATCAAGAGTCAGATGCTTAACTGACTGAGCCTCGCAGGTGCCCCAGTACTCAGTAACTTGTAAGGAATCAATGTGTGAATGAACTTTAAAGACACTTAGAAATCAAATTGATCTTAGAATTTTATAGATGTTGTTGTATATATACATATATACACACACGCACACACACACACAGCACACATATATTTATGGGTAGTTTTGATTTGGGGAGTACCATGAAGTACCTAAAGTTACACACAAGTGGAGTGTACATGTATATTTCTCAGCTTATTAAGTATCCTTTGTTTTAGTTTCAGAAACATCTTTTAGTCCATAGACCATTTGGAACCACTGATATGGAATAGTGGATAGACTGCAAGGTCTTCAAATGGTTTTAACATAAAACATGACCTATTTTATTATGTCTTTAGTAGGACTTTTATTTTTGGTGAGGCTTTGGAATCAAGGCAGATAACTAATTTTTTGATTAAAATGTATCAGTTTACTTTAAGGTGAGAGTAACAGAAAAAGTTAATCAAATCCATGAGTGTTTTATAGAATATAGATGTTGATAGTGACAAAATATTTAGGTAGATTAAGTGGTATTATGAATAAATTAGGAGAGGCTCATTGTAGGTAAGCCTGTGGATTGACTGCATTATTATTTTTATAGCATTGCCTTCTTTGTTCCCAGTTTTGAGTATATTTTCTAAATTGAACCATTTATAATTATCCCAGGTAAAATTACAATCTCCTTAATTTTTGCCAGGTCAGAAGTTTTACTGTTTTGTTTTGTTTTTTTCATTTCTGTTAGTCAGTAATAAAATGATTAAATTATAAGATAATTGTGTTCTTTAGGCATTGGACAATTTCTTTATGAAATTTGCATTTTAATATTTTTACTTATCATTTGTTACTCTGTGACAGTAACAGAAACTGTTCTGTTCAAAAACATTTACCTAATAGTTATCTTAATTGATAATGTAATTTTATTTAATAATAATTGGTGAATATGATTTTCTCTATTCCTTTGGAAGCCTGGCTTTTGAATTTTTAGGAAATATTCAGGTTTACTCAGCTATGTTCTTAAGTTCTTTTTTAAACTTTGTTTTGTGTGGGTTTTTTATGCAAGTGAGGAAAATTAATAAAAACTTTTAAAAATGTCTTTCAGCCAATGGTAATGATAGCAAAAAATTTAAAGGAGAAGATAAAATGGATGGTGCTCCTTCTCGTGTACTTCATATTCGAAAATTACCTGGTGAAGTGACAGAAACTGAAGTTATTGCTTTAGGCTTACCTTTTGGTAAGGTGACCAACATCCTTATGCTGAAAGGAAAAAATCAGGTAATGCTTCTTTCAGCTCCTGTAAAATGTTAAGCCCCAAACTACCCCGTATGAGGGGATTAGCTAATCCTAATAAAAAGATAGAATATGGTAGGTCTTAACTTTTCTAAAAGAACGTAACAGAAGTCTTATTTTGACTTTTCCTGGTAATGCTATTTCAGAAACTAATGCTAGGGAGCCAAAATGAGCCAATGTAGTTTTCACATTTTGCCTTTTGAATTCACTTTTGGATTGTTATAATGAGATTGTGGAAAATACAAATGAAGGATTTCTTTTATTGTGGCTCTACTTTGTAACAACACAAACTAATGGGGGCACTAGTAGCATCTTATCCTTTAAGTTTATCAGATGGAAATATTTATCTGATAGCATTAGAAGAAAATAGTCACTAATCCTAGGTATTCTTCATTGAATAAATGTACCTGTGGCAGAAAGATGCAGGAATATTAAAAATGAGAGTTGGTTTTTAAAATTTCCAGTGATACCATTTTAAAAGAAATTATGAAATTCAACATTCATTTAAATATAATTAATGTCACTAATCTTATATTTCATTTTTAATTTTTTCCCTTTTCTGAGTTATACTGGTTTAAAAATGACTTTGAAATCTCTTTTTGTGTTCTCTAGTATCGGAATGGTAAAATTCTGATACTGAAAAATGTTTGGATTTTATTTTCTCTAGCTTTTGTTTGGTCACATTTGTGGTGTATGGAAAATAAAGATGACTTATTTGGGTGTCTAAATGTAACTGGGAAGGTTATACTCTAGATACTGATTTTTCTCATTAGCTGAATAGATTACACAGATATTGAGGTTTACTTGAATATAATTCATAGTATTCCAATTTTTGCTCTTTATTTTACAGGCATTTTTGGAACTAGCAACAGAGGAAGCAGCTATTACTATGGTTAATTACTATTCTGCTGTGACACCTCATCTCCGTAACCAACCAATTTATATCCAGTACTCCAATCACAAAGAACTAAAAACAGATAATACATTAAACCAAGTGAGTATGTGTAGGTACATAAATAAAACGGACATATTAAGAAACTCAAACTTATAACAGAAAGATGTAATTATGGGTATTATTATTTTTAAGATATTCTCTTACAGTATGTCCCTAAATATTAAATATTATGTTAATTTACAAAAAGTATGTACAGTCTATTATTTTCATGTTTTAAATTGGTACCTGATGAATTAGTTAAATATTTTTTCAAAGCCTTAAGGTTCTGGTCAGAATGTTCATTTTCATGTTGCAAGTTCAGATTTCTATATAGAAACTTTATGAGATTGGGCTCACTATTAACATAAACTTAGAACTCTGCTGCTTAGATTTTTTTTTTTTTTTTTTGGTTAAAGATTTTATTTATTTGACAGAGAGAGATCACAAGTAGGCAGAGAGACAGGCAGAGAGAGGGGAGGGGGGAAGCAGGCTCCCTGCTGAGCAGGGAGTCCGATGCGGGGCTCGATCCCACGACCCTGAGATCACAACCTGAGCTGAAGGCAGAGGCCTTAACCCACTGAGCCACCCAGGCGCCCCTGCTGCTTAGATTTTTAAGATATAATGTTTAATGCCTTTAGTTACATTATAACTTTTTGTAGGACTCAGGTTTCTCATCGAAATATTTTTATTGAAGATCTATTAATGGTTTTCCTTGGGGAGGGAATGTAAGAATTGAGAATATATTGATTTATTTCTTAAAAATGTGATGTAAAAGATACTAATTATTTAAAATCAGTATTTTAAAAAAATAATATAGGAATGGGTTTATACCTAAATACATAGCATCACAGGGATGGTCTAAAAACTAGCTCTTTTAATATAGTTTTTAGCTAATTATATCTTTTCTGTTTCAGTAAGATCTAAACTATGTCTTACTCTTTGTCTTACGGAAAATGTAATGGACTAATAATTCCTCATAGATTTTAACCATCATAAAAAGTGAACTTTCAAGATCATTTTGATAGTTTATATGTAAATAAGCATTTAAAACTTTCTGTCTGAAGATAAGACTAAATTTTCTGCTGTTTTTTTCTTTGTTTTAATTTGGTATTAATTTTTATTACTTTTGAACCAGAAATTGTACTTCTAAAAATTTACATTGGAAATATTCTAAAAGAAAATACTCTGTTTTCATTTTACTTAGAATTTAAAATGGTATTTATATATCAATTTTATTTATTAGTATTTTTAGTAAAGTAATTCATGAAGGCATTCTCATTTTAAAAGCTTCCAATGCAAGGAACATGAAAAGGATAAAGATGAGGCATCTTTATTTATGATCTTAAATAGGATAAACACTGAAAGCCCCATGAAGAAGGGACATTTAAGTAACAAACTTAAAAGTGGTTAGGAAGTAAATGTACTTATTCTGGTCTAGGTTATTCCAGATAGATAAAGGGAACAATCAATGCAAAGTTGCTTCTGTTTGGGGGGGGGGGGGAAGAACGTGGTTTTGCAGTCATATATTTAGTTTTCAGAAGCCCTTTAATCTTTTCTGATCATTTTTTTTATGTTGCAATTGATCATGTTTTATGATTTCACAGTTCTTTAAGGATTTGAATTAACAGTGCTTTATTTGTTTTATTATTTATTTGTTTTAAAAAACATACTTTTTATTTTAAAAATATTTTATTTATTTATTTGAGAGGGAGAAGGCGGAGCGGGGGGTACGTAGAGGGAGATGCAGACTCCCTGCTGAGCAAGGAGCCTGATTCCAAGCTTAATCCTAGGACCCCTGAGATCATGACCTGAGCCACCCAGGTGCCCCTAATTAACACTAAATACTTCACTATGTGTAAATTACTGAATTTCCTTCACTGTTAGCTGTATGTTTATCGTGTATCCATCTGTCTGCCCCTCCTCCCCCAGTAGTCTATTCAGAATTAGGTTTTACTGTTTATACTGGTATGCTTTCCTTCAGATTAAGTAATGAGTTTGGATGCTAAGCTGGGATTCCCCAGAAAGGTCTGGGCCAATAGAACTCTCTTTAGAATTCCTCTTTGTTTAAGGGAGCATTTTGTTATTTTTGTTTTTTAATGGTTAAAGGAGAGAGATGATGGGGGAGGGAAGGAAGAGGAGTTTAATTATTTGTTCATTAGGCTGACTTTACTTTAACCCTTTTATTCCCCCCCACCCCACCCTCTGTAACTCTCCCAGTTTCTCTGATTTATGTGGCTGTCAGTGCAAATCCTGTTTGCTATGTGTTCACTATGTCTTCTGTGTCATTCGTTTCTATTTTGTGTATTCCAGGAATTTGATGAAAGTGTTCTCAGCCAATGATGACATTCTCTCTTTTCAGTATTTGGGTTTATTCCATTTTGTATTGATTTATAGGCATTTTTAATTAAGTTTTTTAAATTCCAGTATAGTTAATATATGGTGTTATACTAGTTTTAGGTGTACAGTATAGTGGTTCAACAATTTTATACATTATTCATTGCTCATCATGATCAGTGTACTCTTTCATCCCCATCACTTCATTTATAGGCATTTTCATGGGCATTCATAATAATGGCAAATGAATATGAGTCAACAATGAATTCTTCCGTGATCATTCATCAGATTACTCTTTTCAGTATACTTTATTTATTTATTTATTTATTTTTAAATATTTTATTTATTTGACACAGAGAGTGATCACAAGTAGGCAGAGAGAGAGGGGAAAGCAGGCTCCCCACTCAGCAGAGAGCCCGATGTGGGCCTCGATCCCAGGACCCTGAGATCATGACCTGAGCTGAAAGCAGAGGCTTAACCCACTGAGCCACCCAGGCGCCCCAGTATACTCTTTTTAAATGTCTGCCTAGTTTTCATCATCTTTCTTGTTACTTGAATAGCTCAAACACACACAGTCACCTCTTGGCTATATTGTTATAATAGCTCTCTTACTGATTTACTTTTTTACTTTCCCCTCTTGAATTCTTTCTCCCTAGTACTTCCCTTCTCTTCCTTCCCTTCCCCCCTTTCTCATTTTCTCTCTCCCTGTCTAACAAATCTGACTTAGGTTACTACCCTGCAGCAGATTCTTTTCATGTTCATGATAAAAGGCCTCAGAAGAGGTGGCTACTATTTCTGTTTTATTGGCTATATATTTGCCTATGCTTCTACCCAAAAGTAATTGTAAACCTCTCATGCTTTCTCTTATTTCCAATCTTATTTCCAACCACTGTGTTTCTGTGATGTTACTTTGCCTGGAATATTATGGCCTGCCTGCTTTTGTACTAGTTTTCCAGCACACACTTCACATGGCCAGTTGCTACACATCTTCACGTCTCACCTTAGTTTCCTACAGAAGGCTATCTTTTGATCCATAAAGAGTGGTTTAGGTTTGCATTAAGAAACTTCAACACAAATTAAAATCACAGTGAGATACTACCATGTACCATCAGATTAATGAGATGAGTGATGCCGAGTGTTGGTAACAAAGCAGAGAAGCTAAAACTTTCGTATATATGTGTGGGAATGTAAGTTCATAGAATCATGTTTAAAAACTTGAAATATGTAGTCAAGTTGAGCATAACCATCTATTCTTTGACTCAGTAAATCTACTCCTAGTTACATACCTGAGAAAACACATTGTATGTACATCAAAAGATCTGTATGAGAAAGTTCATGGAACACTAATGAATAATAGTCCAAAGATAGAAATGATTCATATGTTCAGCAGCAGAATATGCTGTGGCATATTTATTCATTGGAATTTGTTAGAATACAAAAAATGACCAAGCTGCTGGTATCTGCGAAGCATGGATGCACATCATGAAAGTAATATTTACTGAAAGAAGCCAAACCAAAAAAAAAAAAAAAAAAAAAAAAAAAAAAAACAGAAAACAAAAATGCCAAAACTAAGTAGAACACATCATATGTATTCTATGATACAATTTATATAACTGAGAGAAAACATGAATGTAGCTTTTGGAGCTTTGATAATGTTCTGTTTTTTATCTAGTCATTTCATAGATCTGTCCAACTTGTGATGTTTTATTGAGCTTATACACTTCTGATTTGTGTCCTTTTATGTGTGTATGTAATGGTTCACTAAGTTTAATTAAAACTTAGGTTGGCAAGCACTGTTTCATCAACTAAAAAAATACAGAAAGTTATTTGTTAATGGAGAAGCTAATTATTAAGCTATAAAAAGAAGATGGAGAAAAGTGAATAGTATTGGGGAAGAATGTATGGAGTAGACATATACCTGTGTACTTATACAGACTAGATACATATATGCTCGTGTGTGTAGATGGTATCTCTGGAAGGATACCCATGATAATATTGGTGAGGAATGGGTTGGGGAAAGCAGCTAGCGTGATAGGGTTGCAGAGGAAACTTAACCATTTGTACCATTTGGATAGTATATCATGATCATGTGATTCCTATTTTAAAAAGACATTCCATTATTTGAAAGAGGAGATGTTAGTATTTTCCACATTGTGATATTTCTTTGCTTGTAATAACATAAATATATCCAAGGACATGGTTTACTAATGAAAGAAGTAATATTGCAGTACATTACTTAAGATACTTTGAGTCACGTTAGCCAGTATATAAATTTATAGGCCATATTATTTCATTAGCATTTAAATAGTGAGATTTAACCATATAGGCATGTGGTCCTTTGAATTCCAAACTCTGTGATCTCCTGGTTATGTGATATTTCAGTGAACTATTTCTTTTTTGTTTCCAGCTTTATTGAGATATAATGAATATATTGTGTAATTTAAGATATATAATGTGTTGATTTGATACACATATATTGCAGAATGTTTACCGCCATAGCAAATGTGCTGCTAGAGGGAGCACTGACTATTTTTGTTTATTCTTATAAGTGTTGGCCTAATTCTTTCGTGTTCTCCTTCCTTTTCATTTATCAAGGTGTTCAGTTGATATTTCTGTTCATTGGCTAATATAGCTTTTTTAAACTCTAAAGCAATATAACGGTATTTGTCATTGTTACTTAACAATTATTTGCCTTTATGTAGGTTTTTTGACTCCAGATAGAAAAATTATTTTCTTTTTAATGGAATCTGTCACAGTAGTAATACTCTATTCTGTATTTTTTTTCACATATTAAAATCTCATAAATTAAAAAAAAGCTCAGAAATTAAGAGGTGTCTTAACAGTAGTACATCTCTCCTGGTTTAATTTAATAGTATCTTAGAAGTTATGGTAATATGTATTCCTCCTTAAAGATTGTATTAAAAATAATAAGCTTTATAGGAGTTTTTTTGGGTAATCTAGTAATCTTGCTGAGGTTTACCATGTGCCTTTTTTATGGAGTGAATAATGTTAGGTTGAAGTTTTATTCTCTAAAATTTTCTATTTAAAACATTTTCTGATTATGTGAATCGGCCAAACTATATTCTCTTCTTTTGAAAATAAATTACATTGCCTATCTTTGCTTGTTCAGTATAGGTCCCAAACCCTAGATAATTGCTTTGAAGTAAATACTAGTAGAATACTTGAATTATAAACAGGTGGTACCTGGCTCATGGCAGATGCTCAGAAGTATTTATTGAGTGACTATTAAATTTCGTTTACTCTGTATATGTTCTAGAAAAGAAATGAGCTAGTAGTATAACATACAGCAGAGTATAAGTGGGAATACTGAATATGTTTCTAACTTGTTTATCTTTCAATTTTCAGCGTGCTCAAGCAGTTCTTCAAGCTGTGACAGCTGTCCAGACAGCAAATACTCCTCTTAGTGGCACCACAGTTAGTGAGAGTGCAGTGACTCCAGCCCAGAGTCCAGTGCTTAGAATAATTATTGACAATATGTACTACCCTGTAACACTTGATGTTCTTCACCAAGTAAGTTTAACTTAATTTTCATGTTTACCTATAAACTGGAGAAATAATGTACAGTAGATAAATAATACTTTGATTTTAATGTTTTTAACAGATATTTTCTAAGTTTGGTGCTGTATTGAAGATAATCACATTTACAAAAAATAACCAGTTTCAAGCTCTTCTCCAGTATGGTGATCCAGTAAATGCTCAACAAGCAAAACTAGTAAGTCTGGAGCATTTCTTTTTTCTTTTGGATATAGCGATATTTTTCAGTGGCAGATAGACACACACATATATAGCTAACATTAGTAATACTGACATAACTTGGCAATACCTTATAGCATTATAGATGGCACAAATTGGTGTCATTTAGATACTATTAGGAAAGCTTAAATTTGTGATAAAGAAGTGTTTCTTTTTAAGGATAATGATATGTGTAGTTATCTATAATACATATTTTTGTTATTTTGCATGTTTTGTTTGACTTAGGTCCAAAGTTTTAAGCTCTTGAGGATATAGCAGGATTAAATTGTACATGCACACCAGTAAAGATTTTAAATGTTTTCCATTGGGAGTTTCAGAGTAATTAATTTAGCTGTCAAGAGAGTTTAGCTAAAATATATCATCACACATGTGGCTCAGATGTTATGATAGCCTCTCAGAGTATGTAAGACTACAGTATATTTAATATTCTTTTTGAAGATTGTTTTAAAAAGATAGCTTTTTTAAATAGGTTCCTAGTCTACTTCTTATTTACATTCTTTATATTTTTATTGTTATATATGGAGGGTAAGAAACTATTAAAAGAAGTAAAGTATGTTCCCCTATCATGGCCACCCTTGAAAACTACATATCATATCTTTGCTTCTAAATGCCTTAATCTTCTGTTTGTGTATCATATTTAAATCTACCTTCGCTCTAGTTCTTTAACTTCTTGGGTCGTATTATCTCATTGTAATTATTATTCTGTTGTTAAACCATTACATATTCATAATTAAACCATTACATCAACTGTCTTTACTTACCTTCCTTTACCTTCTGTCTTGCCTCTTTTTCTCCCTTTTACTCTTACTTTAAACCAATTATGCTGTGTAATACTTCAGTGCTTCCTCTAGATTAAGATAGATTGTATGGAACTTAGACCATTTTTGATTGTTTCATTGTGTTTCCATCCTCAGAATCTCATTTGGGGAGCAGATATAGCTTCAAGTAGCACAAAGTCTGTACTGTTAATAATTGGCATAATTGAAATGGCTTAGCAAGTGCTGTTCTCTCATTTTTTTCTGATATTTTATGTTGTAAACAGAACAGGAATTTTTCCCGTGTTACAAGGGGAGGCTAATATTTAAAGAGGTAAAAACTTGAACTTAAAGAGGTAAATTATTTGAGATAGACATATTTTCAGCCTGTTTTTCTCCAATATGTTGCTACTTACTGGTTCTTAAGTTACATTACCTAATCTTCTATATTTTCCTTTTCAGGCACACATTAACATTTGGAATTCTTTTTTCCAAAAATAATGATTTCTCTTTGTATGTCCCAGCCCTCCAACTTTGGAGATATTTTATATTTAGAGAGTAGCCAAAATCCATGTGGTATGAGGTTTGGTCAGTAGCAGAGAAAATCTAGAAGCCATGATCTTTATGGCATTTTTTTTCCCACCTTGACAACATATTTAAATATAGTGCATGTTTTCCTTAATGTGGAATATTTTTTATCATCTCTTCTGGTGCAGAGGGAAGAGTATTTGGTAAAAGACTGATGAAATGGAATTTGATTTGAAATTACACTGCATTTGGGCTATAATTCAAGGGGAAAGTAGTTTATGTGTGTGTTTCACCTGAAATAATCTATAATCATGACAAAAGATTATCCTTTAATAATGTTATCAGATATTTGAAGTTTTCATTTAACCAATCTTCTGTGTACAGATAATAAGCATCAGGTCTTTGTGAATATTGAATACACTTACTCAGGTCTTTTCCACAAAGGTGTACAATTGAAATTCTAAGAGAGCAGGTAATTATTTAGTATTAATTATTAATGAACTATTTTGGTATCTTAACTTCATTTCACTATTATTAGAGAAGGAAAAAAGTTTATTTCCCAAACTTGCTTGCCCCATTATATTATAAGCCTGACACCTGACTGTAGTAATCTTTCTTCATGCCTGTATGTTGAGTATACCTAGAGAATATCATATGATCTAGCAATTGTTACTGGTCGAAATTCATCATCATCAACTACAACTAGACTAAGCTCTCTACTTGAAAAAATCTTACCCTATTTCTCCAGTCAGCATGCTGTCCCATTTTTCACAGTGACTGTATCAGAAAATTCTCATTCCACCAAGTCTCTCCTTACTCCCCCTTATGACCTTGCCTCCTGCTTCTTAGGAAAAATAGGTGGACACTCCCATCAGCTTTTCTCACAAAATCTACTTATACCACACCTATCTTTCTCTTCTAATAAAAGACATAGATATTTCTAAGATCAGTAAACCCCATCCTATCCTTTTCTGCCCTCCAAGAGACTTTGCACTGTCATCCGCTCTTTCTCATATTTTTCTCTCTGTTGGCTACTTCTCACCAGTGTTTCAAACATCCTTAAATCTCTCATTGTATGTGAATTTACCCTGAACTCCACATAACTCTCCAGCTATTCCCCTATTCTTCTCTCTTGTCATTTATAGCCAGATTTACTAAATAGGCCCTTTGTTTGCTGTTTATACTTATCTCCTTTTTATTTCTCTACCTCTTGCATATTGGTTTCGACCCCCTTTTACCCAAATTGTTCTTCCTACTGTCACCAGCGATTGCCACAGTCCTAAATCTCAACAGCGTTATTCAATCTTTATTGTCCCCATCCTCAAGGTAACATTTGACTCTGAGCCATTCTCTTAAAATCATCTCTTCTCCTGGTCTCTAACACTTCTCGCTTAGATACTATTCTACCTCTCTGACTATATCTTATCATATCCCTTCCCTTCTGCAGGGGGGACTTCATCTGTTCCCACAGCTGAATTACACCTTTGTGACTCTGACAGTGTCCATGTGGCTCTCTAGCATCAGATCCTTTCTAAGAGACCCAGACTAGGAAATTAGTGGACCATCAGGAACCTTCCAGATTAGTGTGTTCAGTTCAACTCCTGTAACTTACCTTCCCTGGCCACCCCCTCGCCTCGCTCCCTCCCCCCAAAAGAACCCTGCCTTTGTGTTGTTTACTGTGGTAGTAAGTCTCAGGTACCAAATTTGACATCAGTAACAAGCCAGAAAACATGACTTTTATTCCTTTTACTTTCAGTCTATCACCAAATCTTACTGATTCTCATCCTAAATTTCTGTCGCACCTATCCTTTTGTCTCCCAGCTCGCCACCACCCTAGTCTAAGCCAGGTGTTACCCAGAGTGCTGGTCTCTGATGTTACCAGGAGCTTTTGCCAAAATACAAGTCAACATACTTCTAGCTATAATGTGTTTAGTGTGATATTGATACAGATTCTGACATAGACTCCTATATCTTTAGGCCGATAGGTTTCCGCTGCTAGTCCATGAATACAGCTTGAGTAAAGCACCAATCCAAGCTGTCATCTCTTAAATCCTTACTTCAGTGGCCTTCTCACTCAGCTCACAACTTTGACTTCTTCCCCCACTCCTGTTTTCCCAGAGTACTAAGAATGATCTCAACTTAAAGTCCTATAACTTCCATTCTCAGTGCCCTTCAGTGACTGACTTTCGTCCTTAGTATAAAGTGCTGAACTTAACGTGGCTTACAAAACTCTTAATCAGTCCACAGCTTGTTTTGCCTTTTACTATATTGAACTTTTTAAAAATAGCTTTCATGTGCAGCATTTTCTCTGATTTCTCAGGCTTAACAGCTGGATGTTCCATTTGCTTCTACTACTTTCTCTTTGTCTTTTTATGTCCAACTCTTCCAGAGTCTTTCAGGTTTGCAGGTCTCAGAGAGGTCTTCCATAAACTTCAGTCTACATTATATCTCTTCCTTTCTTAGTTCTCACTACCACAAATCAAATTTGTATTTGTTAGATGTCTGTATTTCCAAGTTTTACTGTAAGTCACATAAAAATGGGTACCTTGTCTTTTTTCTCTGCTGTATTCCTAGAACACAACACAATATATGGCACATTGTTGGTATTAGAACTTTCCTCTCATGTCACAACTCTCCCAGAATCTGCTGTGTTACAAATCTCTTCCCATTTTACAGTCATCCTTATATATCTCAGTATGTTACGGAATGAGTTGGTTCTAAACTTTGTAGTTCAGTTGCTACATTTTTATGCTTGTTAAAACAATAGAAGTTATATATAATTATGGGCAAAGAATACAAGTTTAGAAAGAGGATCTCAAGCCTACCTTCTCATCTTTTAGTGACAGTTCCATATGAGTGGGAGATGAAAAATACATCTTAAGCACTGGGAATTCAGTTAGCCGGCAAAGTGTACCTTTAGGTTTTAAGAGAATTTATAGTTTTCTTCTGACTATGGTCTAGAGCCCACCTAGGTTCTTGTCATGTAGATTCCTTGTTAAAAAAAAACAAAAAACATTGGGACTCTTCAGTATCCTGAACTAAGAAATCATAATCTTTGGGGATGGCAGCTCAGTACTCTGTTTTTGAGAGCTCTGGGTACCACTGCTATGTAAAGGCAGCTTGAGTGTTAGAGCCAACGAATTTTTATACACTGGTTAAAAATTTTGGCAGTTATTTTCAATTAATTGGAAAATTTTGCCCCCTAACATTTTGCTTTATACTCAGAAAAAGACTAACAATGGAGGTATTAGTAGTGAGGGTTGGAGGGGAAAATTCAACAATCTCTTGAATTTGTCCTAAGCTTCATGTATATTTCAGTCCCATTTCTAAAAAGGTCATGCAAAAACATATTGGTCTACTATTAAAATCATATAGTTTTAGCTTTACATACCTAATGGATCTTGGTCTGTATAAACAGGCTTAAGTCTATTGATGTATTATCAGAAGAACTGTCATTTTCACAGTGATTTATAGAGGTAAACATATTTTTCATTTCTGAACCATTATTTTATACAGTAAATGTTTATTCTTCTAATAAAAAATTAACAATATATTCCCTTGTTCCTTAGTTTGTTCTAGCCTTCTATCCAGTTGGAATAGAAATGGTGATTATATAGTACCAGGAAAAACTCATAATGATCATAACAGCAGCAATTATAACTCACATTGTATTTTCACATATGTGATCTTTTATTTAATCCTCAAGGTAATCTTGTGAGGACCCTGGCAGCCATTATCTTCTCTGTTTTCCAGATTAAGAAAGATCCTGAGATTCAAAGAGGTTAAGTAACTTGTTCAAGATGACCTGATTTGAGTGTAGGCTTTCAGATCTAGAGCTTGCACTCTTTATTCCTGAGCTTTCCTGGGATAATGTTGCATTTTCTAATTCAACAATCTATTTGGATCCAGGTTGAACACCTCAAGTTAAGGAAATAATAGTGTTTGCATTATTACTATGTATTATAGTGATACTTATTTGGCTTGAGGCACTTTATAAAATGTGACCTCAAACAAAAGTTACGTTATAAAATTACACCAATTCTTCTAAGTACTACCATCCAGCAAAAAATGTGTATGTATAATATTATGCAGGCTGTTATGGTACGACTTTTGGCAGGACTGACTATATTTGTAATCCTTGTTTATTTTTTTAAATTGAATTATTTGCAGATTTTTTTGAATTAAAAGCATTAGCATATATATTTAACTAGTTGTATTTTAGATTTAAGTAGCATTTTCTATTTTAAAAAGATAGTATTTATGGAAACAAATACATGTACAACTGGGATAACAAAGAATAATGTATGATATTTGATCCCTTTCCTGGTGTGTTTTATATGCAGGTCTTCATTGCTGGGTTTTGTTGTCGAAGTCCTGTTTCTTACTAATTTTCATTCCTTAAGACTGCTGATATACTTTATTCACTTTTACAGGCCCTAGATGGTCAGAATATTTATAATGCTTGCTGTACCCTAAGGATTGATTTTTCCAAACTTGTGAATTTGAATGTAAAATACAACAATGATAAAAGTAGGGATTATACTCGACCTGATCTTCCATCTGGGGATGGACAGCCTGCATTGGACCCAGCTATTGCTGCAGCATTTGCCAAGGAGACATCCCTCTTAGGTATGATTTTTATTGTCTATACCACTTTTCTCCCATTTTGCCAAGTGGAAAGGTGCCTGTTAAACTCCAGTAAGTATAATGAATACCCCATTTTGGAATTTAAGAAATTGTGTTAGGTTTTACTTTTTTTTTTTTTTTTAAGATAAGGGGCATTTGAATGCTGTTGGGAGAAAAACCTAAAGTGTTATGAAAATTCTATCAGCTGTATTCCTTTCACCATCCTCATTTTCTTTCCCAAAATAAGAGAAGAAAAGCTCTAATGAAGAGATACTATACTGTAGAGTTGTTATTTCATGTTAAATTTGATGTCACACTGTCTAGGTTCTAAGCCCAGGTTTATAGTCCTTGTGCATATTCTTCAGGGCTAATCTGAATGTTATAATTTAGCACTGCATAGAAACAGTGAAAAGTGAATAGGCAAAACACGTAACGGAAGTAGTCATATGGACTTTTTTCAATATATTATAGCCTGTCTCTTAAAAAGCAATGTAAACTAGGAAGAATTTTCTATAAAATTTATTTTGGCATTTACGTTTTGTCTTATTCATTTATATTTCACCTCATTCTGCGATGGATTTGACTCACTTCACACACAGAAGAAAAACAATGCAAAAATTTGCAACTACTGGTAGATGGAGTCAAGATGAAAAAATAAGGGAAAATGTTATTTTGCAAATAAAATGAGTGAAGTGATCTATAACTTAAGATGAAATTTTACAGTTCTATTTGCTGTGTTTGGGAAATTGATTTCTTATATATGTGTAAGATTATCTTTAAATCAGCATTTCTGTCCATATGGAACTCAAGATTAATGAGTTATAAACTAGTTCTTAGAGTTCAGTTTATGCCCCTCAGAAAAAGAATGATAATGAAGTAATTCTTGCAAGTATATATTTTTTGTAGATATGTAACAGTTGTACTATCCATTATAAATATGTAGTAATGTAAGTGATACTTCCATGAACAGAGACACCTTATGCACAAGAGAAGCAATTGATATTTGAAATTAATTCTGGTAATAGACAAAATTTGCCTTTAATTCTAATTTTCTAATACATCTAGCACAAGCCATAATTGTTTATCATGATTTTGAAGATTCTTTAGGTTAATAACATTCTTTTCTGACAGAATCTCTTATCACTGTGTAGGCTTAGTTTAAACCTTTATTTCTTCAGCTTGGCTTGTTAAGTTGACTGTTTCATAATGTACCATTTTTAAAGGTAAAGTTAAGAGTGAGACAATGTGTGATACAAGGTTATAATTATTACTATAGATTCTTAAATTATTTACTGATAGAAATTATTTTATAGAAGAGAAAAAAAATCTACATTTATTTAATAATTCCCAGGTCCTAGGCATTCTGCTAGACACAACAGTCCTACTGGATTAGATACATTATTTAATCCTTAACACAAAATAGGTAACATCAAGATTTTACATACAGTTTCTGAGAAGTTTAAAAATTCACCTGCAGCTCATTAAACAACTTAAGTATAGAATATCAAGAAATTCCAGTTATCATCAAGCACAGACCATAAGAGTCACTTCCTTGGACTCAAGGAGTTGTGCATTTTGCCCATTTGGGTATAGTTAGACATGTCTGTGTGTGTTTGGATTCTGGGTGGAGTCCTGGTTAGAAGTCACCTGATTCTTCTAGGGAGTTCATCACTGTTTTCCTTGTAACCTCATGGCCCCGGTGAAATTCCTTTTAAGTAATAATGAAATGTCTTGCTCATTAAAGATTATGAGTCTCTGGCATAATTTTATCTTCCTCTATACTTTTATTATTCATTTTTCAGGTGTTCTGCATTTTTTGCATTAAAAGCATATGAGTAAAGTTGCCCACTACTTAACAAATTTGTCTTCGTCTTCTAGCTCTATTTTAAATATTTCAGTATATCTTTATTTCTTCATTCTGTTTGATAAGAAAGATGAAAGTGAAGATATATGTGAATTCACCTTTTTTTTACTAAATGACTTTATTGTTTATATGTTTTAATGGTTTTGCATCTTGTTATAATTTGGTTTTATATTAAGTATCCTTAGATAGTTTTTGAATGTTAGATGAGTTGAAAGTTTCAAAACTCAAATAATAGTATGGACTGTGGTAGTTTTGGTAATTTACAAGAGGTAACAATTTTTTTTCATTTTCTGTGTAAATACATATTTTTGTACAAAATTAAAATCACTGTATGTGCAGTTCTTTATTATGTTTTATTGTAATTATTATTTTACTAAGAATTTAAAAAAAATTTAATATCTGTCTAGCATGCTAGTGGATTTGTAGTACTTTTGAAAGTACCTTTATTGGACATTTAATTTACTTCCATACTTTTTATTAATATATACATAGCATCGTGGCAGACACCCTGTGCATAACATTTTTATCTTTCAGATTATTTCCTGAGACTAGATTTCTAGAGCTAGATTTATTGGATCAAAGAAAATGTTAGAGACTCCTGATTCTTACTGCAAATTTCTTTCTAGAAAGATGATACTAAACTAATATGAATGGTGTATGAGACTGGCTATTCCACTTTTTTGCTTACCAGCATTGGGTATTATTTTTTGGATTTGCTAGGATATTAATTAGATAGGAATAGGAATGTGTCAAATTATTTTAATTTTTATTATTTTATGAGCCAACTTACAATTTTTAAGTGCTTATTAGACATTTTCCAAGTTTCTGAATTGGTTGTCTAGGTTCTTTCTGTTGGGATGTACAGTACATGTAAAGTGTATATTAAGGGTATTCATACTTAGTATAAGCTGAGTCTCCAACTTGATATCACAATATTTAAGACTAGCCAGTTTATAGAAAAATTATTTTTTAATAATTTATCTCAATCTGAAAATATCCATTTATGGAACATGAAGTTAACTTTTTTGCCCCATACATTTGTGGATATTGTCATCTTTATAAGGAACCATCTATGTTTTGCCTTTTAAAGTAGTTTTCAAACACCCTTTATAGTAACATCCAGTATTACCTTAGTGAGGTCATGTCTTCTGGAATGGTAACTAAATCTTCTCTATGCTTAAATTTAAATTTAATTTAAATTTAAATTTAAAAATTAAATTTATTTTATTTATTTTATTTTAATTTATTTTTTAAATTTAAAAATTAAATTTCACTGCCTCCAGTGAAATTTAATAAGTCAGGTGACTTCAGCATACAACTCACTAGTATCGATGGGATCCATTTCCTGCTGAGTCTTCCTCAGACAGTAGTTGTTCAAAATGAAATAATAGATCTCCCTTTGTTTCAAAGATTGTATAAGAACACAAGTTCTTAGGTGATCCTTCTTTTCTGCAAATATTTAGGGGGATTCACTTTACCTTGTGTAATTTTTATATCTAAGAACTTGACTGAATTTGGAATCAATACAATAATACATTTTAATTGGTTTATTTTACACAATAATTTTTTTAAGACTAGCTTTTATACTTAGCTTCTCTTTTTTCTTTTGGTAACTAAGGATTATAGTGTCTCAGAAAATATAATTTTTTCCAGGAAGGAAGATGGAGGGCTTTGTAATTAATTGGAAATCTGACATCTAAATACATAATCACAAACCTGGCAGACTATTAATTATTCACATATTCTACTTCATAGAACAAGATGATAAAAATTCTTGAGATTTATAAATTGAGACATTGTTACTATGATCATTTTATCATGTTTAAGAAGTGTAGTTAATTTATTAAGGGGTGGCTCACTTTTAGAAAAAATTTCTAGAAGTAATTTTTCATGATCATGTTGTCTACCTTTTAAAAATTAGGGAAGATAACATATACAGAGGATACTTATGTTAAAGCTTTCTGTGCATTTTGAGTTGAATAAAGTGGCAGTCAGCCATCTTACGTCCTTAACAGAAAGGCTAAACAAATTTTTTATGAGAAATATTTTGACCTTAAAATAATTGATAATGGAGAAAGTATAATAAAGCTTTGTTCATAAAGGCAAATCTGTAGTTCCATTGAATAGTGTCTCAGGTTTTTCTGCACACTGAAATCACCAGGCCCTACCCTAGACTGAGAATCTTGAATAGAGTCTCCTAGGAGTTTGTAGTTTTTTAAGATCTCAAGATGGTTTTACTATGTAATGTGAATTGATAATTACTGCTATAGAGAAAAGTTTGTAATTTTTAGATCCTAAGTTTTAGCTTTTTAGCAAAGTTAAGGGTGTTCTCAAAAGAAACTTCTTAATAGCTATTGAACAGTATTTTATACTTACACATTTATTCATGCCAAATAAATATATCTTGGTATAATTGTTCTGATTGTTTAGCTGATAAATTGAATGTTTTTTTCTATGTGGTCGTGATACATAAAATTAACAAATAAGCTTTGAAATTTTCTTTGAAAGCTATTTTTAAGTGATTTCTGAAACTTGTTACTTTTGAGTGGATTATTCACATGGTAATTTTTAAAAAGTTTCTACTGTCAGAGTTCAGTCATTATATAGCAATATAGTGAATCCCACATTCTCATCATCTTGATTTAGTAGTTTCTACACTTGTTTCATCTGTTCATTTTTTCATCATTGTGTTTTGAAGCACATCCTTGACATCATGTCATGTCATCTCAAACATCATCATAATATCTTTAAAATAATGACATTTTCTTATCAAACCATAATATGATTATCATACCCATCAAATTTGACAGTGATTTCTTAATGTCATTGAATACCCAATCCATCTTCAAATTTCTCCAGTTGTCTCAAAAAAAATGTATTTTAAGAGTTGAGTTGTTCAAAATAGGATCTTCTCAAGGGCCATAGATAGTATTTGGTTGTTATTTCTCCTAAGACTGTTAATCTGAGGTAGTCCTCTCCATCTTCACCCTCATTTCCACTGACTTAATGAAGAAACCTAGTTATTTTGAGAAAAAGTCCTTAAGTCTCGATTGGTGTGGCTGTTCTTTGTAGTGTCATCTTAACCTGTTTCTCCATCCATTGGCATTTTTTATGTAAACCGGAATTTAGCTCCAAAAGCCTCATTAGATTTAGGTTCTGTTATTTATTCATATTTTTCAAGCAAGAATACTTTATACGTATTCTTGTGTTTCATAAAACATCTGGTTATCCCATGTTTAGTGATGCTTTAAGATGGATTGTGGTTCAGTTGGTGACATTCTGATCCTTCCATTATATTTTTCTATTAATGGTTTGAGTATCCAACAATGATTTGTGCCTTAATTTATTTCATTTGGGAGTTGCGAATGTTGCTTTTCCCCCTAATTCACATATTTCTCTACATTAATTAGTTGAAAATCTTTATAGAGTTTTCCTTCATCAACTAGGTCTATTTACTTTGTAATACAATTTGTACAGGACAATTAAATTGTTGCATTTATTTGTTGGTTTTTGGTGGAAGAAATTGATGCCCAGCTTTGTGGTTTTTTTTTTTTTTTTTTCATTAATTATTTAAACCAGTGTGTGAATTGGTACATCCTAGATTCTTCCCAGTACTCCTTTAAACTTTAGAGACTACAGGTTGCCTCCAGGTTCTGGTAGCCCCAGAGTAATTTGAGATAGTGACTTTAGTCCAGAGGTGAGTAGTTTTGTTTATTAATGTAATAATTATTTTTTATTTTGGTCTTAACTAGTGGTCCAAAAAAGGGAATGGGTGGTAGATAAGGGACTAAACAAAGTTAATTAAAATTTAGTATGTTTCTCTCAGGAAGGAATTCATCCCCCTAAAATAAAGAACCAGGAAGCAATAGTATTTCCTTACCAAATACCAATAGAATATGTATCTCTTCTCTCTTGTAGCTAAGTGTGAGAAAAAATGATCTACAGATCAGTGTGAGTTGTTTTCTCAAAGGATTAAAATACCTCAGGTGGTGTTTTTCCTTGTATTCATGTGTATGTTTAGTCTGTTTATACTTTTTAAATATTCTGTAGGATGTGCAGTAAAAACAAACATCTTTTGTGAAACATCGCTGTCTTACTATATGCTATTTCAGTAGATTGGTGAGGAAACTGCAAAGCTAGACTAATTGGAACTTAATTAGTATGTAGCAGTGAGCTAATAGAGCAGTACTCATATATTTAAGTGATGCCTATGTTTTCCCATGTGTGTATTTTTAGAAAATAAAACATTCATTGTTTATTAGGTATTTAGTAAATTTAAGCTGTTTCAGTATCTTCCAAGTTGAATATCATTTGGAAATTCTTACTTGTTTTTCTACTGAACCATTCAGTAGCCACAGAGATTAGGAAGAACAAAATTATCACTTGGTATTTTCAGGTATTTTTCAGTATTTTGTAAGGCTACTTTCAGTTAATTATTGTGATATGTAGGCCATTAAGTAGACTTTCCTAAAAAGAAACACTGGTAGAAATGAGTTTTAAGAGTACTTTATACCAGCTTGTAAAAAGTGGGGTCTTTTAGATGATTGGTGTTGGTAGAAGGAATTAGCTGTTTTTTCTACCATTACTTGTTTTGCCTATAAAAATTTAACTGCACTGTCTTCTGGGGTAATTCCTGTGATAGGAATAAATACTTAGAAAATTACTAGTTTGAAAGGAGTTACTCTTAGGTGCCACCTTAATTGCTACAGTTCTTCATTTCATATATTTTGTAGCAAAAACAAAATATATGGTTTAGAATAAAATTGTCTCAATGCCTGGAACCAAAAGTTTGTCTGATACATATGGATACTAATCACTAGCCATTTCTTGGCTATGTATTAAGTGCCTGCATCATTCTTAGCCCTTATGAGTTAATCCTTACATTATCCCTAAAAGAAGTTATATTGTCCCCCACTTCATAGATTTGGGAAGTGGGACACAAAAAGATAAGCAGTTTGTTCAGAGTCCCATAATTAGTGAGTGGCTGAGATAGTTAGGCATTCTGGCAGTCTGGCTCCAAAGTTCATGCTCCTAACAAACAATTGAATAAAATATACTATAGATTAGCTGGGCCTTTTAGCCTGTCTCCTTTTCTCCATGGAGCTAATAATAGAACAGTGTTATACATGTAGTAAATATGTAAATCCTATAATTTTAATTTTCCCCCATATACTAATTCCCTTTTTCCCGCATATACTAAGGTATTTTCTGTTGCTAAGACAGATTTTTTTTTGTTGCCCAGCCCATTCCATGTTTAACCTGGTTATTATATGATTGTAAAACCAAGGGTATTGTTCATATGTCCCTTCAAAATTGAATACAAAATATATATATATATATAACATGCAAACCAAAATATAATAAACTGAATTTGAATTTTTGTTTTCACAAAATGTACATTAAAACTTGAAAACCAAAATCCTAATTTTTGCAAAAGCCTAATGTATAATATCCCATTATAAGACTGCATTATAGCAAAGAAAATTATGGTCATAAAATCAGACTGAATAATTCATCTGTTACACATTTGCAAGTCATTGTCCAACAAAAACTAAATTACAGATACACAAACATTCTAGAAATATTTCCTAGAAATATTAAACTACATAGATTTTTAGAGTGTATCACTGAATGCCATAACATTAAAAAAATTTTTAAAAGCCATATAATTAGAAATGCAGTATTTTATCATGTTCAGTAGATATCATACTTTTGGTCAGAAGTCACATGAAAATACTTGTACTAACTCACTGTCCCATAACTTCGGCTTTCTCATTTATTTCTATTTTAACATATAAGAAGAAACTATAGAAGTTGAGTAGAAACTTCTCTATGTTTGCATTATTAGAAAATGATGTTGAGTTCTTTGGATTATTGACCTATCCTCCATTTTGCTGTGGCTAAATTTTAAAAATATTTCTCAGTCTTTAAATTGTTTACTTTAGAAAATAAGTAATGAGCTGAAATAGAATTGTTTATTTTAAATACCTGTCAGTGGATAAAATTTTAACTTCTAAATCAAAAATTAACTTGAAACAGTAACCTTTAGAGAGTTTAACTCTTTGCGCCCTTTTAAAATAATATTTGAATGAATGTGTGTTAAATCTGGAATTATTTTTGTTTTCTTGGCAAGGGAAAGGTGTTGGTAGTAGTTGCATGCTTTGGAGGTATAACAGGCCACAGATGTGATATGAACATTAGAAGAAATAACATTATCATGTTGGTGCATATTTACTTATTTGCTAGCATTCTCAAATAGGATAAGCTTATTCTTGTAGGGCTAAAATGTTATTCATAGATTGCCTTTTAACTATCTGAGGTAAAAATTTCATATAAAGTTCTTAATGGATGATCTTTGCTTGAACTAATCTGTTAGGTTCACCCATTGTATTGTTCTTGGCTATAGTTTTAAGAAATTTTATTTACCTTCATTTTCAAGACAGTCTGTCAGATATTTGAATTTATCCTAGTGTTATTATTCATATTTTTCAGGCTAGTAATCAACGCTAGCCTTTGGATATAAAAGGTAGGTTTAAATTAAATCAGACTGTAGATTTTCAAATGAAAAAGTGTTGGTTTTTAAGAGTTGACAGTTACATTGTATGGCTAAACCAAAGAAAAACCTTTCTGAAGTATGTTACTGTTGTTTCTATAATTAATAGAAGAATAACTGTGTTCGTGACCACAGTGTAAAATGTGCCTCTATCTCAAGCAGGTAAAAATTAGGCAGAAGATTTTCACTAATTCCTCTAAAGATACACCAAGAAAACAATAGAAAACATATAGGAAATCTCATTTGGATTCTTCTTTTTTTGATCTTTCCCCCTCTGAGTTCTTTCTAACTTCATGTTTAGCTTCCCTTTTATCTTCTATACTTTATTTTTCCTGTTGATCTTGATTTCAGATTGAAGATACTATTCTTCTACCTTTCCTCTCTGCCCCACTTCCATATCCCTGATAGGATTCTGCCTCACCTCAGTGGCATCCTGGTTAATTCACTTATTGAATTATTCACATTCATTTTAGCACTATCCTAGGCACTGCAGGAATTCAGAAGAATTACAGGGTTTCTGTTCTGTAATCTGGTTTACAATCTGGTGGAGGCAGCAAACATATGAATAGTTCTCATGTGAGGGAAAGTGAAATCTGTAATAGAGTTGGTGTGGTATTAGAGCATAATGAAATGCATGATGAGATTAATTATCTGAAGGAGAAATTGGGAGGGTTTAATGGGCCAAAGGCCATTTGATTTGGTTATGAATAAGAAAAAAGAACACGAGCAGATGTGATAAAATATATATCCTGTTTAGAAAGTGACAAGCATTCAGTTATTAATAAGCCATATTGGAGACTGGAGACTCTAAGTAAGGTATCATTGTGAGTCTAATCCAGGGACATGAAATGTGAATGAAAACCAAATATGGAAAAAAGTAAACATAAAAGAATAGTACTTGACATCTTATTGATATGAGTACTTACAAAAAATTAAACTAGGGGAGAAGTCCACTAAACAGTAGGAAATTCTGCCTACAACTTGGACAATAGTTCCATGAACTTGTGAATTGGGAGAACGGATGTGTGATATTTTAAAAGCTTGGCTTAAGATTCTTCAGGTATAAGAGGGCAAGAGGATTAATGACTTGAAATTAAAATTGAGACTTAAGCAGTGCACATTTATATTGTGGGAAAAAATAAGCAAGAACTTGAGGGATGAAATAAATAGGATTAAAATTTCAAGTTCCTATTCAGTTCAGTAGTTCCCATAAGATTATTCATGAGGGGTGGGTATAAATCAAATTAAAATGGATTAAGGATATAAGTATGATAAGAAAGCATTTATTACTCTTTGAAGAAGTGTGCTATAAAAAAGGAAAAAGAAATGGAATGGTAGTTGAGGAGTAAAGCAGGGTGGGAGGAGATGAGGAACTATATATAATCATAGGGGCTCCAAATCCAGATGTCCTGAGTTCAAAATCTGTCTCAGCTTCACTGTCTTGGCCTCCATATTTGTAATGGTTATAATAACACTGTTACAAGGCCATTGTGAAGATTAAATGTGTTAATAAGTGCAATTTGTATAGTGCTTGGCATACAATGAATGCTCATCGTATAAACTAGTATTTGTTTTTTTGTGGATTGTTTTTTTTTTTTTTTTTTAAAGATTTTATTTATTTATTTGACAGAGAGAGATCACAAGTAGATGGAAAGTCAGGCAGAGAGAGAGAGAGAGAGAGGGAAGCAGGCTCCCTGCTGAGCAGAGAGCCCGATGCGGGACTCGATCCCAGGACTCTGAGATCATGACCTGAGCCGAAGGCAGCGGCTTAACCCACTGAGCCACCCAGGTGCCCCATTGTGGATTGTTTTTGAAGATTTATTTATTTAAGAGAACATGAATGGGAGGGGGAGGAGAGGAGGAAGAGAGAATCTTAAGCAGACTCCATGTTAAGTGCGGAGCCTGACACAGGAACAGATCTCAAGACCCTGAGATCATAACCTGAGCCGAAACCAAGAGTTGGATGCTTAACCAACTGTGCCATCCAGGCACCTCTAGTATTTGTTTTTAAGGCTAGCATAAGTCCTAGAACTGATTGTAGAGGATTGGTTCTAGAGTATAGTTTAAATGCTGGAGCCTAAAAAATAGAAAAGTACTTGCTTGCTTAGGATCATCCTGAGAACTAGAAGGGATTATTATCAAGCTCACATAAAACTGTCGGGGGGAAATGCAAGGGTGGAGCGAGGGCCAGATCTGAAGTTATCAGCTATGTAGTCCATATTCTTTCTTCTCACCATTCTTTGTTTTTATGAAGAAAGGGAGAAAGGGGAAACAGATTAAAGAAGGGAGTACTTTTTAAGTTGGTTGAAAAACTTGAAATTCTTTTCAGGATCATGACCTGAGCCAAAGGCAGAGGCTTTAACCCACTGAGCCACCCAGGTGCCCCAAAACTTGAAATTCTGATCTCATTCTTAGACTTTCTGAACATAACAAGATTGAGAGTAGGATGTGGCACTTGAGTCTGGTGGATTTATAGGGGACCTGAAAATAGACTTGGATATCAGCTAGTGTTAAATACCAAAATGTTTATGGAATCAATTTTGGGGTGTGTATGTGTTTTTTCACTCTAGTGCTCACTTGGGCAGCACATATACTAAAATTGAAATGTTTTCACTCTAGTACTTACCCCGATGAAAGTTTAGCCGGAATACAAGATTGGATTTATCCATGTCTGGCATTGAAGAACATTAAAAAAAAAAAAAAAAAAAAATACTTGGTCTGTACTGTAAAATCAAGCCAAGGAAAAATAGAAAGGGAACTAGTCAACGTAGAGGCCAAAAGTGGGTTCAGTATTTGTATGGAGTAGGAGAATTAAGAAGGAAGAATGAAGTCAGGAGAGGGGATTTTAAATACTAGAAATGAATGGTGTAGCACAAAAAAGAGAAAGAAAAATCAAAGATGTGGCAAGAGAAGTTGCTAAAATGGATTAATGTAGTAAAAATTGTCAAAGTAGAAGTTTTTTTTTTTTAAGATTTTATTTATTTATTTGACAGAGATCACAAGTAGGCAGAGGGGCAGACAGAGAGAGAGGGGGAAGCAGACACCCTGCCGAGCAGAGAGCCCGATGCGGGACTCCATCCCAGGACCCTGAGATGATGACCTGAGCCGAAGGCAGCGGCTTAACCCACTGAGCCACCCAGGCGCCCCAAAGTAGAAGTTTTAAAGAAATTATGAACTAAGGGTGTTTGACATATCACAAGATGATGATGGGCTGGGAGAGAAGGAGGAAATAAAGCCAGGTTCTGAAGTCTTTCTGTGATGAGAGAAAATGTTCTAGTGGCCTGATGGTTGTTTTGATGAGAAATGATTGAATGTAGAATCTGTCTTAATTGATGGTGGTAGAACTGCAGTTATGAAAGCAACATTGGGTGGTAGGGTAGAATGATGAATAATGCATCCTTTTTCCTTCCTTTGGGGAAGGGTTTAGGAAGATAAAAATGACTTTTCAAGAAAGTTATAAGAAACGTTTCATTGGGATAAAGCAAGCTTTTAATTAAAAAGTTTCCCTAAGGAACACATTGAATAAAAATTCAGTTGTTAATGATAGAGGAGAATGGATTCCAGCAGACAAAATAAGGAATTGAAAGGAAGGTGGTAGAAGAGGAGGAGTGGATTGTTTCAGGAAAGAATAGTGTTGTCATTTTTGTCAAAAGTGAAAGTTTCAGTTTCAAATCAGAAAATAAAATGTAAAAACTGCCCTCCCCACCCAAGGCCCTATAATTTATGAATTAGAAAGGGCCTCTGAGTTCTGTCCCCAATCCTGTATTTAGTAGTATGTGAGTCAGCTACTAGATATCTTGAACAGATTAAAGAAGTAAGGCCAAAGGAAATGTAATCAACTTTGGATAGAAGTTTTAGAATGGGAAATGAAGGGATAAAACAAATTCTGTATCTTGAAAAATCATGGATAAAATCGTCATAGTCAAGAGGAGCCCAAGGAGACATGACTAAATGTAATATGGGATCCTGGAACAAAAAATGATATTAGATGCACACCAAATAAATCTGATGAAGTATGGACTTTAATAATAATATATCAGTCTTGGCTGATTAATTGGAACAACTATACTATACTAATGTAAGATGTTAATAATAGAGGGAAAAGGAAGTACCCAGGTTATATAGGAACTCTGTAGAATCTTCAGTTTTTCTGTAAATCTAAAATAATAAACTTTATTAAAAGTCATAGATAAATTTGTAAATGATTTAAAGTAAGTTAACAAAGAGTTTAATTCTTTAATTCTTCTGAGAAAAATGTTTATGTGACCTTAAGGAATGAGGGATAAGTAAGTTAAATCACTTCATCCCACTGGACTTCATATCATATACATGGCTGTGTGTTCATCATTTCAGTGAAGGAAGGGTTAGTAATAATAATGTGTCAGAACTAAAATGAGAAATTTATAAACTTGCCGAATTACTCAAAATGGCTGGATGGCCCACCTAATGAAGATCATTTCCCATGAAAGTTAACCCTGTGATACCTTTGTATAGCAGTTTATGAAGCTCTTCAACATTATTTTATTGTTCTAACAATCCTGGAAGTAGAATAGGCGTTTTTAATCTCTCATCATCAAAATGCATTAATAATTTTTTTCCAGCATGCTGTCTTAGCTAAAGATGTAAATCATTGAAATTAGAGCTAAAAATAATTTCATTGGAGGCAATGTATGTTTTAAACAGTTTTTACAAAGGGAAGATGGTAAATTTATTGACTTAATAGCTAGGAGTTAATATGAAAAACACAATACAGAATTTTTCAGAATTTATCATTATGGTATAAATAGTGCACCATGAAATATTTTGTAGGTTGTTTTTGTTGTAGAAGACATTTAGGTTAAACCTAATTTTTTAAAAATTTTCTGATTGACAATAATTTTTCAGAAAAGGCATACTGAGAGAAATTGTGGAATCATTCATTAGAGGTTTAAAAGTCCAGTAAAAACTGAAGACTAATTCCAGGGATTTAGAACTGTGTAAAGATGGCTTAAATAGCTTTTCTAAGTTTTCAGCCTGGGGGAGGAAATAGTGGAAGAAAAGTACATGCTAATGGCATCAAGGACAATGACTGCCCTGATCTCTTAAAGTACTCTTACACCATACTTTGGGCTTCCTAAAATGAAAAAAAAAAAGTGACTTGGTAGAAGAATATATCATAACCTAACATACTAGCACAGTGGCCGTGATAATAAATGAAAAAGTGGGGAGACACTGAAGTAGCATTTGGATTGTAGTAACAACAGTGGGGCTCTCTCAGCTTACATTCCACTTTTTTTTTTTTTTTTTTAAAAGATTTATTTATTTATTTATTTGACAGAGAGAGAGATCACAAGTAGAGAGGCAGGCAGAGAGAGAGGGGGAAGCAGGCTCCCTACTGAGCAGAGAGAACCCGATGCGGGGCTCGATCCCAGGACCCCGAGATCATGACCTGAGCTGAAGGCAGAGGCTTTAACCCACTGAGCCACCCAGGAGCCCCACATTCCACTTTTTGCTAAGCTTCCCATTATCTCCTTATAGGAAGGAGGTAAATTGCATCTCCTTTGAGCCCGTTTTCTCACTAGAAAATTTGCAGTCTTATTGTTACTAAAGTGCAGTGTTGTTTAATTAAAGGTGGCATTTAAAAAATAGTCTTGCAGTCTGTCACACTAAAAAGGGCTCCAGCCCTGGACTTTTAATTTTTTTAGTTAATATTTTAAATTAATTTCAGTTCTCTCTTAAATCTTCAGTGATCATTATTCCATAAATCTTAATGTTTTAAAAAATACTGTGCCACCAAGTTACCTATCTTCATTATGAAACCCAAATTTCAACAGAAAATGTATTTCAAAAAACAATTGTCTTGAATATTTAAAGTTTCTTTGAACAAATTTTCTGTTACCTTTGAATATTTTGGTGAAATTTTCATGAAATTGTTGAATTGTATATTGACATTGTAGAGATGTATTTCAGAAGAAGCTTTCTACAAAAATGAAGTATTAAGCTTAGACTGTCTTGTTTAGATTGATATATCAAATTTAGGTAGATTGGTATTTTATATTTCATGAATTAATAATTTTCCTTGAAATGTCCACAGGGAAAGACGAGTAATAGATGACTTAGAACTTAATTCTGGAAGTGTCAGTAGTTTGTAATCTATCTGTGTGTCTCACATTCTTTTTTCTTTTTTTTTTTCTATACCCAAACTCTATTACAGCATTTTCTTCGAAATGAATAAATGTATATTTTTAATTCCCTTGTATTTCTTGAGAACCACATATGAATAAAACAACATATGAAGTATACATGGCAGTGGTTCACGAAATACCTGGAGATCTCTCAGACTCTTAGCAAAGTCAAAACTATATTCATGATAATACCAAAATATTATTTGTCTTTTGACTCTTACTCTCACCTAGCATACATTTCTCTGAAGGCTAATAGAATATATGATCATGTGTTCTTGTTCTTTTTAAAACAGTTCTTGGTTTTTTATTTCTGATGTGTTAAATATCAATTGATATAACTCAAACAAAAGGTCTTTGTGTTCCTCAGTAATTTCTAAGAGTGTAAAGGGGTCCTGAGACCTAAAAGATTGAGAACGTTCTCAGTGTGGGGATACAAAGTTGAAGACAATTCTATTCGATAAATAGGATTGTTTTAATAGAAGATGGTGGTAAGAGTCAAGAGATTTACAGGGAAAATGCTAGGGACTTAGGAATTTTTTTATATTAATTTTGGTATCTAATTATAATTAGTTCAGTAAATTATTTTGGTTTAGGAAGACCTAAAAAATGTTTGGTAGAGTTGGAAATGAAACCAGAAATTAAACTGATTTAATTTTTGGTTGTGGAAAAGAGCTGCTTAGGTGTCTTTGATGGATTTTAAAAAATATATTTTATTCTTAACAAAATTTGAGAATTAATACCGAACTTTTTTCTTCTGCATGCCATGTATTGTTGCTGGTGTTTTTCTTAGGCCACTGACTGGATCCCATTAAGACCAAGGAATTTAACAGAATTTTAAGTTATTTTTTCTACTGAAGAGTAGCCAATTAAACACAGGGAAACAAGGGAATGATTTGACAATGCAATGCCTACATCTAGAGTTTCTGCCACTATTGAATAATTGTGTTACCAACTTAAGTTGAATGCTGTGTACATTCATTCAGCCACAGCTATCTGAAAAATACTTTCAAGGAATGATAATTAAAAGAGGAGGGGGAGGGGTCATTTTCTAAGAGTGTTCAAAAACAAAATTACAGTGAGTGTATGTGTAAGAATTGGTAATATATCTGTATACTTGTCATTGGCAGCAAATTAAGATATACATTGAATGTTAAATGGAAGCAACCTGTAAGGTATAATGAGAGTCTACAGTATTTAAAAATGGGGAAGTTTGACATGCTGTAGAATAGTTGGTTACAAAGATTCACACTAGTGAATCCAAAAAGGCATCAAAAACTACTAACGACATGAGACGTTTTTATTTTAAAATTTTTCTGGGATTTACTTTTAAAATAAAAAGGATGAAAAAATAAATAATAAATACATAAAATGGATGAGTGGATGGAACAAGATTGGCCATGAGTGCCATGAGTTAATACTTGATAAACCAGTGTGATGGGTATGTGGGGTTTGTTATTCTAGTGTGTGTCTCTCTCTGTCTCTCTCTCTAATGTTGGATAATTCCCATAACAAAGAGTAAAATCTAAAAAAGAAAATGGAGAAATAAGAAAAAAGGGGGATCTGGAAAAGTGGGCAAAAGGCATTAAAACTCATCCACAAAAAGATTGAAAAAAGTATTATTCCACTGTTGAACTGCTTAGAGAGAAAAGATAAAAAGAAATTGGAGGAAAAAAATTTGTAAGTCCGGAACTGAAGAGATTAGGAATTGTGAATCTTAACCCTTCAGACTATCAGTGAAATTGTAGTTTCTATAAAGTAAAAAGATTAAAAAAAAAACTTGGCTAAAATATTAAAGAGATCTGAAACCAAAGGCGACACACATCCCTATGACATATACAAGAAGGCTGGTGGAAAGAGAAAAGAAGAAATAAAACATGAACTTAACGGGACAACAGTACTCAGGGCCATGTCTATCCAGGTATGTCATGCATTAACTTCACGTAGGTTGGATGTTTCCTTTTTCATGGGAAGGAGAAAAATAAATAATTCATTAGTGAACTAGTATTTATTGAGATATAAACTGGTGTCTAAGAATTGAAGGGAGGGAAGGATTTTGAGTTTATTAATTATAATGTGGATAAAAAAGGATGAGACAAAATTCTCTCTAGAATAAATGGAGTATTTTAAAGATGATAGAACAACAGTAAGACTGGAAAGTAGAGCAATAGAAATAATGAAATGTTAAAACTGGTAGGCTAAAGATAGGAAGAAAGAGAAAGATTGTGTATTTACAGACTGGGGAAATGTTGTGTTTGAGAAATTTGTTGTGTTCATTATAACTACTTGAGTGTGAAATTAAGGCAAGTAAACTTTGGTAAGTTTTTCTTTAGGTCATTTGAATGAATTAAATAATGATGTTCCAGGTGATATGTCTCCAAGAACTGAAGAACTTATTTGTTTCATAAGCTGTAATCATCTGATTTCACATATGAATTTATGAAGAAGATAGCATTTGTATAATATGTTGAGTTATTGTTGAAGATACTTATTTTAGATGTGCCTTCTTGCTATAAACCATGGAAGTGAATTTTTCAGGTTTCTGACTTAGAAATATCATATTCTTTATGCTTTGTTTGCTTTTCCATAGGAAATGGAATATTGTGTATTTAATTTTTTAGCATACTACAGGTATGTACCTTAGCCCTAATATTTAATGATTTCATTGAAACCAATTAATTTTCTCTGCTACATTATCAGCAAAATATTTTTCTAAATGTTATAAAAATTAACTTTCAGGAACCATTTGGAATGGTCAGCCCTAAGCCACGCAGCCATCGTGCTTAAATTGGTTTTTGTAAACGACTTGTGTGTGTTTCGTAAAATATGCTTTATTTTAAAATTAGGGCTTCCTGTTGCAGCTGTTCCAGGAGCTCTGAGTCCTTTGGCTATTCCAAATGCTGCTGCAGCAGCTGCTGCAGCTGCTGCTGGCCGAGTGGGTATGCCTGGAGTCTCAGCTGGTGGCAATACAGTCCTGTTGGTTAGCAATTTAAATGAAGAGGTTAGTAAAATAATTTTCTAATGTTCATTCTTTAACTCCATTTCATTTGTGAAAGTTTCTCATGTTTATTTCATTTTGCACTTGCCTTTCTTTTTATGTACATTCATTAGTCAAAGTATTTTCTGTATGTTTCTACTTCTGAATAAAATCTATGTATTTGTTTAGGTAATATTTCCTTAGTCATATCTATATATATATATATATATTTATTATTATTATTATTATTTTTTAACCTAACTACCTATTTTTCCTAAGAAAAATATGGTGAAGTACTATAGTATGGCTTTTTCTTTTTGTTGTTCTCAAAGGCAAATGTGATCTAATTTGCAGATTTAACTGTAAAACAATTTTGTTCTTTGCCTTTTCTAATTATTTGCTTGTTCATTTCATGCTTATGTGTCATTGCATTTTTTTAAATCTTATTTTATGTGAACTACTCTAATACATTTTTCTTTGAAGGTTCTTCCAAAGATCTTGACGAGGCACTCTTCCAGTCTTTCTTAGTAATTTTTTCTTTGCAGTTATTAGTCATTGTCTTCTAAAAATAATTTTCAACTTTATTCCCCCCCGTTAAATAAAATTTATTGCTGAGTTATTTTCTTTAGTTGTACATTTTATGTCTGGTATATTTTATTTTGATTGCTATGAAAGCTGGTATGAAATGTGGGAAGCTCAATGTATCAGTTTACAATGTCCAATTTTAATATTTGTTTCATTTTTAATTGGCCTCTGTTAATACGAACATTAAGCTTATTTTATCATTTAATACTATTGTCATTCACAGTTCTGCATGCTAAAATGTTTGAATCAGAGTGCCTTTGTTTTTCTTTTAAGAATTTTGCCTGCATTTCATAACCAGCCATGCTTATGCAGTTAAAGTTCAAAGTTTAAAATTCCTGTGCATGCTTTCCTTCCCTATGTTGAGATGAAATGCTGTAATTTACTCTTTGATATAGATGTACTTTACCCATATTTGTCTTGGATGACTACATTTTACTCAGTTTTTCTTGTACAGTACATAAACCAACCATTTTCTGACCAAATTCCTGCATTTCCTATGTACTGACCTATATTTTATTTTTTTTTTGTTCCCCAATTCCTTATTTTTTTCTTCTGCATTGCTGTTTCCCTTCCCCATTTCATCCTTTCCCCTGTGTGTTCACCTTCCCTTTCCTTGTCTTTTCCCAAATGCCCATTCCCTTCCCTGTCTTATCCTTTATTTTCCTTGTCCTTGTCTTCATTCCCTGTCTCCATTCCCTATGTTCATGCTTCTGTGCTTGAACAAATGTTCCTCGGACCAACTTGCCCCAATTAACCGCCTTGAACCATGATCCATGACCACCTCACCATTCTGCGGGAACCACCCTTCGTTATGGATGATCTGTTCATCTCCGCTCTTCCTCGACTCTTCTCTCTTCTTGTCTTACGCTGCTTGCTCTTCTCTCCTTCTAAAGATGGTTACGCCCCAAAGTCTGTTTACCCTCTTCGGTATGTTATTGTTAGCACTATACTTTTATTATTGATTTGATTTTTGTTTCACCTTAATTCTTATTTGTAGCTAGCACTTTGGCTTAAAGTTGAATAGTAAATCTTTTGCTATTTTTCTTTGCTATTTAAAACTCTCCATAGACACAAAATTTGTTTTAATGCATGCTGATTTATTTTGCATGGTCTTTAATTTAATATCATTCACATAGCTTTGAGGGTTTATCAAAAATTATTCTTTTCAAAATTCACTGTTCAAAATCTTGATCTTCTTTATTCATTTGTGAGAATGATGAGTTTGAATGAGTGATCATGTTGATGTCTGAATGTTTCATTAATATGTCAGAAAGATAATCTTCAGCTGACTTGCATGTAAAATTAATTCCATTTTTGGATTACCTCTCTGTGGCTCCAAAAAAGGTGTTTATGGAGATGTGCAGCGTGTGAAGATTTTGTACAATAAGAAAGACAGTGCTCTGATACAGATGGCTGATGGAAACCAATCACAACTTGGTAAGATTAAACTGTGTGTTAGCTATACATCTTTAAATCTGAATCTGTTAATAAAAACAAACCCCTTTATGGAAGTAGAAAATCATTTTTTATAGCTGAGCTCAAAATGTCATGTTAATTTTCTTATTTTAATGTATTTATACATGATGAACATGTTTGCATATTCTGCTGTCCTCTTACCAATCCTTAAGTACAATCTAATGGAAAAAGGTTTGGAGTCCAAAATTGCAGTAACAGTTTCATATAATAATGATACCACTTATATTAAAGATCTTTAGTATTTTTCTTTCCTGGTTACTCTCTATAATAGAAGTTAACTGTTCATATAATCTATGGAATCCTGTTTTTAATTATTCTAAGTATTTGTCTAAACTTCGTAACGGAGAGAGGCACATGTAAAGTGTATTTTAGAGATACTGGGTTTTTACAAAATGAAAAACTTGTGCCACATATACCATTGTTAATCCCTTTTGGAATTTTAAAATGTACTTGAGTCAAATTACACATATATTCTCTACTTAGGTAAATAATGTTTCATTTGTCTTTATATACAAAGTCAGATCACATGAATCTGGACTACAACCGCATATTCACAATATGCTAAGACTGTAAATATCATGTTCTTATAATTCTGTTCATTGAGATTCAGGGATGATGATGCCTCACGTTGGTTGTTTTCACATTGTTAATTCTGAAATTTGTCATTTTTCATGTGAGGGCTATGTATTTTTGCTCATAACACCCAGTAAAACTCATAAACTTGAACAGTGTGATATATTTGGCCTTTGGTAGCAGATAGAAAAGTAAATTTGAATTTCATTGTTTCCTACCAGCTATATAAAACTATACATCTGGCTCTCTACTTTTTAAAATGGAGATCTCCATCTTCAGTGAAAGATTTATAAAAGTGCTAATCATGTCCTAGATGCCTAGTAAATGTTTCTTTCTTCTTCTGCTGTGTGTACATCTGTGCTCTGGTAGGGGTAGTCATGGCCATTTGTAAGTAGCATTTTACAAAACATTAAAGCTTTCTCAAATGTTTCATTTTTTCCATCACTGTGTGAGCTGTGGGTGGCATTACCCTTCATACAAAGGTTATACAGGCATCATGGTTGAGAAGTACCTGATGTAAAATTTAACCAAACTCTTCTGGATATTTTTTATATAAGGACTATTTTAAATAAGTGGCATTTTAATTTTTACTATAATTGTATTAGTTTGCTTGGGCTGCTAAAACAAAATATCACAGACTGAGTGGCTTAAACAACAGAAACTTGCGCCAGCAGATTGTTTCTAAGGGCTTTCTTCCTGGCTTACAGATGACTAACTTCTCCGTGTGTCCTCACATGGACTTTCCTCTGAGCTCTCTGGGTTTCTCTTCTTCTTATAAGGACACTAATTCTAACTGAATGAGGGCCTCATCCTTATGACCTCATTTAACTTTCAAAGTCCCTGTCTTCTAGGATTAGAGCTTCAATATATGACTTTTGGGAGAATATAATTCAGTGCATAACAGTACTTAGCATTTGTAAATCTTTTATGCCTGCTTCTTTTAAGACCTTTTTAATAAAGCTTTGACAAATTATATTTTTCGAACTATATGTCATAGTAAATATATTTCTCACTGCTAGATTTTGCTTTTCCGAAGTAGAGGACCATAAATATGTTACTCACACCATTAATACCTTTAATATTGATTTTAATATTGAAAAAAGTGAGAATTTTAAAAATTTAATATGCTTTATTTCTGGGCACTGTTCTCCTTTTGGTTTTCATAGGACTCTATTTGGAAATACAACATGAAGGAGATACTACTCTTTGAACTTTAGTAGAAGAATTTTAACAGAATACCATTTAAGGATAACATATACAAATTATTCTTAAAACATCCAATTTAAGAAAACACTAAAATAGGCATGGTAGAATGTTTATTTAAAAAAACATCTTAATGTTTGCAAATCTTTAAACTGTGGTCTCAAATGATTTAACATGGCCTCTAAGGTTTGCAACAATCTCATTCACATTTAAACACTACTATCTCTTAATTCTCTGTATTTCCGTCATACTGCTTCCTAAGCATAAAAAAAAATCTACTTATATCATGAAACAATATTTCCAAATGGTATGACACAATTACCTTAACAGAATTACACATATATAGATTTATGGATTTGTTTTTTAAGTACATTCAGGAATATTTACAAAAGCAGGCTTCAATAAAGCAAAGAGTAAGTATCCTGTAGACCCTATTCTCTGTTGCACAATTTAGAGTTGATAATAAAAAGGTATATTTAGAATTTCTCAATTACTTTATCATTTTAGTTATAAGTATTCTAAATTATTAAAGTACTATACAAAGTAGATATGTATAGTACAGTGAAAGTGGTGTTTTAACAGGAGGTTAACTTTATATGTTGGTATAAACCCAAGGAAAGGAGATGATGATAATAATAGACAAGACTAGAAATTATTGGTATAAAAGACAGTTGAGAGAAAAAAAAAAGAAGCTGGGTCTTTGAATAGTTAATAAAATAGAGAAGTGGATGTTGAGATTCATTTTTTTAAAAATGAGAGGCTACACAAATAATACTTTGAATTATAAAGGAGATACTGATAAACTCCAGTTCCACATTTTATAAACTCCTGTATAAAAAAATTAAAAATTTTTTTTTAGGGGCGCCTGGGTGGCTCAGTGGGTTAAGCCGCTGCCTTCGGCTCAGGTCGTGATCCCAGGTCCTGGGTTCAAGCCCCACATCGGCTTTCTGCTCAGCAGGGAGCCTGCTTCCTCCTCTCTCTCTGCCTGCCTCTCTGCCTACTTGTGATTTCTCTCTGTCAAATAAATAAATAAAATCTTTAAAAAAAAAAAAAAAAAATTTTTTTTTACCATCTCTTGAATTTGTTATTAATATCTTCTTCAGAGATTAAGGGAAAAGTAAAAGATTATTTTCCACCAAAAGTGCCATTTCCACTGTGCAACATTGGCCATTTCCTCCTTTATCATTGATTGCTTTGCCCATTTACCCCATATTTCTTATAACCAATTTCAAGGTAGAATCCTGTTATTTAAACTGGATTCAGCTTACATTAGTAATTCAAGTAATCTGCTTTTTGTTTGATAATTATTATTGTGCCTCAGTTTTTGACAAGCTTCTTTTTAAAAAATACTTAAAAACCATGATGCTTGACTCCTCATCTTCAGCCCTCATCCACTTGAGATTACGGACTAGAATACCTCTCACTACCTGACTACTTCCAGAGTTAGTTAGCTCTTTGGTTATTTTGCTTTATTTAAATCCCAGTTCTCTATCATCCATCTCCTCTTGGTACAGGTACATAGTAGAGGTTTTGCGCCTAGGAGTTTATTATCTTCTTATTTCTGCCCTTCATTATATCAAAACTCAGCTGTTTGTGCAGTCTTTTCATAACTTTTCAAAGCTGAACTAAGATAGCTTTCTTTATAACAGCCTTAATCTACTTCTTTAAACCACTTCATACCCCAGATTCATTCCTTAAAACACATTTGTGTGAGCTAATAGCACTTTATCATAAGCAACAGAATGATAGAACTTTAAAAATGTTTTGCAATTCAAGTAAATTTTAATAGTTGTATGTACCATCTCATGAATAATGATTTTATAAGTGAAAATTAAAAGTATGTGAAATGCAGTGGAACTAGTGAGAAAATTCGGGACTCAGATGATTTTAGATGATTGGGAAATTGTTATACATAGAAGAGCATACACATAAGGCTAAAGGTGAGAAAAACTAGCATGTCAAGGAGATAGGTTTAATATAGCTGAAGCTTAAAGTGCAAGGAAGTATGGTACTAAAATACCACAAGTTCCATGAGGGGGGTAGTATGGTTTTTGTCTTGATTATCAGTACTAACAAAGTAGTGGGTATTGTTTTACATCATCAGGAAATATGTTCAGAGAAGCTGAGGAGATTTCATTCTTTAATATGGCTTATACCTTTCCTAGTCTGACCTTAAGGATTTTAAGCAGGTAATGACATCAGATTCAGAATTTATGGAGTTCATCTAGCTGCTGTATAATAGAATGGGTTGGAGAAAAGTAGAAAAAATCCAACAGGAAGATAAATTAGGAGACTTGAGTTATACAGATCAAAACATTGTGACAGTGAAAAGTGGAGAATAGAGAGATGAATTGAGGGATAATTAGGAAGAAGGGTATTCTAGGACTTGGCAATTAGGTTGTGGGGCAGAAGGGAGAAAAAGTTATAGATGAGTACAAAGTTTCTTTCTGCAGCAACTAAGTATATGACTTAGCAGGATTGGCAAGGAAGAGAGAGATTCATAATCAGGATTTTCATCCTATGACAGAAAACAGGCTTTTTTGCCAGAATGCTTGTCTAGTGCAAATAAATTTAAATCATCTTGTCCCCAAGGGCTGTTGTAAACTTAAGATTTATTTTAAAAATCATAGAATTCAGTTATTTCTGCTATTCTAAAGAATTCTTTTTGCTTTTGGACTTTGTTAATATTGTTTTTTAATAAGCATTTTTTCTTTTTATAGCCATGAACCATCTTAATGGACAGAAAATGTATGGCAAAATTATTCGTGTTACTCTGTCTAAACATCAGACTGTACAACTACCTCGAGAGGGACTTGATGATCAAGGGCTAACAAAGGATTTTGGTAATTCCCCATTGCATCGTTTTAAGAAACCTGGATCCAAAAATTTTCAGAACATTTTTCCTCCTTCTGCAACCCTTCACCTATCTAATATCCCGTAAGTATGAAACTTGGAGTTTTTTAAGGGAGTACATTTTAAGAGTAAAACATAAAATGTATTATTAATCTTTGCCCTTTTTTTTTCCATCCTATTTTCCTAGTCCTTCAGTAGCAGAAGAGGATCTACGAACACTGTTTGCTAACACTGGGGGCACTGTGAAAGCATTTAAGTTTTTTCAGTAAGCAAGCTTTCTTGTCTTTAAATTAGTGACTTCATAGAAGTTAAAAATTGTCTTCATAGTAATTTTTACCCTTTTTGTTTATGGAAATTGATTCTAGAATGGGTAAAAATTCAGGTATTTAAGCCCTTCCTAATTTTCATGAAGTATCTAATTTCATAATTTTGTTTCAGAAGAGATCACAAAATGGCTCTTCTTCAGATGGCAACAGTGGAAGAAGCTATCCAGGCCTTGATTGATCTTCATAATTACAACCTTGGTGAAAACCATCATCTGAGAGTGTCTTTCTCTAAGTCAACAATTTAAAAAGGGGGAGGTGAAGCTTGAGGGTGTATCACATTGTTTGGTGTCATCACCTATTGACTGTTCAGAAAAGTGGGGACCAGAGTTTGATTTTTTTGTTGTTGTTTCCTTTTTTTTTTTTTTTTTTTTTCCCCATGCTGTTATCATTCCTTGGTTATAAAATGAAATGGCATACGTAAAGGCAGAGTTGTTAACTGCTGTATTTCATCTGTTCTATAGGGAGGCCATTTTTATTGTCTGTTTATGATTTTAGTTTAATTATACTTTCCTTTTTCAACTTAGTTGACATACGTGCCTTAAAAAGGAAAACTAGTGTTGCTATTGTGCATTTACTAGGAAAAAGGAATTGGTTGTCTAGGGCACATTGTTATATGGGAATTACAATATGTTTAGGCAGGGGTGTGTAAAAAGGTTAAGTTTTTGTTTCTCCTGCTTGGAACTTATTTTGAATTATTGGCTTGTCACATTTCTTTCTATTTAATCAAATAAGATACATGATACTGAAAGAATTAAAGCAGCATTTTTTTTAGTTTTTACTACCTTAGGCTTTATTGCTTTAAAAAGACATTGGCCTTTTGTATCTCACAATTCTGGTCTAGATTCAGTTATGAATGTAGGCATTAGTTAAAATTAACAAGATGCAGAGTATTAATTTCTTAAGACAACAAAGTGATTTCTGTAAGTTTGAGCCCTATGTGGAAAGCATTGTGGAATCTTAACCTTTTTGTACACACTCTTGTGGGACGTATCATATAAATGTCAGCACTAAGTAATGTCTTGTTTGTGGCTGAATATTTTTCGTAGATGTTTTTGAAGTTGACATGACTTACGTGCATTTAAATATATATTGCCATCCTTAGTTTGTAATTAAGATTTGGAATATGGTTGTGGATTTCTGAGCATGTGCAGACTGGTCTAGCTAGTTCAGGAACTGGTGCATGTATTTTTCAAAGATAAAGAAAGTGTACTGCGAAAATTTGCAGGAAGATTAATTTTGTGGCAGTTTTCTAAAACTGACAACCAGGTGGGACCAAAGTTTATGTGCCTTTAGTCTTAATTTACCTTGCATTGTAATATTCAGTTTTAATAAATCTTCAAAATATTTTGTATTTAGGAATAGATCTGACTTTAATAAAAACATGGCTCAGAATCTACAGGTCAAATTAATTTGAACAGTTCTTGTCAATCTGAATTGTTGATTCTGTTTAAATGACCAATACTTTTTGAAATTGATGTACTTAGTTTCAAGATTCATAGATTCTGTTATCTATGTAGACAGAATGGTCATGTATATTTTCTATTAGTTGAGTTTTTACATCTTTAGAAATGTAAAATTCAGTATAGTTTGAAAGTGGCACAATTAAAAATTAATTTTCTAACAAAGTTGGGAGGTTTGATGGTTGTTTAATTTCCTTTTGTGTGTACTCTGCTTACCTCTGTAGCATGCTCAATAAACACTTCTGTAGCTCTGTATTCACCTTTTCTGTCTTTCTCTGCTGCCTTTTCTCTCTCCTCTTCTTTGTTTTTCACTCCACTGTGCTTCTGAATTCATGTTTATTCTCTGCCAGGGTGGGAAAGGAGTAATAATATTACAATTCTATGGCTTTATACCATAAATAAATCTAGATGCTGTGAAAATATACCAGCTGGTTTTCTTTTTAATTTAAAAGATGGTAACTGCTTTTCAGGAGGACACATATTAAACATTTCCCACCCTGTTATAATCTACTGCTTTAAAGACATAACTTTTACTGTATCTTGTTAATTCTTTCTATCTCTTTTGTTGTTGTTGTTTTTTTTTTCCAGTAGATTTATGCACTAATAGATCTTTTGGATTTGCCATGCTCTCTTGCTGCAGTTTCATCTTTCATCTTTTGTGTCTGCTAAAGATTTCCTGCTAATCTTAAGATCACCTTGTGAGTTTTAACAAAGGGTACTAGATGTTATTGGGAAGAAACGGTAACATTTGGTCTGTTTTTTGCCATGGGTGGGAAGATAATACATTCAGGTATTTTAAAACTTAAGGGTAATTGAGATGTTACAACTTCCACTTTTTTTTTTTTTTTTAAGGAGTTCAGCTAGGGTGCTATTATGTGTAACACAATATTTTTGGTCACTTTTTAAAAATATATTGGTGTCAGGTAACTTTGGAGTTAATACATGTTCCATTAGGTTTGTTTTGCTATGATATAACTAAGAATTATGCAAAACTCATATAGTAGGAGAATAAAAAAATGAAGGAGTAGGCGATAACTGTAAATGTGCTATATTAATACAACAATTCAGTTATCTCCAAGAAAGAAGAATATAGTAAATAAAACAACTGCTTACATTTGAGTCAACAACTTGGGGTTCTTTGGAAGCTAGGTGATCTTGTATTTTTTCTTCTTAAAATGGGATTATACAGCAGAAGCACTCAAAGTAACAGCAGATGTGCCTAAAATAAAAAACCAATAAATACCATGGCTAATGAATAGTAACTGAACAAAATTTCTTCTAAGAGAACTTTTATCTCAGTATTGGGTGGTGGTTGAAACACTGAAAGTAGGTACTTAGCCACCTTTCAAGTACTCTTTGTGGCTGGCTTTGGGTTGAATGAAGAAAGGAAGGTTTTGAAATGTGCACAGGAGCTGGATTGCTTTAGTTGCTGAGCTGGGGAGAGTTCACAATACTTCTGACGGAGGATAACCAGACACCAAATTTCTTCCTCCCCAGGGAATGGCAAGTTCTTCAGTCTCTTAGAGTACACTGTGATTGATAACACAGCCTTCCTTCCAAAGCACCAAGTCAGTGAACTGGTAATTTTGACATTGTAGAATATTTAAAATTTGGTATATTAAATTAACCCAGTCCTTGTCATATCTAAGTTGCTGAAGTGCTAGGTGAAAATACTGTCAGCATTGTTATCATTACCTCTATATGCCTCAGTCTTTTACAGTGAACTAGCGAACAGTGAGGTGTTCTTATGACTTAGCTACTTGTTAATAGGCCTTACCTTGAATAGTTAGGTTTTTTTATGACTGTGGTAGAAAACCTGGTTTTTTGACATTAAGATTTATTTGGAAATGGGTTTCAAAGCATCTACTTAAGGAATGGATTCTTATGTATTTATATCTAACATTAGAAATGTAATTTAGCATTTGAAAGCCACTAAGAATACCTTGGCTTAACCAGGAAGGGTAACAAATCATTCTTTTCATTATGTTAGGCATATGTTTTGAGGCAGTTTAAGATTTAAAATTAGTCTAACCAAATTACAGTAAACTTAATTTGTTCCTGTAGTTCTGTTTGGATCACCATATAGTTTCTAGGCAAAGGACAAGTCACTTTTCTAAGCCTCAGTAACCTTCATCTATAAAATGGAGGCAATAAATTCTGCTCTGCCCACGTCACAGAATTATTGTGAAGCTCAAACAGGATAAATGCAGAAACGCTGTGTAAGAGAAAGTGTAACAATGCCAAAGTTCTAGGACTGCTAGATTAGCCTGTAGAAAACTTACAACGATAAATCATATCCTACTGCCTTTTTTGCTACAAGGAAGTATTTTTTAATGGCCTAAAATTATTTTTTAAGTGTCAGTCCGGTAAAGCAAAAAGATGGAGAATGCAAATAGATAATGCATCCCAAAACCAAATGAAAGGAGACTAGATTTATTATTCTTAAATTTTCTGTTTGAACTATTTGATAGCCCGATAATTGAACATGGATATGTATTTAATTATAGGCTCTACTTATAAATGGGATATACACACACACGTGTGTGTGTGTGTGTGTGTGTGTATATATATATATATACATGTATGTGTGCGTGTGTGTGTGTGTATATATATATATACACAAAAAAAACTTCAAAGGTTCTGTGAAACTTGGACGTAATTCTAACACTTAAAGACTTTGAAGGCTATGAAAAGAAGAAAAGATAGTCTTATGACTAGTTAGAACTAAGTTTCCTCACTGACCTATTTTAAAACGAATCTGAATTGTTCATTCAGGAAAAAAGGGTATAATATTTAGTGAACTTAAGCATACATAGGTTTCTTTTGTAGTTATATGTTTCTAGAAAAATACTTTAAGCCACAGTATTCGAATTTGTGTACTTACCAAAAATCTTAATTTTATAGTTATTTTCTATTCTAAATACAGAGCGTTTAAGTTTTTTCTCTTTAGGTTTTGCAAATGAAAGTATACATGTTGAAATATCAGATTATTCACATTAAGGACAAGAAGTGTTCAGATATGCAGAAGAATACAGAGAAAATCAAATGAACGCTATGCACTTAGCACTTGTTTCACACGTAACATTTTCCATACTTTATAATTTTAATACATAACTTAAATAAAACATTACAGATTGAACTGACATCCCTGTGTACTTCCTGATCTAGTCCCTACGCCATACCTTCCCCAGAGGTAATCATTAACTTGAATTGAGTGTTTGTTTTTGTTTTTTGATTTTTTTTTTAATTCAGCGGTTGCTCTTGTTTTATATTTGTTCTGTATGCTGTAGCCTAAATTTTTTAGTATTGAGATATTTGGACATCTATACTCTTCTCATCAAATCTCATGACATTTAACCAATTTTAAGGCTTTTAAATCATTTTTTAACAAATATTGAATAAGTTGTTGGAGTATCAAGTTTCTCCTAATGTAAAGATGTGAAAAGCAAGGAATTGCTGATAGTATCTTAAAAGCTGAAATTATGTGTAAGATTCTTAAAAATACATCCTTTCTTGATAGCCATTAAAGCCATCCTTCTTCCACCTTCTTCCCACCCTCCCCATTTCAATGGAAAGTTGCTTCACATCTTTGTTTTCATCCCTTTAATTGGTGTTAGTGTTGTATAGGATTTTTTAGTGAAGGCATGTTACTTTTTGTTATGAAACATTTCAAACATTTAAACAATAGAAGACTATAACCCCCGTCATTCAGCTTCATTTACCAACTTTTCTTGTTCCTCTACCCACTTCGCATCTCCCATATTAACACAAATTCCAAATATATTTACTCATCAGACTTTTTGATATATTTTCCTTGCATTTGTGGTCATAGTCACTATTGTATAGTAATGTCTGGGATAGCCTCACTTGTCAGCATTACAATTTCTTCAGATCTTAGAAGCTTGCTACTAAAAATGCAGTCCCCAGATCAGCAGCAATTAGTATCACCTGGGAGCTTATTAGAAACTCAATCTCTGGCCCTGTCTCTGACCTGCTGAATACATTTTGACAAGATTGGCAGGTCAGATCCATTTGGACATTAAAGTTTGAGAAGGACTCTAGTAGAATATACTTTTTTCCAGTTTCATGAAATTTTTTCCTGAGTGAAAATTTGTTAGTGATTTTCAGTTACTCAGTACTATTAATAACATTAAGGAATAACTAGAACTGAAAAGTATAATATATGTGTTACTGTTTCAAATCTCATTTTAAATACTTCTAGAAAAGTCAAAAGAATTGTTTCACAACCTATTTCTGTTGACCTTTATTTAGAATACAGGTCCTTGGGTTCCCAGGCCCATCCTCCAGTGTGTTTTACCAGTTAAAGGAAATACAGTCCTGCTATTTCTCAAAACTAATTTAGTTTTACAAGTCAAAAGGTAAACAGCAAATAGTAGAAGTCAGTATGATATTTTTATTTAGTCCTAAACCTGAAATTTAGCTTGACAAGGAAAGAAATTCCATGTGAATTGATTTTAAACAATTAGAAATTAACAATCTTATAAGTGCTGACTCAAAGTATGGTATAATAAAGTTATCCCCATGGGTCATTTTAGTAAATTTAATAAATTTAGTAAATAGGCAGCTTCTATTCTTTTCTATTTTCTATTCACCAATGCCTCTTCAATCCATTTTCTGACTCCAACTGGATAGTAGTTTTGTAGGTGAAATACCTGAGCTTCGCTGAGTGATATACTCATAGTTAGAGCTGAGTACAGATTTAGCTTTGCCATAGCATGCCTTTAGGGACTCTTAGCGTAGTTCTTAATGATTTTGTGGCTAGCAGTTTCCTCCAGTGTCCTGTCCTGCTTGATTTTTTTCCTGCTTTCCACCATTATTGCTGTCCCTAAACCTTGCTGCTTTAGCTGTCATTTACACTGTTACTTTCTTCATTTTTCATCCATTCTTTGCGATTAAGTTTCTTGCTCATGTGACTTTTTGTTTTTATAACCATAACTGATGACATTATCCCTTTTTACTTCTGGTTCTATATAATATTATATATAATCTGAATATATAATATTCAGATGCTTCCCTGTTTTTGTCTGGTTCAGCTTAAAATCCTTTTGCCTTTATTTTTCTTTTTAAATTTTGGGATTGTTACAATTCCAGATGGTTCAAATAACTAGAAGTCTTTCAGAAACCTGTAGCATTCATATATTTATCACTATGTTCAATTCTAGTGGAGGGGAATCTGTCAAAGAATTGTGGTTAAAAGAGCTCCTTGAAGGAAACTCGTAAACTTCTAAAAGTTAATTCTAATTCATTTAGTCATGATTCCAAGAAAGTAAAGCATACATGATCAAAGGAGTAATATTTTCTAAAGATGTAAATTGAAAGAGCCCCAGGGGGAAATAATAACATTACAATAGGTCTCTCTTCCCTACCTTTGGAATTTTATAATGTGAGATACTGGGTGGTGGGTTTTTTTTGTTTTTTTTTTTTTTTTTTGGATAAATCATAGGCATGGATGCAAACTGTATTCAAGCCTCATTCTGCTACCTAGTATCTGTGAGACGTTTACAAGCCTTAACTTTCCCATCTGTAAAATGGAGATAACATGTGCCTCAAATATGCACTATGCAGATTTGTGTGAAATCCCATTGATAGTTTTTTTTTACCCTTATTTGGGGAAGATTTTTGCAGTCCATTTATGGAAGATTTTTTTTCTTTCTTTGTAAGTATTAGATCTCTTATTCAAAAGGCATTGGACACTTGCTACATGCATTGTAGGGAATTAAATAGAACCACAATATAGCTTTATAACACTTGGAAAAGGCAAACTTGATAAAAGGGAAAAATTTAAGAATTACATGAGTTTCACTCATCATGGGAAACATTGATAAAAGCAAAAAACTGCACCCAGCTAAAGCAGCTGTATAGAACTATCTAGAAATTTAATGTGCTCATGTATACTCCTTAGACATCTGTTGTCTACCTCAGTTCTCCACATATATTAGGTGCCACAGTTAACACCAGATGTGATGTTAACTTTTGGTCTAGTTTCAGGTAACTTAACCAACACTTTACAGTAATAACTAATAAGCTCTAACACCACTTCCCATACTGTCCTCCACAAAAGCAACTTAAGACCTTTTTCAAGATGAAGTCCTATTTATAGCAGTATTTATATATTCTTTAACCACTTAACATATATAAAACTGCTGCCGTTTTTTACTGTTTACTTTCATGTTCCTGATAAAGTTTTTGAATTGTGCCCAACCCCATTTTTTTTTTTTTTTGTGATTTTGCATAATGGGGAAGTTTCTGGAAATGTTTATGCTATGTTTTAGTAGAACTGTCTACTTTCAAGGAGCTTCTAGTCTAATTCACATGACAAGACAATAAATATATGGCAAAATACTGGACATGAGACATCAGGAAACAGGATTTGATGTTGGACATCACCATTTACTAATCATGGTAGCTAGAGCAAGGCCAGTTAGTTTTCTGAGCCCCTTTTCTCATCCATATCCTTTCTATTATTTTTTAGTTTCAGCCAATTTCTGCAAGCACTGTATAAAATATCAACACCTATAGAAATGATAGCTTTGGGAATGTCTGTAGTATATAAAAATTGCCTTTTGGGCCAATTTTAATAAGGGGGGGGGCAATTATAAAAATTTTCGAGCTAATGGAGGTATTTTTTAATCTCAAAGCTTTACTTAATACCATGGTATATATAAGTTACTTGTGGTTAATTTATTCCCTTACCACTTTTGTTTTTTTAAATAGTTGAATTTACCTTTAAAATTAACTACAGGAGAGCACCTTAAAGAGGTAGATTCTAGCTTTAAAGATGGTCAGTATAAAAAATCCAAGTGTGCTTTCAAATGAAATATTAACCCCTAAAACTATGATTTCTACCAACTAGAGATACAAATCAATTTTAAAAGGATTTTATACTTCATCTGGTAACATCTTTTAGCCTCTTGAGAATTCATTCATTCTTTCGTTCAACAAATACTACCTGTTAGCCATGTGCCACACCTAAAATGCTGTGAAATGGCACATAAAACAGTTCCTTTTTATCATGGGGCTTTCAGTCTGCTCTAAGTTAAGTAAACAAGCACTTAGATTGATATGTTTTATGGAGAAACTACTGGGTGCTATTATATCATACTTAACCTTTATCAGGTAAGGATTCTTATAAAGATTTTATTTATTTATTTGACAGAGATTACAAACAGGCAGAGGGACAGGCAGAGAGAGGGGAGGGAAGCAGGCTCCCTGCTGAGCAGAGAGCCCAATGCGGGACTTGATCCCAAGACCCTGGGATCATGACCTGAGCCAAAGGCAGAGGCTTTAACCCACTGAGCCACCCAGGCACCCCTATCAGGTAAGGATTCTTGAAGGTAATTATACTTTAGAGCTGGGTTGGAGGGAGGAATGAGGAAGGGAACTGTTGAAGACCAAAATAGTGTGTTTAAAAAATGAAGAGATACCCAAATCAAGCTTATGACACCCTAGAGAAACTTAAAGTTAACATGGCTAGGTTGTAGATTATGAAACAGAAGCAGTAGAGAAAATGTGACTTGATAGGAAAAGGTCAGATGATATGCCATGCTAAAGAATTTGGACTCTTAAGATCAGTGGTTTTTTTGTTTTTTGTTTTTTAAAGAATTTTTTTTTTAAAGATTTTTTTTTTAAATTTATTTGACAGACCACAAGTAGGCAGAGAGGCAGGCAAAGGGAGACAGGAGGAGGAGGCAGGCTCCCTGCTGAACTGAGAGCCTGACGCGGGACCCGATCCCAGGACCCTGAGACCACGACCAGAGCCGAAGGCAGAGGCCTTAACCACTGAGCCACCCAGGCGCCCAGATCAGTGGTTTTTAAACAATTACTGGTAACATGGATTTAAAAGAGGTAACATGGATGATATGACAACACTGGTAAATTTACCCTGCTTATTAAAAAATATCCCTTCTAAATACGAAGTTTTTCTACTTCTAAGAAAACCACATAAAATTTATTTAAACTTACTCATCTAAGACTCGAAATTCGATATTAAATTATTTTAAAGGATACAAAGTTAAGACTTCCAGAATTTTTTTTGTCAAATGCCTTTAAAAGGAAGACATTTACTCTAATGCATTATCCTGAAAATCTAAACCCCATGACCATGCTTCTCTAATTATGAAAGGATTAGACAAAGCCATGGAATGCCGTGTGTTTTTGAATTGTCTTCTTAATGGTAATTAAAACTATTTTCCTATTAAAACCAACATGGGTATATCATTGGAAGAATGCAAAACATAAAGCCTGTGAGTTACAACATAAGACTTAAAATGAAATTTCAAAGCCATTTTAGCCACCATGCTTTAAGGACCATTTTAGACTGTGATAACCCAGGAACACTGGTTCACATTCTTATGCTGTTCAGGCTGCTGTTTGGCTTTAGAATTCTGAGAATCCTTACTTAATACAGAAGTTTTTTTTAAATCTGAAATGTCAATTTTGTTGACTCAAAAGAGTTGGTGTATATAAGCAAATATCCCTTTAAAAAATATTTAACCATTAAAAAGGAAGTCTCTTAAATGTTATTTGCTAATAAGATAGAAAAGAAAGACTATGTTAACCATAATTTATCTTTTAGTTCAAGTACAACTATATTTGCAACATATTGAGTTTAAAACCACACTCAAAACCAGTTTAATGATTGAATGAATTGGACTCTGCTTTCAGCAGGGAGGCTGCTTCCCCCCCGCTCTCTGCCTGTCTCTCTTCCTACTTGTGATCTTTCTCTGTCAAATAAATAAAATCTTAAAAAAGAAAACTGCTGTTTCCCTGTGCTTAAAACAGTATTTGGCACATAGTAAGTGTTTAATAATTACCTATTGGATCCACAAATTAAAACGTTTGGCTTTTTAAAGATTTTATTTATTTGAGGGAGAGAGAGGGGGGGAGAATCTCAAGCAGACTCTGTGCTGAGCACAGAGGTCAATGGGGAACTCGATCCCATGACCCTGAGATCACGACATGAGCCGAAATCAAGAGTCAGATGCTTAACCAACTGAGCCAACTGAGTTGGTTAAGCATCTGACTCTTGATTTCGGCTCATGTCGTGCCCCAGCAAACTACAACTTTAATTTCTTGATCCCAATATATGGGACTTTTGGAAACAGCCTGTGTCTCTTGATTCTTCCAGTTTTGATACCTCATCTGAACTACCTCACTACAATCTTCATTTCTCTTATACTTGTCTATTTATGCCATACCTGCCCAGAAAATCTCAAGTTAGATTGATATCAAAATCTAAATCCTTTGTTCTATTTACTGGTGAAAGGTTTAGGCAGAGGAACAGAGGAATGGAAAGACATACTATTTTTAGCTCATATGATAGCACAGTATTGATGAAATGTAGTACGGGAGATGAGGAGTGGTGAGAGGTAAGTCTAGAAAAGTTGGTTAGTTTCCTCTTTTATACTGAGGATTTTAGTCTTCTTTATAGATAAAAATTGCGAATATTTAAATTGGGGCTCTGTGGCCTCAGGAATCTCCACCATCAACTGTCCTGCGAGGTTACTTTCTTCACAGAAAACCCTAGGAGACCTCCAGCCCATGCCTTCCCTAAACTTCAGCTGTACTGGTAAAACCCCTTCTGTATGGAGAGCAACAGGACCTGCCAGCTCATACTCAATTCAGCTTCAGCTGTCCTGTCAGTATGCCCCCTGCATGGAGAGCACAGGGACTATCCCAGCCTGTGCCCACTTCAGCTCCAGCCATTCCACCAGGGAGACCCCAACACAGTACTCTAGGACTCCCAGCCTATGCAGCTACATCTCCAGCTAGCCAGCCAAAGTCACCAGGCACACACAGTCTACTCAAGGGATGACAACACACAAAATCATTCCTTCAAGTTTAAGAGAGGTAGCTCTTCCACCTAATTTACAGAAACAAACACAAATGCAAGCAAAATGGGGAAACGGAAATATGCTCCAAATGAAAGAAAGGAAAGAACTCAGGGAAAAAAAAAATATGAAACTAAGACAAGCAATCTACATGATAATGAGTTCAAAGTAATGGTCATGAAGCTGCTCACCAGACTGGAAAGAAAAGTGGATGAACTCAATGAGAACTTCAACAAAAAGATAGAAAATAAAAAATAAAACCAAAAACTATCAGAATTGAAGAATACAATAACCAGAATGAAAAATACACTAGAGGGAATTTACAATAGACGAGGGAATGTGGAAAAAATGGATTAATGATCTGGAAAACAAGATAATGGAAAGCATCCAATCCGAACAGCAAAAAGAAAATTTTTAAAATGAGGATAAAATAAGGGATCTCTTGGACAACATCAAGCAAACATTCACGTTATAGAGATCCCAGAAGGAGAAAAGAAAAGGGGGCAGAACACTTAACTAGAAGAAATAACTAAAAACTTCCCTAATCTGTGGAAAGAAAAAGATATCTAGGTTCAAGAATCACAGAGAGCTTCAAACATGAACCTAACAAGGTCAACACACCATGTAAAATTTAAAATGTCAAAGATTAAAGAGAGAGTTTTTAAAGAAACAAGAGAGAAGCAACTAGTTACATAGAAGGGAAATCCCATTAGGCGATCAGCTGATCTTTCAACAGAAACTGCAGCCCAGCATCCCTAAAGTGCTGCAAGGAAAAAAAAAAAAAAAAGAAAAGCAAAAATAGTCTACCTGGTACAGTTATTCAGAATTAAAGATGAGTTAAAGAGTTTCCCAGATTAAAAAAAAAAGAAAGATTTTATCATCACTAAACCAACATTGTGAGAAATGCTTAAGGGACTTCTTTTTTTTTTTTTTTTTTTTTTAAAAATTTTTTTTTTTTTTTTTAAAAAAAATAAATGAGAGAGAGCATGAGAGAGGAGAAGGTCAGAGGGAGAAGCAGACTCCCCAAGGAGCCGGGAGCCCGATGTGGGACACGGTCCTGGAAGTCCGGGATCATGACCTGAGCCAAAGGCAGCTGCTCAACTGACTGAGCCACCCAGGTGCCCAGCTTAAGGGACTTCTTAAAGTGGAAAAGAAGTGCTATAATTACAAGCACGAAAATTAGGAAAGGAAAAAATGTCATGAGTAAAAGCAAACACACAGGAAAGGTAGTATAGCAATTACTTATAAAGCTATTACGCAGGTTAAAAAAAAGTAGTAAAATTAGTTTTATCTAAAAAATTAGTTAAGGGAACTCAAAAAATAAAAAGATGTAAAATATGACAATACATACATAAAATGTGGAGGGGAAGTTAAAAAAGAAATCTTTTTAGAATGTGTTTGAAATTCAGAGACCATCAACTTAATACAGACAGCTATATACTTAGGATGTCATATATGAACCTAATGGTGACCACAATACAAAAACCTATAATAGATACACAAACAATAGAGAGAAAGGAATCCAAGTATAACACTAAAAAAGAAAGAAAGAAAGAAATGCCATTAAATGACATTTAATGAGAAGAGCACCAGAAAGAAAGGAATAGAAATACAAAACAACAACAATAAAAGCAGAAAATAATGACAAAAATGGAAGTAAGTACATACCTTTCAATAATTACTTTAAATGTATATGGTCTAAATGTTCCAATCAAAATATGTAGGGTGATAGACTGGATTAAAACAAAACAAAACAAAACAAAAACAAGACCCATTTATATGCTCCCTGTAAGAAAATTACTTCAGACCTAAAGATACATGCAGACTGATATGTCATTTGCCAATATCTTCTCTCATTCTGTCAGTTGTCTTTGGCTTTGTAGACTATTTCCTTTGCTGTGCAAAAGCTTTTTATCTTGATGGAGTCCCAATAGTGCATTTTTGCTTTTGTTTCCCTTGCCTTTGGAGACATGTCTAGCAAGAGGTTGTTGCCTGTGTTCTCTAAGATTTTGATGGATTCCTATCTCAACATTTAGGTCTTTCATCCATTTTGAGTCTATCTTTGTGTATGATGTAAGGAAATGGTCCAGATGTAAGGAAATGGTCCAGTTTCATTCTTCTGCATGTGGCTATCCAATTTTCCCAGCACCAGTTATTGAAGAGACTGGTTAGTGAAGAATGTCCAATGGAAAAAAGATATTTTTTCCATTGGACATTCTTTCCTGCCTTGTTGAAGATTAGTTGACCATAGAGTTGAGGGTCCATTTCTGGGTTCTCTATTCTGTTTCATTGAACTATGTGTCTGTTTTTATGCCAGTACCATACTGTCTTGATGATTACAGCTTTGTAATAGAGCTTGAAGTCTGGAACTGTGATGCCACCAGGTCAGATAATGGGCTAGTATCCAAAATATATAAGGAACTTATGAAACTCAACACCAAAAAACAACTAATCTAATCAAGAAATAGGAAGAAAACATAAACAGACATTTCTCCAAAGAAGACACAAATGGCCAACAGACACATGAAAAAATGCTCTGCATCCCTTGGCCACAGGGAAACATACAATGAGATACCATCTCACACCAGTCAGAATGGCTAAAATTAACAAGTCAGGAAATGACAGATGCTGGTGAGGATACAGAGAAAAGGGAACCCTCTCACTGTTGGTGGAAATGCAAGCTGGTACAGCCGCTCTGGAAATGGCATGGAAATTCCTCAAAAAGTTAGAAATAGAGTTACCCTATGACCCAGCATTTGCACTACAGGGTATTTACACCAAAGATATAAATGTAGTAATATGAAGGGGCACTATACCCCAGTGTTTATAGCAGCAATGTCCACAATAGCCACACTATGGATAGAGCCCAGATGTCCATCAACAGATGAATAGACAAAGAAGATGTGATATTCATATACAATAGATTATTACTAGCCATCAAAAAAAATCTTGTTATTTGCAATGATATGATGGAACTAGAATGTATTATGCTAAGTGAAATAAGTCAGTCAGAAAAAGACAATTAGAGTATTTCACTCATATGTGAAATTTAAGAAACAAAACAGAAGGCTATAGGGTAAGAGAGGGAAAAATAAAATCAGAGAGGTTGACAAACCAGAAAAGACTCTTAATCACAGGAAAAAAACTGAAGGTTGCTGGAGGGAGGTAGGGGATTGGGATAACTGGGTAATGGGTACATGATATAATAATACTGTGCATTATATAAGACTGATGAATCACTGACCTCCATCTCTGAAAACAATAATACATTATATGTTAATTGAATTTGAAAAAAAAAAAAGACACGTACAGACTGAAACTGAAGAGACAGAAAAAGATAGTCTATGTAAATAGAAACAAAAAAAAAGCCAGAGTTACTTGTGTCAGACCAAATACTTGTGTCAGACAAAATAGACTTTAAAACAAAGACTGTAAAAAGAGACAAAGAATGGCACTACAAAATGATAAAGGGATCAATGCAACAAGATAAAAGAACTATATATATGTATGCACCCAACAATGAAGCACCTAAATACGTAAAGCAAATTTAACAGATAAGTGGAGAAGTGGAGAATAGTATTAATAGTATTAACACCCCACTTATATCAATGGATAAGTCATCCAGGCGAAAAATCAATAAGGAAATAGTATCTTTGAATGATGCACTGGACAAGTGGATCTAAGAGAAATATACAGAACATTCCATCCAAAAACAACAGAATACATGTTATTATCAAGTGTAAAGGGAACATTCTCCAGGATAGATCACATGTTAAGCCACACTGCAAACACAATCTCAACAAATTTAAGACAGAAACCATTTCAAGTATCTTTTTGACCACAATGATACAAACCTAGAAATCAATTATAAGGAAAAAAAAAAAATGGAAAAAACACACAGCATGCTAAACAATATGCTGCTAAACAACCAATGGATCAAGCAATACATCAAAGAAAAAAATTTTAAAAAGTACATGGGAGACAAATGAAAATGAAGCACAAAGGTCCAAAATCTTGGGACCCAGCAAAATTAGTTCTAAGAGGGAAATTTATAGCAATACAGTCCTATCTCAAGAAACAAGAAAAATCTTGATAAAAGAAACTAATATTACTCTTAAAGAAACTGGAAAAAGAAAACAAAGACAACCCAAAGTTAATATAAAGAAGGAAATAGTGAATATTAAGGCAGAAATAAATGATGTAGAGAATAAAAAAATAGAAGAGATTAATGAAGCTGAGATCTGGTTCTCTGGGGAGGAGTGCAGGGGGAAGGTTGATAAAACTTTAGCCAGACATATCATAGCCAGAAAAAAAAAAAAAAAAAAGAACATAAATAAAATCAGAAAGGAAAGAGGAGAAGTAAAAATCAACACCACAGGGGCGCCTGGGTGGCTCAGTGGGTTAAGCCTCTGCCTTCAGCTCAGGTCACGATCTTAGGGTCCTGGGATCGAGCCCCACATCAGGCTCTCTGCACAGCAGGGAGCCTGCTTCCCCCTCTCTCTCTGCCTGCTTCTCTGCCTACTTGTGATCTCTCTCTCTGTTGAATAAATCAATAAAATCTTTAAAAAAAAAAAAAATCAACACCACAGAAATACAAAGGTGTATAAGACATTACTATGAAAAATTATATGCTAACTAATTGGACAACCTAGAAGAAATGGATAAATTTCTAGGAACATCAAGTCCCCAAAACTGAATCAAGAAGAAATAGAAAATCAAGCAGAATGATTACTAGTAACAGAATTGAATCAGTAATAAAATAATCCACAAAAAAACAAAATTCTAGGACCAGGTGGCTTCACAAGTGAATTCTAACAAATATTTAAAGAAGAGTTAAGACTTCCTCTCATCAAAGTATTCAAACAATGAAAACAAAACAAAACAAAAAGTCAAAAAACTGAAGAGGAAGGAAAATTTCCATATATATATTCTACAAGGACAGAATTACCCTATTAACAAACCCAGAGGAAGATACTACAAAAAAAAAGAAAATTACAGGCCACTATCCCTGATAAACAGATTCTGAGATCAGCAACAAAATATAAACAAACCAAATTCAACAATACATTAAAAAGATCATTCAGCACAACCAAGTGGGATTATTCTGAAGATGCAAGGACAGTTCAGTAGTTGCACATCAATCAACAGAACACATTAAATAAAATGAAGTATTAAAAATGAGATGATCATCTCAGTAGATGCAGAAAAAGCATTTCATCAGGAACAAGACCAGGATGTCCACTCTCACCACTTTTATTCTACATAGTACTTGAAGTCCTAGCCACAACAGTCAGAAAATAAAAATAAGTAAGTATCATTAAACTTGACAAGGAAAAAATAAAACTGTCACTATATGCAGATGACATGATAATATACATAGAAAGCCCCAAAGACTGCATCAAAAAACTTGATAGAATAATTAAATTCAGTACATTTGCCAGATATTAAATTAATATTCAGAAATGTTTTTCTATACACTAACAACAAAGTAACATAAGGAAAAACTCAGAAAACAATCTCATTTACAATTGCACCGAGAAGAATAAAATATCTAGGAATAAACTTAACCAAGAAGGCTAGAGACCTGTATTCTGAAAACTATAAAACACTGATGAAAGAAATCGAAAACACTAACAAATGGAAGGATATACCATGCTCTTGGAAGTATTCATATTATTAAAAATGTACACATCACCCAAAGCAATCTACAGATTCAATGCAATCCTATTCAAAATACCAAGAGCATTTTTTAAAAAAGATTACTTATTTATTTATTTGACAGAGAGAGAGACACACACACACACAGTGAGCAAAGGAACTCAAGCAGGGGAGTAGGAGAGGGAGAAGCAGGCCTCCCCCTGAGCAGGGAGCCCAATATGCCCAATCTCATGACCTGAGCTGAAGGCAGTTGCTTAACCAACTGAGCCACTCAGGTGCCCCGCCAACAGCATTTTTTTAAAGAGAGAGAGAGCATGTGCATAGGAGGGAGGGGCAGAGGGAGGGAGAAAGAATCCCAAGCAGGCTTCATGCCCTCGTGGAGCCCAATGTCCTGAGATCATGACCTGAGCTAAAATCATGAGTTGGCCACCCAAGTGACAGCCATCCAGGCACCACCCCAATGGCATCTTTGCACAAAACCAGAAAAATTAACCCTAAAATTTGTATGGAACTACAAAAGACTTCAAATAGCCGAAGTAATCTTGAAAAGAACAAAGCTGGTATCACAATTTCAGAATTCAAGATATGCTACAAAGCTATAGGAATCAAAACAGTGTGATACACAAAAACAGACACATAGATCAATAGAAAAGAATGGAGAGCTCAAAAAACTAATGCATATATTGTCAGTTACAACAAATAAGCAAGAATATACGATGGGTAAAAGACAGTCTTTTGAAGAAATAGTGCTGGAAAAACTGGACAGCAACATGAAAAGAATGAAACTGGACCACTTACTCCATCACAAAAATAAACTCAAAATGGATTAAAGAACAAACAAAAAAACAATTCAATTGAGGAAAAAGGCAGAGACATGAATAGACATTTTTCTTCAGAAGACATACATACAGTTGGCCAACAGACACATAAAAAGATGTCGACATCACTAATCATCAGGGAAATGCAAATCAAAACCACAATGAGATATCATCTTATACCTGTCAGAATGGCTAGTATCAAAAAGACAAGAAATAACAAGTGTTGGTGAAGATCTGGAGAGAAAAGAATCCTCATGCATTGCTGGTGGGAATGAAAACCGGTGCAGGCACTATGGAAAACAGTATGGAGGTGTCCCCAAAAAATAAACATAGAAAAATATGATCCAGTAATTCCGCTACTGGATATTTAATCAAAGGGTATACAAACACTTATATGAGAAGATATATGCACCCCTATGTTTAGTGCAGCATTATTTATACTATAATAATATTGAATGAACACAAGTATCCACAGAGAGATGAATGAATAAAAAAGATAAACACACACACACTGGAATATTTCTCAGACATAAAAAAAAGAATGAGATCTTGCCATTTGCATCAACATGGGTGGACCTAGAGGGTATTATGCTAAGTGAAAGGAGTCATACACAGAAAGACAAATACCATATGATTTTACTTTTATATGGAATCTAACAACAAAAAAGGAATAAATAAAAAATTTTTTTAGAAAAATTTTAAGAAACAGATAAATACAGAGAACTGATGGTGCCAGAGGAGAAGGGAATGGGCAAAACAGGTGACAGAAGTGGGAAATACTGGGTTCTAGTAATGGAATGAGGAAGTCATGGAGATATAAATACAGCCTAAGGAATATAGTTAATAGTATTGTAATAGCGTCATATGGTGACAAACAGTACCTATACTTGTGGTGAGACTACCATAACATACAGAGCTGTAGAATCACTGTGTTGTACATTTAAAACTGATACAACATTATGTGTCAACTATATTTCAATAAATTATTTTTTAAATTAAAAATAATTTCCAAGGGGGCTCTATGTGGTTAGATTTGTCTTAGATACTGGTAGGAAGGATGGGGACAGATTGCAGTGAAGAGAGCCTGGAGTAATTGAGATCAGTTGGGAAAACTCTTGGAACAGTATAGGCCAAAGATCACGCTGTGAACTTAGGCAGTGGAAATGGAAAGAATTTGGAACAATTTTCAGAGATGGGTTGGGGAACCAATTAAATGAAAAGATGTGAAGGAAAAGGAAGAGTTAATAATCAGAGTGTTATGCTATTATTTATATTAACAAAGTAGGAAAAGAATTAGCTCTTGTAGTGTGATTTTATACCATCAGTTAAAAGAACTGTCAAAATACCCATTTATGTTGTAAAAGCATATATGAAGCACAGAAAAGAGGTAGGAGTTGAGATAATATCCTGGAAGTCTTTTGGCCATACACTTTATATAACAGTTTAAGCAATAAGAGTGGATAAGATCATCTATAGAGAGTTGGAAGAGATTTTTATTTTTATCTGTTCTATTGGTCCTCTGTCCAAATAAATCGTGTCCCATTAAGAGCTGAAATTGAGTCAAATTTCATAGGCTTCTAAGAGCCCTGCAGAAGAAAATAGTATGAGTATTCGCTCAAGAACTTCTCCCCTCTCTTTGCTCTCTTTCCTTGAAGGATTTGTCTTTCTTTGCTTATGCAATCTTTCTTCAATTTAGCACAGAGAGTAATTTGGAAAGTAATTTCTGGCAAGGTGTATAATGTAATGAAATTCCACCACAGGGAAAAATTTGAATGCTCCGTGGAACTTACTATATAATGTCAGACACAGTTTCACCTTAGAGGCTTTTCAAGAACATAGAAAAGTTACTATTTTGGCGGGGGCTGGGGGGAGTAATGTTAATGCTGCTTTGTTACTTCTATTGTTTGGCTTTGAAACTTAAATAAATCCTCATCAGAAAGGCCACAAAATACAAACAGGTCTATGTACTATGTGGATTGTACCAAGTATATGAAAAAGGTCTTAGACTACCAGTGTTTACTCTGTAGTGATATAAATTACTTACAGATATATTATCATAGAGAAATTATACAATTCTATACCTACATCTACATTCTAGGGAGATAGGCTGAATCTATATTTGTTGATACTTAAAATTCTATTCATTAAGATTTGGCCTTTTTTTCTTTGTATTTTCCTTTAATTTGGTTTAGTGGGGTTTTTGCCTTCTTTTATTTTTTTCTTCACACTCTCCTTGTTCCCTTAAAATCTCAGAGTTAAATAAGCAATTTTCTAAGATGTCCTTGTCAGGAGACATTATGGAAATTATTTGAATATCATTGCTAAGCCAGGTGAGCCATTTAAAAATGTAAATAATTTGCAATACCATGAATCTAGCTGATGAAGAGCAAGCTTAATGCTGATTGATTTATTAGAATCTTTTCCTGATTAGTAATTACTTCAAAATGTCTTTTCTATGGTTCAGTTTATCATTTTTGTGCCAGTTCTTAATACATATCTGTGTAACTGTCAAGTTTGTAATAAGCATTTCACAACATTAGTTACTCCATAGTTTTCAAACCAGTAAGGACTAGTAACTGTTTATTTCTTACAGTTATTGACAAATTGCAGTACTTAGTTGATATTACTAGTGATCTGATTTATAAAATGTTTGGAAACTTTGGAGTTGTCCTACTCAGCATTTTGTTTTTCCCAGGGTATTATATTTTAAAATATATATTATGGCATCAAAACAGCATTCAGATTACAGACTCTTAGGTTTTCATTCAATCTTTAAAACTACTTTAAAGGAAAAGATATAATCATGACCTTGAGGCATTTTCAACATGAACTTTATCTGAAATTCACAAACATGACTATAATTTCAAGAAGTGTTGTCTTAAAGTTGTCTTATTGCTAAAATGAAGCTGCTAGAAAAGTTTATTCTCAAGTTAAATCTCAGGAAATCTATTTTATCATAGGAAATCATTCAGTGCTAAAATCCTACTTTAACTCTGGGGTTCAGATTTATTCATATAACTCTTGGGGAATGCCTATCAGTCAATCACAGAAGTTTTATTGTCTATTATATTTATGTCTTAATATAAATTTCATTTTAACATTCTCTGAGGGTAAGTACTTGGAGTATTGCTACTTTTATCATATGTGTATCTTCATTTACTTAACTGTGGATACATCAGGAAGTTTGCCATATCCTACATATCACACATTTTAGTTGTGTAGTGATAATAAAAAAGATTTGAACACAATACATATTAACTCAAAAATCTTTGATTATGGATGATTTTCAGCCATTTATTTAACAACGGTGAGAGATAATATTAGGTTCAGTATAAAAATGTTTTCCAGTTTGGAATTAACTTGACTGTGAAGTTATTTTGGCAGTTGTGATTATTATAACAACCATGATTTACTGATGCCAAGTCTAATACTTGATATATCCATGAAAATGTTAGGAGAAATCACTTACTAAAATAAGAACAAATGCATATCTCTTTTAAAACTGTTCACCAGTAGCTCAAAATCTTATATACTGTTTTGTCTCCAAAAAAATATCCTTCTGTGAACACAGTCTCTTTATTTCTATTAACTTCTCAAATGGAAACTACTTTAAAAAAGCATAATTTAATAAACAATTTGTGTGCTGGTACCTATTACTTTTAAAGTACTTTTTCTTAAACAGTGGAATCTAATGTTTCAAAAGTCAGAAGATGTACACCAAAACATTGAAAATAAAATAGGATTTCTGTTTGTTCATCTAAATTTTTTTTTTAACCTAGAGGCACATGCCAGTTCTTTTGTCAAATTCTAAACCTTTTCTTATGAAGTATAGCTTAGTTCCATTACATTTATATTTGATGTAGCAAAAATCCGTGAGGCCTAAAAAGACTACTGAAATAACAGAATTTAAAATAAACATATAATTTCTAAGATCAGTGGGGAAGAAAGGACAAACTGGAAGGATTTTTTTTAAGATTTTATTTATTTATTTAACAGAGAGAGACACAGCGAGAGAGGGAATACAAGCAAGGGGAGTGGGAGAAGGAAAAGCAGACTTCCCACAGAGCAATGAGCCTAATGTGGGGCTCGATCCCAGGACTCTGGGATCATGACCTGAGCCGAAGACAGACGCCTAATGACTGAGCCACCCAGGCGCCCTCAAACTGGAAGGATTTTTAACTAAAAATGCCCTTGTAGATAATTGTATTAAATGAAAATCTCTTTTTTTCTTTCAGCTGATTAAATAAGATATAGTTCAAAAATGATTAATTGAACTTAAAAGTAAATAAATACTTACAAATGAAAAATTTATTTATTTAGACTTATAATTTTATACTGAAGTTATTTATATAAACTAAAGACTTTGTGGTCTCTATTTTACCACATTTATTTAATTCAATATTTTTTTCCATCTAGAAAATGTTTATTGTATCATAAAAAAATTCTTATATTTTTTTAAAAGGAGTTTATTTATATATTTAAGAAAGAGAGAGAGAGCACAAGCAGAGGGAGGGCAGGGGGAGGGCAGAGGGAGAGGGAGAAGCAGACTCTCCACTGAGCAAGAAGCCCCACACAGGACTCAATCTCAGGACCCAGGAACATGACCTGAACCAAAGTCAGATGCTTAAACTACTGAGCCACACAGGTGCCCTGAAAAATTCTTAGATTTAAAACTGAAACTTAATATGTAAAAACACAAACATTTAAAGATCCTCAAGAGTGATCCAATATTGCCACTGATTTAAGTCTGGCTTTGAATAAATCAGTTAACCATTTAGGAGATAAAATTTCTTATGAATATAATTACTATAATTAATGCAGTTGCCAAGAAACTAAAATATCATTCTATCTTGGAAACATAGGAAATGCTGCATAGTTTTAAAAACATTCTGACAACAAATAATGCTTGTAATTATTTGGAGATTTAATCTCTAGGAAAAAAAGCACTAAAAAGATTCAGTGAATAGAAGCAAACAAGTACTGATTTATATTGGAAGAATTGAATTCCTAAAACAGATGCTACACTTAACTACCTTAAGGACTCTCAGTGCTGATGCTTTTATCTTGAAAATCACAATTGGCCTAAAAAATGTCTATAGGAATTTTAAGTTCTAACATCTATGACTTAATTCATCAGAGGTATAGAATAATACAAAATGATGAAACACTACTATCATTGCTTTAGAGAGATTGGATGCTTTAAAGTGTAGACAGAATCTAAATGGCAAGTCTCTCCAAACCTTACTGGAAAAATCAGTTGTTTAGTAGTATGTGTTTTCCTACAGTGTTAATAAAGTCTCATTAATCAGATTTCTCTACTCACCTAGTGGGGCCAAGGATCTAAAACTGAAGACAGGCTCACACCTATTAGATTGAGGCCTTCACAAATTTGGGCTTTCTAGACTCACTTGGTCCTTAATGCTCCCTATCAGTCATTTCAATTGACCTTGATGAACTCCTGCTCCCCTTGTCCTCAACACATGTTACTCAAGCCGCCACTCCCACTTAATAAATGTATGCATACACAGCCTTAATACATATATACATGAGCTAGTTGACTCAATATGTGATTCTGTGATATCCTACTCATTTTCTACCCCAACTTTATAGTCAGAATGAAAATCATCAACTGAAAACTCTCAATTCCCTGAATACATAATCATCATATATGTCCTTCTCCACAGCCTCGAAGAAGTCCATCTTACTCAAGGATAATTCCTCTCCATGCTTTTTTTTCCCTGCTCTTTTAGAAACTTATTTATGAAATCTTTTCTTTCCTATCTCTTAATTTTCCATTTGGATTTCAAACTCTTAGGAAAAATACAAGATGAGGAATACTTCCAAGCTTATTTTATGAGGCCAGCATTACCTAATACCAAAACCTGACAGGACACTACAAGAAAAGAAAATTACAGGCCCTGACGAATATGTATGCAAAAATCTTCAACAAAATATTAGCAAATTATATTCATTAAAAGAATCATACACCATGATCAAGTGGGATTTATCCCAAGATGGAAGAATGATTCAACATTTGCAAACCAATATGACACACATTAACAAAATGAAGGATACAAATGATAAAATTTCAATAGAGGCAGGAAAAGCATTTGACAAAATTCAATATCCAACTATGATAAATACTCTCAATAAATTGGGTATAGAGGGAATATACTTCAATATGGAAAGGCCATATATGACAAACACACAGCTAATACTTGACAGTATTGACTATTGCTCAATACTAATCTTCTAAGATTAGGAACTAGATAAGGATGCCCACTCTCACCAATTTTATTCAACATCATATTGGAAGTCCTAGCCAAAGCAATTAGGCAAGAAAAAGAAACAGAAGTCATTCAAATTGGAAAGAAAGAAGTAAATGATCTATATTTGCAGATGGCATGATAGTATATAAATAGAAAACCCAAAGACTCCCTCTCCCCAAAATTGTTAGAAATAATATATATGTATTATATATATTACATATATAATACATATATAATATATGTATAATAATATATGTTTTATCAATGTATAAAAATCAGTTATGTCTCTATAGGATAACAATGAACTATGAGAAAGAGAAATTTAAATAGCACTTACAATTGCATCAAAAAGGATAAAGTACATGGAGTACCTGGCTGGCTCAGTTAGTAGAGCATAAGTACAACTCTCGATCTTGGGGTAGTTAAGTTCAAGCCCCACACCAAGTGTAGAGATTACCTAAAAATAAAACCTTTAAAAAGAAAAAAATAATTTTAACCAATGAGGTAAGAAAATTGTACACTGAAAACTATAAGACATTAATGAAAAAATTGAAAATAACACAAATAAATGGAGAGCTATCATGCTTATGGATTGAAAGAATTAGTATTATTAAAATATCCATATTATCCAAAGCAGTCTATAGATCCAATGCAATCCCTATCAAAATTCCTATGGCATTTTTTTATAGAAACAGGAAAAAACAATTCTGAAATTTGTGTGGTACCACAAAGAACCCTGAATAACCAAAGCAATCTTGAGAAAGAACAAAGCTGGAAGAATCACACATCCTAATTTCATACTATGTTACAAAGCTGTAGTAATCAACACAGTGTGGTAGTGGCATAAAAACCAGAAATACAGATCAATGGATCAGAATAAAAAGCCTAGAAATAAACTCATATGAATATAGCTAATTAATTGATGACAATGGAGCCAAGAATATACAGTGGAGAAAGATAGTTTCTTCAATAAATGGTGCTGGGAAAACTTAACAGCCACAGGCCAAAGAATGAAACTACATCCCTGTCTTACATCATGTACAAAATCAATTAAAGACTTAATTTTAAGATCTGAAAACATAATTTGCTGGATTTGATTCCAGCAAAGACAATAAAAGCAAAAATCAACAAGTACAACTACATCAAAATTAAAAGTTTATGAACAGAAAGGAAACCATCAACAAAATGAAGAAGCAACATACAAAATGGGAGGAAATATTTGCTAATCATATATCTGGTAAGAGGTTAATATCCAAAATGTATAAAGAACTGGTACAAGTCAACAACAAAAACCCAAACAATCCAATTAAAAATTGGGCAGAGGTGAATACACATTTTCCTAAAGAAGACATACAAATGTCCAACAGGTATGTGGAAATGTGCTAAACATCTCTACTCATCAGGGAAATACAAATACAAATCAAAACCATACTGAAATACCACCTCACTTTTCTGAGGTATTATAAAAAAGACAAGAGATAACAAATGTTGATGAGAATGTGGGGAAAAAGGGAAAACTAGTGCATTGTTGATGGAAATGTAAGTTGGTGCAACAACTATGGAAAACAGTATGGAGGTCCTCAAATTATTAAAAATAGAAATTCCACATGATCAGCAATTTCACTTTGGTGTGTATATCCAAAGAAAATAAAAATAAGATATTGAAGAGATAACTGCACTCTCATGTTCAACATTACTCACAATAGCCAAGGTGCAAAAACAACCTAAGTATCTGTCATTTTACTTATGCATACATACAAGTGTGTGTATGGTAAAATGATACAAAATTTCAGCTGCAAGATGAATAAGGTCTGAGGATCTAATGTAAAACATGGTTAATTGATAATACTGTATTGTATAATGAAATTTGCAAAGAAAATAGAACTTAAATGTTCTCACCAGAAGGAGTAAGAGAAGAAGGTGGGGGAGGAGGAGGCAGGGCAGGAAAGGAGAAGGAGAGAAGGAGGAGAGAGGGAGGATGAGGAAAAAAAGAAAAAGAAAACGGTGAGGTGATGGATGTATTAACTAGGTGGGGACAATTCTGTCACAATGTGTAAATATATCAAATCACCACAATGTACATTTTAAATATCTTACAATTTTAAAATTATACTTTAATAAAGCTTAAATTAAAAATATTTTTAAATAAAAATGCTTATTGAATTAGAGGGAAAAATGATCCTGTGTACCCCACCCCCTTCCCAATACAATTTTATAATCAAAGTGCTAGTTGTCAAGTGAAAACACTCAACCTCCCCGCTGACAACATAACAATCACATATACCCTTCTCCTCAGTCTCAGAGCATGAGTCTATCCTAATCAAGAATAATCCCTCTCAATGTCCTTCTTCCTGCCCTTGTAGAAATTCCTCTATGAATTACTCTTTTCTCTATCTTTATTTTATTTTTAAAGATTTTATTTATTTATTTATTTGACAGAGATCACAAGTAGGCAGAGAGGCAGGCAGAGAGAGAGAAGAGGAAGCAGGCTCCCTGCCAAGCAGAGAGCCTGATGCGGACCTCGATCCCAGGACCCTGAGATCATGATCTGAGCCAAAGGCAGAAGCTTAACCCACTGAGCCACCTAGGTGCCCCTCTTTTCTGTATCTTTAAATTGTGACTTTGGATTCTGTATCAACCTATAAACACATGCAAATTGTATAAATAATCACTAGTACACACACACGCACACACCTTCTATCTGATGTTTTCTTCTGATCTAATCTCCTCTTTACATTCATACTGTAGACAGGTGCAGTCTATACCCACTATTTCACATGACCTATTCTTTTTTTAGTCAAAAAGTCTGACTTCTGCCACCAAGATTCCATAGAAACTTCTCTTACTAAAACACTAATGGTCATTAATGACCTTCTAACTGCCAGATTTATTTTATATATATCATTGCATTTAATCTGCTAACATCCTACTAAATGTATATTCTTAGTCCAGTTTTGCAGACAAGGAATTTCACTTCCTGGTAATTCCTCAAGTGTCAGAAGTTAGCCTGATAAGATCAGCTTGTGTCACTTGCCAATTCATGAGCTAATCATTATGACCAGAGTATAGAATCCCTTTGACTGAGCTAATTGAGGTGGTGTGACTTCCTCTGAAATAATCACAGTAGATGGGAATTTGATGCTTTGATTGGCCAAGATTTAATCAGTTCCTCAATCCCTGGAGTCCTCAGCATATAAACAAAGCATAGTGAAAGGTGCTTTCCCAAAGGAAATTCTACCACCTTTATATGTTATGATTTTTTTTAATGCTGTAGACTTTTTTCTACCAAATGTTATTTTATGTCCCTTTTTACAGTAGGAGATTTTCTGTAAAAATAATCTTCCTTAATTCTGAAAACTTTATGAAACTTGTGCTATGTCTTAGGCTTTACACTAAATCCTAGAGGTATAGCATAGAAATAAGAGATACATAGCCCTTATTATAAAAGATCTTAATGTATTTAACTGTAGTTCATTATTTTTTGCTCATGTACTTTCAAAAACAATTTTGAAAAAACATGAATGCCTGAGTATAATTTAAATTGACATCAAGACTTTTTGTTGTAAGTTTGAATAATTACATGATTTAATTCCAGAATATTATCAGTGGTGTTTTAAGGAAAAAACCTGTATAACTTTTAAATAAAACTAATGGAATTTATTTTATTTTATTTTTAAATTTCAAGCTTCTTCTTTTTTTCTTTTTAAGATTTTATTTATTTATTTATTTATTTATTTATTTGACAGATCACAAGTAGGCAAAGAGGCAGGCAGAGAGAGAGAGGTGGAAGAAGACTCCCCGCTGAGCAGGGAGCCCAATGTGGGGCTCGATCCCAGGACCCTGGGATCATGACCAGGGCCAAATGCAGAGGTTTTAACCCACTGAACCACCCAGGTGCCCCCAAAACTAATGGAATTTAAATCATTAATTGTTTGATATACACCATCTTCATTCTAAAACCTATTTGTAAAACTTTTTCTTTGACATTCAAAATTTTATGTATTTCCTTTTAGTCCCTCACTTTGTATTTTCTTTTTTTTCCCCAAAACATTTGTATTCTTTTTATTGATTACACTTACATCATCTTATGTAACCAAAATCTTTATAAAAATTAAAATATCAACTGTATTCATTTTCTATTTTATACAAAATTTCCAAAAGCAAGGAGGAAAGAAGATGGCAGAGAAGAGGATATGGAGGTCACCCTGTCCCACAGACACAGTGAGATAACAGCTACATCTATACCACTAACTCTGAAAATAACCTAAAGACTGGCAGAACAGACCTTTCACAGTTAATCATAGAGAGAAGCCCACATTTAACCAAAAAAACAAAACAAAACAACAAAAATAAACAAACAAAAACAACAAAGTATGAAGGCAGAGTTGTGGCTGGGAACTAAACTCCTGGCAGGAATAACCACAAAAGGGAGGAACACCACATGCATGAGGAATAAGAGGATCAGACCCCAATCAGGCACCCCAGCACTGAGGACTTACACAGAGATGAGAAGTTCTCATATCTTACCTGAAGTTCTCATATCACTTTGAAACCAGTGGGGTTTACATTTGAGAACCCTAAAAATCAACAGACCTAACACTAGGAGAGCCAGAGGGTGATATGAAACTGAATTCCCACCCTTAAAGACCCAGTATCATAATTCAGCCTAAGATACAACACTGAAGCACCGGTTTGAAAAGCATCTGGGGTATAAATGAAGGAGATTTACTGGCTAACTGTAGACTACATGCTGGTGGGGCAAAGATCTTTAGATTTCTCTGGGAACAAAAGTGATGGTGGATGCCATTTCTCTTCCACTCCCTCAGCCTAGATAGCCAGATATTTATGGGAGCCAGCACTAACACTTTTACCTAGCTTACTATTACCATGTATCCCACCTCAGAGTTCCCCTAAGAACCCACCCCATACAACACCTGCCTCAGCAGGTGTTCCTCCAAAGCAACTCCTGCCCTGCTATACCCTGCAGGCAGCTGCTGAAGGGACCAGCCCCACTCCAAGGTGACTCCTGCTCTAGGGAGGGTGTATGTAACCACATACACCATTGCACCTGCAGTTCCAGCAGCCCAGTATTTTAGCTGGCTGTGCAAGAACCAATACCTGCCTTTTGGTGTGCCTGAAGCTGTGGCAGAGAGGCTAATTGCAGACGCCAAGGCTGACTACTGATCATGTCCACCAATAAACCTACTATGGTCTTAGGCCTCTCAACAGCATGAAGACAAAACCATGTCCACTGCACCCATAGCAGGTAAAGCAGGTACTGCATTCAGCTGGACTGAAGACAACATGGCTCAACTACACAGTAGGAACTTCAGCTCATACAGGAGATGCTCCTGGAGATCCTGATCCTAAAGACCAGAGAAGATTGTGCTACAGAACACCACGGGACCTCTTCTACCCAAAACCATTACTTTTTTTTTTTAATTATTTATTTATTTGACAGAGAGAGAGAGAGAGAGAGGTAGGTCACAGTAGGCAGAGAGGCAGGCAGAGAGGGGGAAGCAGGCTCCCCGCCGAGCGGAGAGCCCGATGCGGGGCTTGATCCCAGGACCTTGAGACCATGACCTGAGCTGAAGGCAGAGGCTTAAACCACTGAGCCACCCAGGTGCCCCACAAAACCATTACTTTTAAGACCAGAAGACATGTGGACCTACCTGATATATAGAAAGAAATACAGACAGCTAGACAAAATGCAGAGGCAGGAAAATGTGTCCCAAATAAAATATCAAAATCACAGTAAAAGAGTTAAATGAAATGGAGATAAGCAAAGTACTTGATGAAGAATTTAAAGTAATACTCATAAAAATACTCACTGGACTAGAGAAGAGTGAATGATTTCAGTGAGATCTTTAACAAAGAGATAGAAAATATTAAAAAAGAACTATTTACAGTTGAAGAATTCAATAACAAATGAAAAATATACTAGAGGACTCAATAACAGATTAGAGAATGCAAAAGAATGGTTTAGTGATATGGATAAGATTATGGATAATGGAAAGCAACCAAGCTGAAAGGAGAAAAAAGAATACAAAATTAAAATATGTTAAGGGATCTCTGATATTCTCAAGTGTAATATATTCACATTATAAGGGGCCCAGAAGAAGTGAGAGAGAAAAGGGGAGAACATTTATTTGAAGAAATAGTAGCTAAAAACTTCCCTAAATTGGGGAATGAAGCTGACATCTCAATCCATGAAGCACAGAGCTCCCCTAACAAAATGATTGAAAGGAGGTCCACAATATGACACATGATAATTAAAGTGGTAAAAATAATAAGGAAAGAATTTTAAAAGCAGCAGGAGAAAAGAAAACAGCTATGTACAAGAGGAACTCCATAAGGCTATCAAGTAATTTTTCAGCAGAAACTTTGTGGGCCAAACGGGAGTGGCATGATACAGTCAAAGTGATGAAAGAAAAAAACCCAGCACCAATATTACTCTACCCAGAAAGATTGTCATTGAGAATAGATGTAGTGATAAAATTTCTGAGACAAACAAAAATTAAAGGAGTTCATCCCCACTAAACCATTCTATAAGAAATGTAAAGGGAATTTTTAAAGTTCAAAGGCCATAGCTAGAAGTAAGAAAATTATGAAAAAAAACTGTTACTAGAAGAGTTATATTAAAAGCAGTAGATTAATTACTTGGAAAGCCAGAATGGAGGGTTAAAACCCCTAAGTAAAATCATTTGTAATCATTTATAACCTATAAAAATTAGTCAAAGAACATACAAAATAAAAAAGTGTAAAATATATGCATAAAATGTGGAAGAGTGAGTAAAAATTTACTGCTTTTAAAATGCCTTTGAACATAAGTGACCATAAATTTAATACAGACTTCTATACACATCAGATGTTGTATGTGAACACAGTGGTAATCCCAAACAAAAACTTCTGATACAAAAAAAATAAAGAGAAAGGAATATAAGCATGACACTAAAAACAGCCATCAAATGACAAGAACACAAGAGAAGAAAGAATAGAGAAGAACTACAAAAACAAGCAGAAAACAATTAACAAAGTGGCAATAGGGACATGCCTATCAATATTTACTTTAAATATAAATGAACTAAATGCTCCAATCAAAAGAATATGGTGATTGAATGGACTGAAAAGCAAGACCCATCTATATGCTGCTTACAAGAGACTCACTTTAGACCTAAAGATGCATATAGACTGAAAGTGAAGGAATGGAAAAACGTACCATGCAAATGGAAACAAAACAAACAAAAAACAAAAAAACAAACAAACAAAGAACGAAAGAAAGAAAGGAGAAGAAAAAGTCAGTGTAGCAATATTTATATTGGACAAAACAGACTTTAAAACAAAGATTATAACAATAGACAAAGAAGGGCATTACATAATGATAAAGGCTCAATCCAACAAGAGGATATAGCAATTATAAATATCTATACCCCCAACTTTGGACCGTCTGAATATATAAAGTAAATATTAGCAGACATAACGAAGGAAATGGGCAGTAATATAATAATAATAATAGGAGACTTTAACACCCCACTTACATCAATGGATAGATCATCCAGACAGAAAATCAAGAAACAGTGGCTTTGAATGATGCACTAGACCAGATCCACCTAACAGATATATACAGAACATTCCATCCAAAAAGAGCAGAATACAAATTCAAGTGCATATGGAATATTCTCCTGGATAGACCATATATTAGGACACAAAACAAGTGTTAATAAATTTAAGAAGACTGAAATGATCTTCAGCATCTTTTTCTTACCACAGTGGTATAAAGTGAGAAATCAGTTACAAGGAAAAATCTGGAAAGAACACAAGCACCATCCTACGAAACTACCAATGGGTCAATCAAGAAATCATAAGGAAGTGGGACACCCGGATGGCTCAGTTGGTTAAATGTCTGCCTTTGGCTCAGGTCATGATCCCAGCATCCTGGGACTGAGTCACACACTGGGTTCCTTGCTCAGCGGGGATCCTGCTCCTCCCTTGGCCTGCCACTCTCCTGCTTGTGCTCTCTCTCTCTCTCTCTGAAAATAAATAAAATCTTAAAAAAAAAAAAAAGAAATCAAGAGAAAAAAACAAAAAACCACACCCCAAAACCAAAAAACATGGAGACAAATGAAAATAAAAAGACCATGGTCCAAATCTTTAGGATGCAACAAAAGAAGTTCTAAGAGGGAAGTTTCTAGAAATATAGTCCTATCTCAAAAAAAACAAGAAAAATCTCAAATAAAAAACCTAACCTTACATATAAAGGTGTTGAAAACAAAAAAAAAAAAAAAAAGAAAAAGAAAGAAAAGAAAAAAGAAACAATGCCCAAAGCTAGGAGAAAATAAGTAACAAAAATTAGAACACAAATAAATAAAATGGAGACTAAAACACAATAGAAAAGATCAATGAAAACATGAGATACTTGTTTGAAAAGATAAAAAAAATTGACAAAGCCTTTAGCCAGACTCATCAAGAAAACAAGAAGGACTCAAGTACAATAAGAAATGACAAAGGAGAATAATGACTGACACCACAGAAATGTAAAAGATTATAAGAGAACATTATGAAAAAGTATATGGCAACAAACTGGACAACAGAGAAGTGGATAAATTCTTAGAAACATACAATTTCTCAAAACTGAATATATAGAAATATACAATTTCTATATATAGAATTATATAGAATATAGAATATACAATTTCTATATATATGTAAATAAAATATATAGAAATATACAATTTCCCAAAACTGAATATATAGAAATAAATAGAATATTGGAACAGACCTATTACTAGTAATGCAATTTAATCAGTAAAATAAAAAACAAACAAATAAAAAAAACCCTTACAGATGTGGCTGGGTGGCTCTGTCAGGTAAGAGTCTGAGTCTCAGTTTCTGCTTGGGACATGATCTCAGGGTCATGGGATTAAAATGTGTCAGTCTCTGTGCTCAGCACAGTCTGCTTGTCTCTCTCCCTCTGCTCCTCCCCTTTCTCTCTATTAAATTAATAAAATATTGGGGCACTTGGGTGGCTCAGTGAGTTAAGCCTCTGCCTTCGGGTCAGGTCATGATCCCAGGGTGCTGGGAGCAAACCCCACATCGGGCTCTCGGTTCAGCAGGGCGCCTACTTCCTCCTCTCTCTCTCTCTGCCTGCCTCTCTGTCAACTTGTGATCTCTATCTGTCAAATAAAAAAATAAAATCTTAAAAAATTAAAATAAATTAATTAATTAATAAAATATTTAGAAAATTAAAGAAAACTTCCAACAAACAAAAGTCCAGGACTAGATGGCTTCACATGTGCACTCTAACAAATATTTAAGGAAGAATTAATACCTATTCTCTTGAAACCATTGAAAAAAATAGAATGGAAGGAAAACTTCCAAATACCTTCTGTGAGCATTACTCTAATACTAAACCACAAGAATGTTCTACAAAAAAGGAAAACTATAGGCCAATATTTCTAATGGATATAAAAATCCTCAATAAAATATTAACAAACCAAATTAACGATAAATTAAAAATATCATTTGCTGGGGACTTCCAGGGAAAATGGCAGAGTAGGCGGGTCTTATCTCTTCCTTTGAATACACCTAGATAACACCCATATAAGTGTAAATAACCCAGAAAATGACCCCAAACTGGCAGAACAGACTCACCACAGCTTAATGTAGGGAAGAAGCCATATCAAAGAGGATAGGAAGAGTAGATATATGTTTGGGAGCTAAACAGCCTCATGGGACTGTCCACAGGAGAAAGGAATATACGCACAGAGAAGAGAGAGAAATAGACCCTCAAACTAAGCATCCCAGGAATGAGGAACTCTCACAGGGAAGACAAATACCCATAACATGTGGGTTTGAATACCAAAGGGGCCTAATTTGTAGAGTTCTTATAATTAGTAGAACCTAACATCTGGAACTTTAAAAATTAGCAGGATCAGTGTTAGGAATGCTGGAGAGTGAGAGGAAACTGAGTCCCTACCCTTAAACAGACACTACAACAGACAGTCCCACATAGATACAGAATAGAAATATCCGTTTGAAAAATGCCTGGGGTTATAGAGGAAGATTTATTTACTAATCTCAGAGCATATGCTAGATAAGTAGAAATCCTTTGGAGATTTCACCAGGAACAAAGGAGCTGGCAGGCGCCATTTCCCAACCTTGTTCCCCAGCCCACACACACACTGACATTGCAAGAACCAGCACAGTGCCAACACTCTCCACCTAACTTGCTAACAGTGCACCCTTCCCTCACATTCTCTTGTGGACATGCCCCTTCCAGCCAAGCCTCAGCTCCAGGTGTCCTCCCACAGCAGACCTCTGCAAACTTTGCTAACACATGCCCCCACCCTCACATTATTCTATGGATTTGCCCTCTCCAGGCTTGCTGCAGTTTCTAAAACAACTCCAGTTCTCTTCCCAAAATAGACCTTGCAAAACCTTGCAACACACATGCCTCATCCCAACATTCTCCTATAGACATCTCTTTCCAATATGCCCTGGCAGGAACCCAAGTGGAGTCATAAGCCTGTCAGTGTGCAAGCAGCCATAACAAGGACCTATACCACTTCTGGGGAGAGGGGAAATAATAACACATACCAGTCCAACTGTGGCCCCAGGAAGGGGCTGGAGCAGATACCTAATCTGACTGCAGGTCCTGTATGCCAATGAAAGCTTCTCAGGGGACAACATAGGGAAAGTGCCCAGAAGTTTGGTAGTATTCTCTCTCTGACAAATGCCTTGTCTGACTCAACTGAGGTCCAAGGTGGCCTCAGACTGACCCACTAACAACACAGGAAAATCCTGCCCACAATAGGCAAAGAGAGTCATTACAGATGACTGGACTAAAAGTAAACACAGCTCAGCTACAACAGTAGGGTGAACACAATACACAGAAAAGACATCCCTCACACACCATGAAACACACAGAAAAAGACACGGAGAGGTAGACTAAATGAGGAGACAAAGGAACATGTCCTAAAGGAACAACTAGAAAGAGATAAAAATCATAGAAAGAGAGCTAAACAAAACAGGGATAAGTAATATAACTGGGAGAATATTTAAAGTAATGATGGTCAGGACTCCATGAGAGCAAGGTTATCATGGACAATAGGAAAAATAAAGAGTTTCCCAGACAAACAAAAGTTAAAGGAATTAATGACCACTAAACCAGCCTTACAAGAAATGTTAATGGGGACTTTTTAAGTAGGTTCCACACCTAGTGTGGAGTCCATTGTGGGGCCTGAACTTATGATCCTGAGAAAAAGCCCTGAGCTGAGCTGATGTCAAGAGTCAGACACTTAACTGACTGAGCCACCCAGGTGCTCCTAAAGGGGACTTTTTGGGTGGAAATGAAAAATGATAAGTAAGAAGCACAAAAGAAGTAAAATTAAATATATCTATAAACATCAGTTAAGGGATACACAAAATGATTTAAAGTATGACACCTTATAACTAAAAGGTGAGGGGAGGGGAGTAAAGAATGGGTTCAAACTTAAGAGAAAATCAACTTAATATAGATTTCTCTATGTATTAGATGATGTATATAAACCTAATGGTAATCATGAATCAAAAGACAGTAACAAATATGTAAAAAATAAAAAGAAATCCAAGTATATCTCTAACCAGTGAACCATGAGAAAAGAGAGCAAAAGAACAGAGAACTACAAAAACAAGTGCAAAACAAGTAACAAAATGTCAGTAAGTACATACCTATCAATAAATAATTTGAAAGTAAATCAAAAGACAGGACAACAGAATAGATTAAAAAAAAAAAAAAAAAAGAAACCCATCTATAAGCTACTTAAAAGAGACTCATTGCAGACCTAAGGACAGATGCAGATTGAAAGTGAAGGGATAGAAAAGCATTTATCATGCAAATGGAAATGAAAAGAAAGCAAGGGTACCAATTCTTATATTGAACCAAATAAACTTTAAAACAAAGACCATAACAAAAGACAAAGAAGGAACTTCTTTGTATAAATATTTATTCACCCAACACGGGAACACCCCAGTATATAAAGCAATTAAAAACACACATAAAGGAAGTAATCAATAAAGAAAGTAATCAATAGTAATATAACAATGGTAGGTGACTTTAGCACCCCACTTACATCAATGGATAAATTATCCAAACAAAAATCAACAAGGAAACCATAGCTTTGAATGACACATTGGGCCAGAGGAGCCTAACAGATACATTCAGAACCTCCACCCAAAACCAACAGAATACACATTCTTTTCAAGTGCACATGGAGCATTCTCCAGAAGCAATCACATATTAGGCCACAAAAAAAGCCTCTACAAATACAAAAAGACTAAAGTCATTCCATTCATCTTTTCTGATCACAATGCTATGAAACTAGAAATCAACCACCAAAAAAAAGGAGGCGGGGAGAACAATACATAGAGGTAAAATAACATGCTACTAAACAATGAATATGTTGACCAAGAAATCAAAGAGGAAATAAAAAAATACAGGGAGACGAATGAAAATGAAAACACAAGGTCAAAAATCTTCGGGATGTAGGAAAAACTGTTCTTAGAGGGAAGTTTACAGTAATACAGGTCTACCTCAAGAAACAAGAAAAATCTCAAACAACCTAACCTTACACCCAGAACCTAGAGGAGGTTAAAAAAAAAAAAAAAAAGAATAAACCCAAAACCAGTAGAAGGAAGGAAATAATAAAGATCAGAGCAAAAATAAATGAAATAGAAACTAAAAAGATACCATAGAACAGATCAATGAAACCAGGAGCCAGTTCTTTGAAAAGATTAACAACTGGACAAACCTTTAGCCAAATGCATCAGAAAGAGAGAGACAGGATTCAAATCAACAAAATCATAAATGAAAGAAGAGAAATAATTGACACCACAGAAATACAAAGAAGTAGAAGAGAATATTATAAGAAATTATATGCCAGGGAGCCTAGGAGGCTCAATTGATTAAGTGTCTGACTCTTGATTCTGGCTCAGGTCATGGTCTCAGGGTTGTGGGATTGAGCCCTGAGTTGGCCTTTGCCTTCAGTGTGGAGTCTGCTTGAGATTGTCTCCCTCACCCTCTCCCACCCCCACTGCCTCTCCCCCTGTCGCTCTATTTCTAAAATAAATAAATAAAATCTTTTAGAGCTCATACCTGGTCCTTTTTCCAGATACCACCCCTCAGAAAGAGTCAAATTTCTCTTCTGGTCTAAAGCTCACACCTAAAGGCTTTCTTTAGTTTGAATGGCAGGAAACATTTCTGTTGGTTCCAACCAGATTGAGGTAGTGAGAAAAAGGCCTGCTACATCATGGCTCACTTTCATCCCATGTGAAGCAGAGTCCCTAGTGGACCTTCAGTGCTGTCACAGTGCATCTCCCCCGCTGTCCCACTGATGCACTGCCCGAGTTCCCATCCCTTTTTCTTCTACTCTTCTCCCCAGGAATCATGTTATGATAAAATGCCAATGATATTTTGAAATATTAGTTGCTATTTCCTCCTGGAATATGCTATTGTTATGCTTTTATACTCTCCCAGTATACTCTCTTCTTCCTGAAGGGCAATAGATAGGAGAGTCAAATACTTGACATTTCTTAAAGCTGAGGTACAAAGATAAAATAATAGATTTGGAAGAGAAAGTCATCTGTCAAAGCCAGGATTCTCATGTCCCCAAGACTTGGGACAAAGAAATGATTAAAGGAAAAGTAAAGAGATTAGAAAGTTAGAAGGGCACAGTAAGAGTTTTATATCCTGCCCCTAAAAGTAAATTGAGATTTGGGGGTAGGAGAGCAAACCTCTATAGATTTGTGGATTTAAGAATAGAGAAGTTCGGTCTTTTAATCCCTAGGAAAACAAAAGGCAGAGTCTGCAGACTGCCCCACAAGCCAGTTGTCTGTTTTATAAATATATACCCATTCATTTATATATTACCTATTGTTGCTTTTATGTTAAAATGGCAGAGTTGAATAGTTGCAACAAAGATCTTATAGCTTACATATAGCTTGCATAGCCTAAAATATTTACTACATAGCCGTTCACAGAAAACCTTTGCCAACCCTTGGCCCAGGGCATTGGCAGATTCCAGTTACCAAGCAGAAGTGCAAAGTATTTTATGGGAATAGAATAAATGGTTAGTGCACTTAGTTGAATGGGCTTAAAACAGCTAGCATGGTACATAACAGTCAAAAGATTTACCATGACTAATATCATTACAGGTGTCAGTCTGGACTGAGAAGTTGTACCACAGACCAGATGCCACTTCATAAACTTCCTTTAACAAATTGCAGGGACAGGAGGGTGGAGGCCTACATCCAACAAAATAATGTTGATTTCCCCCAAAATATCACCAGGCATCCTGTTAGTAAAGCAGAGATAAGTTTGTTAGAACTTACTGCAGTAAGGGAGCAAACTAACTTGATGGAGTTTTTTAAGAGTGTCTCAATAAAGAGAAGTCAAACTAAAAAGGTATTAAGACTTTGGGGTCTGAACTCGAGTAGTTTAAGTAGGCCTTTCAAAGTGGTGAATGGAATGGAATTTAACAGAGATTGTGTTACAATCTTTCAGGATTGCCTATCACAGAGAAGTCCAGTCTTGAAGCAAGTCTTGCTAAGTAAACCATCATTGATGAGTAAACTGTTTGTCCAGGTGAGCAGGCCATTGTCTTTGATAAATTGTTCTGAGGGAATTTTCTGAAGTAAACCATAAAGTTATTTATTGGCTTATAGCCTTGGCTTTTCTGGGCAAAGTTTTTCAGTAAAAAAACAACTAAGTCATGCTGACATATATGGTCTACTGTCATCTAAGTTGTACTGCCACAGGTGGTCTTGATTCTCAACACAATCTTCATGAGGCTTCAATTCTAGTGGGGAAAGATAAACAAAAAAAAAGTTATATAGAGGTATATCAAGTAGTACTAATGCAATGGAGAAAAAAATAAAGCAGAACAACATAGAAGGAGATTGGAATAGGGTTGAGGCTAATATTTTATATAGTGTGATTAGGAAAGGCTTCATCAATAAGGCAGCATTTGGGAAATCCCTGCAGTGTGTGTGTGAGAAAGCCACAAAGACTGGAATAGGAACTACTTGAGGGTATCTCTACCACTTTTAAACTAGGGGCTTAATAGTTAGTTCAGTGAGAGAAAATACAGTTGCGTTTCTTTTTCACCTGAGTTGGTGGTGAAATTTTTACCAATAAAAGAGGTAACCTGCTATTTCTTTTTCCTTCCCTTCCTATGTCACATTCTCCATCCTGCCTCAACTGTTGATCTTTTTCTGAGTATATCACAACCCTCCCAGGTCTACTGCTGTAAAAGCAACTCTGGCATTGCAGACTCCCATGTTTGTCTTCTACATTTCACCATGTTTCACTCTCTTCTTCCACTTCTGGAACTTCTTGCAGACATTCTGTACAGATAACACTCCTATTCCCTTGGGAACAAGTAGCCTCCTTGCCTATACAGATCACTGGATGAGGCAGCTAAAGCCATGATACTCTTGAAAGAAGAAGAGACTGAGGCACAGATTGGTGAAAGAATTTTCCTATCACACAATATTAGAGCTGAATAAGCAGATGGGCTTTCCTGATACCTAGCTCCCACCTTCTGAAAGACGACGACTCTTCCAAGCCATGTGTGGAGTGTGGTACCTCTCTCTGAGAGCTACTTATTATGGTTCTACATAGTCTGGGATATCTCAGACTCTCAGATCTGGACTTTTTATTAAAAGTAATTATAACTTACATTCATGTAGTTCTTTGCAGTTTGGAATGAATTTCTATACTCATTTGTGCTTTACACAAAACTCTCAGGGATAGTCTGGAAGATAATGATAAATATCTGAAAGATATTTGGTTAGATAAAGCTAACCTTTGATGGACCACTAACTATAGGCCCCCATCAGTTCTAAGTGATTTATATATTTAATCATTTCATCCCCACAGCATTCCCTATGATTATTACATTCCTGCTCTATTGGCTAGAAAACAGAAGTCACTCATGCCAGTTATATTAGCTGTATGTGATTCAGCCAGGAATCACAGAAGGTTTCATCTGAAGCCTGCAAATTCTTGATTCTATTGTAGGCCTCTATAGTGTCACTGTTTCACAGGTTTGGAAACAGATTCCACCATGCTTTTCAATGATGTAGATAGAAATATAATCCTAGTTTTGTACTCTTTCAACTTCCTTCAACTTCCTGTTTAAAACCTAGTTGGGGGGGTTAAGTTCAGAATAGAAGCCCTAGGAAACAGCTTTGTTTAACCTGCAAGAGCAGATACATGTGAACTTAGAATAAAGGTAGTTTTTCACTATTATAGACAGTGGAGGAACTGTAAAACTTCACTATCTAGTGCCTTTCATCTTCCCATAGCTTTTGGTAATGAGTCTTTGCTCATGTAAACTACTGCATTTTATGAGCTTGGTGTAAGGGCTGAAATCCCCTGAAGGAGGACCAATATCCCTGAGGTAAAGTCAAGATATTTAAAAACACTGGGGAAGGGAGGGTCCAAGATAGTGACATAGGAAGTTACTGAATTCATCTCCTCCATGGAGGAGGAGATCTACCCCTACTTATAAAGCAAATCCTCCTGAAGAACTCAGGGCTGACCAAACAGTTTCTGCACAACAACAGATAGAAAGACCACATAAAGAATGCTAAGAGAGATAGAGACATGGTTTAAAAAAAAAAAAAAAAAAGGGAACCCTGCCCTGGGGGGCCCACTCCTGGCTCATAGCTCTTTGGCTCCAGATGACTTGTCAGGAACCCTAGATGCACAGTGCCCCTGACACCCTGACCTGAGCCTACCTAGGTTCTTGTAGCCCCATCAACATGCCCACTGTGCAAAGTGTCTAAGATACTCAGAGTTGCATCCACTTCAGCTACAGCTGTCTTACCAGGGTACCTTTTTCTGGAAAGCCCAGTACTCCCAGAGTTGCACCTAGTTCAGATTCAGCTGTCCTGCCAGGGTGCCCTCTGTGCTAAGAGCCACAGGAACACCCTGACCCACTTATAATTTAGCTCTGGCCCAGCACTGTATGCCCTGCGACTCTCAGCCAGCCAGCCAGCCAAAGTCACCAGGTACTCACAGTCTACATGGGGGATGAGCATACACAAAACCATTCCTTTAAGTTTAGGAGAAGTAGGTGTTCAGCCTCATTCATAGAAACAAACCCAGAAAGTCAAGCAAAATGAGACAGGAATATTCTGAAAATGAAAGAATAAGACAAAATGAGAAAAAGAACTAAATGGAACAGCAATCTACCAGATAAAGAGTTCAAAGTAATGACTATAAAGATGCTCATCAGACTGGATAGAAAAATGAATGAGTTCAGTGAGAACTTCAGAGATATAGAATATAAAATATATTTTTGAAAAAAGCAACCAGAGTTGAAGAATATAATAACTGAAATGAAAAATACACTGGAGGGAATAAACAATAGATTAGAGGATGCAGACAAATGGATCAGTGATCTAGAAAACAGAATAATGGAAAGTGCATAGCTGAATATAAAATAGAAAAAAATTAATTAAAAAAGAGAATAAGTTAAGAGATTTTTGGACAATATCAAGCAAACAAACATTCACATTATAGGAATCCCAGAAGAGAAAAGAGAGAAAGGGGCAGAAAATTAACTTGAAAAAATAATAGCTGAAAAATTCCCTAGTATCGGGAAAATAATAGATATCTAGTCTCAGGAAGCACAGAGAACTCCAAACAAGATGAACCTAGGGAGAGCTACACCATGAAATATAATAATTAAAATGTCAAAGATAAAAAGAATTTTAAATACAGCAAGAGAAAAGAAAACAGCTATATACAAGGGAAATCCCCTAAGGCTTTCAGCCAACTTTTCAGCAGAAACTTTGTGGGCCAGAAGGGAGTGGCCACATTATATATAATATTCCACCCAAAAGCAATATCCTTTTTCAAGTGCACATGGAATATTCTCCAGGATAGATCACATGTTAGAGACAAAAGAAATCCCAGTAAATTTAAGTAGACTGAAATAATATCAAGCATCCTTTCTAATCACAAATGGTATAAAACAGGAAACCAATTATAAGACAAGAACAGGAAAAAACACAAACATGTGGAGGTTAATCAAATGCTACTAAACCGCCAATAGGTCAACTAAGAAATCAAAGGGGAAATAAAATAAAATACATGGAGACAAATAAAAATGAAAACACAATGGTCCAAAATCTTTGGGATACAACAAAAGAGAGAAATTTATAACAATATAGGCCTAGCTCAAGAAACAAGAAAAACATCAAATACAAAAATCTAATCTGACACCTAAAGGAACTAGAAAAAGAGAATAAACAAAGCCCAAAGTTAATAGATAGAAGGAAACAATAAAGATTAGCGTGAAAATGAATGAAATAGAGACAAAAGCACAATACAAAATATCAAAGAAATCAAAAGTTGGTTCTTTGAAAAGATTAATAAAATTGATAAACTTTAGCCAGACCCATCCAAAGGAGAGAGGACTCAAATAAACCAAGTCAGGAGTGAAAGAGGAGAAGTAATCACCACCACCACAGAAATACAAAGGTTTATATGAGACCACAATGACAAATTATATGCCAACAACCTAGAAGAAATGGATAAATTCCTAGAAACATACAATCTTCCAAAACTTAACCTGGAGGAGGTAGAACATCTGAACAGACCAATTACTAGTAATGAAATTGAAGCAGTAATAAAAAATTCCCAAGAAGCAGAAGCCCAGGACCAGATGAATTCACAGATGAAGTCTCCCAAACATTTAAAGAATAGTTCATATCTGTTCTCCTCAAACTATTAAAAAGAAGGAGAAGAAGAGGAGGAGGAGGAAAGAAAGCTGCCAGATACATTTTATGAGGCCAGCATTATCCCGACAGCAAAAGCAGACAAAAATATTACAAAAAACAAATTAAAAAAAAAAAAACCTACAAATCAATATCCCTAATGAACAGAGAACCAAAAATCCTCAACAAAGTAAGCAAACTGCATTCAAAAACACATTAAAGGATCATTTACCATTATCAAGTGGGATTTATTCCAGGGATAAAAGGGTGGCTCAATATCCACAATTTAATCAAGGTGCTATACTGCATAAACAAAATGAAGAATAATCATACGATCATCTCAATAGATGCAGAAAAAGTATTTGACAAAATTCAACATCTACTTAACAAAGTGGGTTTAGAGGAAACATACCTCAACATATTAGTCCCAGAATGACAATCCCACAGCTAATGCCATATTCAATGGTGAGAAACAGTTTTTCCTCAAAGATCAAGAACATGACAAGGATGTCTGCATCAGTCATTTTCATTCATCTTGGTATTAGAAGTCCTAGACATAGCAATCAGACAAGAAAAAGAAACAGAAAGCATCCAAATTGATAAGGAAGAAGTAAAACTGTCAGTATTTGTAGATTATATGAAGTAGCAGAAAGGGAAATTAAGAAAACAATCTCATTTATAATTCCACCAAAAAGAATAAATTACCTAGGAATAAACTTAACCAAGTTGGTAAAAGATCTGTACTCTGCAAACTATAAAAGAGTTAATGAAAGAAATTGAAGATAGCCCTAATAATAGAAAGACATAACATGCTTATACTACCCAAAGTAATCAGCAGATCCAATCCAATGCATACCAATAGCACCTTTCACAGGAGAAGAATTAGTCCTAAAATTCACACACAACCACAGAAGACTCTGAATAGCCAAGACAATCCTAAGAAAGAACAAAGCAGAGGTATCACATCCCAGATTTCAAACTATACTATAAAGCTATAATAATCAAAACACATATAGCACAAAAACAGACACATAGATCAATGGAACAGGATAGAAAGCCCAGAAGTAAACCCATGCACATATGGTCAATTAATCTATGACAAAAAGAGGCAAATATATATAATGAGGAAACTAAAGTCTCCTCAATAAATGGTGCCAGGAAAACTGGACAGCTTCGTGCACAAGAATGAAACTGTGCCACTTCCTCCAGCCATATGCAAAAATAAAACCAAAATGGATTAAACACTAAATGTGAGTCCTGAAACCATAAAACCCCTAGAAGAAAACATAGGCAGTAATCTTTTTAGCATTGGCTTTAGCAACATTTTTCTAGGTATGTCTCCTCAGGCAAGGGAGACAAAAGCAAAAACAAACTATTGTTAACTATATCAAAATCAAAAGCTTTTGCATAGCAAAGGAAATCATCAATAAAATGCAAAGGTAACCTAATGAATGGGAGAAAATATTTGCAAATGATACATTTGTTAAAGGGCCAATATCCAAAATACACAAACACCTTATCCAACTCAATGCCAAAGAAAAACAATCCAATTAAAAAATGGACCCGAATAGACACTTTTCCAAAGAAGACATGTACGTGGCCAAGAGACACATGAAAAGAGGCTCAACATCACTCATCATGAGGAAAATGCAAATCAAACCACAATGAGACAGTTTACACCTACCTGTCAGAATTGGTAGTATCAAAATAACAGTGAAATAACAAGTGTTGGTGAGGATGTGAGAAAAAGGAAGCCTTGTGTACTCTTGGTAGGAATACAAACTGGTACAGTCACTGTGAAAACCAGTTTGGATGTTCCTCAAAAATTAAAAATAGAAATACTGCATGGTCCAATATTACCAGTACTTGGTATTTACCCAAAGAAAACAAAAACACTAACTCAAAAAGACTTACACACTCTTATATTTTATTGCAGCATTATTAATGATAGTCAAGACATTGAAACAACTAAGTGTCTGTTGTTAGATGAATAGATAAAACAGATGGGGTATACACACACACACACACACACACACAATGAGATATTACTCAGCCATAAAAAAGAATGAGCTCTTGCCATTTGTCACAACATGGATGGATCTAGAGGGTATTATACTAAGTGAAATTCAGTCCAACATGCAATTTCACTTATATCTGGGATTTTTAAAAAACGGCAAAGATAAAAAGCAGAAACAGACTCACAATACAGAGAACATACTGGTACTTGCTAGAGAGGAGGAGGTTAGGGTGGGGATAAGCAAAATGGGTGAAGGGGAGGCAGGAACAATCTTACAGTTATGAATAAGTCACATACAGGGAATATAGTCAATGGTATTGTGTGGTGACAAATGGTATGTACACTTGTGGTGAGCATAGTACAAAAGAGTTGTCAAATCACTATGTTATACACCTGAAACTAATGTAACAATGTGTGTCAATTCTTCAATAAAAAGAAAAAAGAAAAATCAACAATGAAAATATAAAATATTTGCCTAGTTGAAAGAAGAGGCAATGGTTGACTAATACAAATTTTCTGGTTTTGTCATTGTACTCTATCAAAAATTAAATAAGTAAATACTCTGTTCTCATAGACTGAACATGAACCATGCTCCTCCCTGAGGACTGCTTGCTCTATGACTGTTGGAATTCTAATGTCTGTCATTTGTGTTTTCTGGCCATATGAATAGTTTGAATTTAGAAGTTAAAGCAAAAAGGTTGGGAGATAGATATATGGAATAAATTTATCTGGGCATTAGCTTCAGTTTGAAATAAATAGCTTGTCAGTGAGCAGCTTTAGTTTTAGAGTAAGCGGCTTTATTATCTTGAGTTTTCTTTTGCTTTCCTGGTCTATGAATGCATGTACTTCAGACATAGCACCCTGAGCTGCTAGAATGGAATGAACACTGTCTTTACATAATTCCACTTGTTCATGTTCTCCCTCTGTGCAGTCCTTTTGCTCACAGGTGGAAGTGTTGCATTGCCCATTTTTGTCTTCAAATAACTTTTCTGGATAGTTAATGACTAATCCTTAAAACCCTTAGAACTCTTTTAATTCTCTCTCTTTCGTGGGTAAAGAAACGGAAGTAGATAAGTTAGGAAATTAAGACATTTGCCAAAAGCTAAAGAGGGTGTTTTAATGAGAGTTGAGATTAAGATGAGGCCAGATCTTGGTCTCAAGTTCTGTGGTTATAGTTCTCCTGCTCCATGAAAAATACATGCCATTTAAATATTTACATTTTGCTAACAGTAGCAGAAATAATGCCAACAAATGTTAATTAAGCAGCCACAAGATGATTAAAACACTGGTACTGGCCTCCCCAGTGAGAGGAAATCTATTAGCATTTTCTTATTGACTTTCAGAAGCCTCACTGTGATCTGTCTCCATGAGCTGAAACAAAACAAAATTTCTGATCAAAGAGATTGGTCTCAAGGGGGATCAACTTTGCCAGAAGATACTGATCGGGAGACTGGTAGGGAGTGGATGTTTATCTGATGGCAGTCAGAAATAGCAGCATGACTCTTAGAAGGATTTGTAGTCAAGAACAGCAACCCTCTGGGGGTCAGGCAACAGCTAGGGCCTCCCAGCTTCTGCCATTATTTATTTCTACTGTTTTTCAAAAAGGGGCGATTTTTGTTTCTTGCTTTCATAGATGAAAATACAAATACAAGTAGTCTTATGTTCCTTACCTGGGGCCACAAGATACCAGGTGAGGACTATGCACGTGTGTGTGTGTGTGTGTGTGTGTGTGTGTGTGTGTGTTGGGGTGGGGGTCAGCTTTATCTCTCTTCCTTTGTCCAGTTCTTTATCTAGTCCCCAGCCAAGTTGGAGACTGGCTTCATTGCCCCCACTAAACATAGAGGCTAACTGCCTGCATTCTGTTTCCTGTCCAGAGATTTTCCCCAGACCTTTTTCTTTGCATTCCCACCTGTTAATACTGCATCTTTGCTTTCCTGCTCCCTCCTGCCCACACTGGCAAAGACACCATGGGGAGTCTTTGTTTCCTCTTTAAGGCAGCCCTGTGAACATTGTCGGATGAAGACCCCCTTTATGGCCTGGAGTCTCTTTGCGGTCTTACACTGAGAATTCAGGGGTGTGCTTGGTAGATAGGCAGCCCCTGGTTTGCATGCCAGGAGTTCATTCACAGACTCTTGTTGTTAAAGGAAAGGGAGCTTTTCTAACAGAAAAGATTTCAGTTACAAGCAAGAATCTATAGGAAGAAGAATCTTAAAACAAGAAACACCTCATTTATTCAGTCTGAAAGTATTCTCACAGATGTTGGGACTAAAAATGCCACAATGCCTACACTAAACAAACTCATAAGAGACATAGGTAACCCATGCTCACAGTGCAGACGGTGGGTGTCCTGACAGATGGATCCATAAAGGGCACCAAAATAAAACTATTGGGTTAGGGAAGCCTGCCTGGAGGAAGTGATGCTCCAAATGAGTTTTGAAAGATGAAGGATAACTATAGATAAGATTGTACTTAGGAGGTCTTTACACTTATCAGGTGAAACAATAATCTAAGTGGGCTGATTGTAGTTATAAAAAACCTGTATCTTATGGCTCACTGCCTTGGAGAGGAAGTGGGGTAGGTAGTGAGAGAGATGGGGACATTAGGAATGGCTGTTGGATTTTCTCTTTTGAGTATCTTGCTGGTGAAGGTACCAGTCATTGAGGTGACAATGCAGGAAGGGTACTGAGCTAGTCAGAAGGAAAGGAATTTGGTTTTGGATGTGTTTTCTTTGAGGCACTTGATGGTCATCAAGAGAAGACATTCTACTCACCTGTGTGTTTCACAGACCCAGGTGCAGACTCAAAGTAAGGGACATATTGCCAGCTCCTAGCAAGGAAGCTTCCCATTAGCAGGAAGTTTTAGCATTTCTTGAGCAGTAGAAAAGTTTTCAAGTTCTTATGGATGTGTAGACTTTTAGAAATGGAAGTATCCTTAGAGAACAACATCTAGCCTCATTTTGTAGATTTGTCTAACCTTAGCTGCCAACTTTGGGGCACCATTAGTAGAAAGAATGACTGCTCTAGGAAGGATGAAAAAGATCAAACAAATATTTCTGCTGCCCATAACACAGAATGCTAGGGATTAGGAGGTCTTTCTGTGCACCAATTCTGAGCTTTTTATTCATACATGAATAAGAATCCAGAAAACACATATTTACTAAAACATGTCATGAATAAATGACTTTGAGGAAAAGAGACCATTCTTTGTCTCAGTGCTCTGAGTTAGAAATCCTCAGTAGCTTAGGATAACCTTTAGGCTCCTGGACAAGGTCGTGGAGAAATTAGAATCAGAATCTGAATAACTGGGACTATCACCCAGATATTTTCCCCTCACACTTAACTGTATAAAATATAGCAATTCAACACTGAGAATCTCTTCTGCACTGGTCATTGTGCTAAGTCCATGACTCAGAGACAGGAAGGAAAATTACAGAGTATCATCTTGACCTTCAAGTTGCTTATGGCCTAGAAAAAGAAAGATGTATTTAAAGAAAACATTATGACATTAATCTTTGACTTGTTCTATCAACAGTTTTATTTATCAAAAGGTTAAGAAAGCAATGAGAAGAACCAGTGCTTTGGGTCTACCTGTGAGAGACATACAAAAAAGAATCATTAAACTAATTTTAGCCTCTTTTTATTATTTTATTTTATTCTCCACTCAAAGAAAATGAACCTTACCAGAAAATATTAAATTCAACATATGCAAGAGGGAATTAGGACTGAGGGAGAGAAAAGTTCAAGGGTTCCAATGTGGAGGAACTTCAGCCCAGATTACTCACAGAATTTACAGATATAACCCTCCAATGCTACTCAGTGATTTTTTGAGGAAATGAGAAGTCCTAGAGAGATACCCTAAGCTGAAGGCAATAGTCTTGGATTAAAAAAAAAAGGGGGGGTAGAAGGGTAGGTTTTCAAACTATAAGCATTGAGCTTAATGGTTGATGTAGGAAACAAAGGCAGAAGAATAATTATTAAATTTCCTTACTACATACAGCCCATTGACAAGCCCTTGAAACAGGTGGAGTGACATTCCTCTAGGGACTCAACTGCCTCAATGTTAATATTTTGCTAAGGGCAAAAGGCAATCCTAGCCTGACACCCCTCCTCCTTTCCTCCCACCCCCAGTCACCAGGATCCTGTAAGTCTACTTTAATGTACAAAAGTTCCTTTGGAAGTTTCTTTTATCTCTAAAGCCCCCCAAGGTATGTGTTGGCAATCATCCCCCAAGCATATGGCCCACTGAGATACATCTGAAGGGTCTCATGACTAAGGTTTTTTTTTTTTTTTTAAGATTTTATTTAGTTATTTGACATAGACACAGAGAGGGAATGAATACGAGCTTCCTGCTGATCAGGGAGCCCGATGCAGAGCTCAGTTGCAGGACCCTGGGATGGTGACCTGAGCTGCAGCAGATGCTTATTAACAATGGAGCCACCCAGGCGCCCCTCATGACTAAGGTTTTATTAGACAGTAATAAACGACCTCTTCCCAACAATAGCTAGCTCGCTCAAGGTCCTAGAAACCTTGCTTCAAAATTCCCGAGACTTATGCTCTCCCTAACCCCCTCCCAACATGAAACTATGTAATGGGCCACTCCTCAAGACCCCCTTGCTGCTTTCTGCCCCTGAATTCTGTCCTGGTGATTTAATAAAATCACCTCTTTGCACCAAAGACGTCTCAAGAATTCTTTCTTGGCCGTCGGCTTTGAACCCTAACATCGTCTTTCCTACATCAGTAGCAGTTGTTCTAGACTGATTTGATTTTTAAAAAATGCTTTCAAATCTCAGAAAAGAAAGCACAATTAAAGTGAATCAACTCTGCTAATTAAGAGTAAATAATGCCAAACTCATTCCACTTTCCTTTTTGATATGGCTATTGTGCTGACACATCATGAAAACACAGTAGACATTGTGTATCCAATTTATTTGGGAACACCACATGTGGTTTTAGAGCCATATTGCAAGAACATTAAAAATTCTCAGAACATAGCCTTTTAGAGCCCTTCCTTTAGGTGTAATTAAATTCCCATGTATTTGCAATGTCCTAGTACCCAATCCACTGAGAGCCATCGTACAGCCCAGGAGGCTATTAGAGAGAGCCCAGCAGTTACATTTTAGTTATTTATTCACTTTATCTCATGCTTCCCTCTCTCAACTCTTCAACCTTTCCATTAATCTGTTAGCCTGTCCTCAGACTCTGTTTGCTTTAAGTTGCTTTTTTCAGACCCTGGAACTTGATTAAGGAAAATATCTATGCAATTCATCAAAGCCGGAGGAAAAGCCAGGCAGTCTTTCAAGTCTTAAGTATAATGTCACCTTTTGCTTTTCCTCCACATTTATTAACTAGGTCAAGTGGTGGACATGGGCCTCTGAGGGTCTCTGTTTGACCTTGCTTTGGGCCTGGCTGCCTTGAGAAAAACAATCTGGACTCTGAGGATAGATTGCTTTTGATTTTGGTGACACGAGATCACTGGCTTTCCAATTTTTTTTGCTTCAACTCATATTGTAAATAGCCTTTATACGGACCACCCTCTAATGGTTGTACCCTGATCATAGTGTTGCAGCCAATGGTTTAAATCTGCAACATAAATTCCCTATTTTATTACAGGGGCAGGGAAGGAATATAGTTCCCTTTGTGCTTCGAATGGTTGAGCACATCCCAACACACTGGTGAAAAAGATGTCTTTATCTACCTAATTATTTTTGAGATTGAAGCAAATGAACAACAAACACGCTTACCTTTGGACTTTCTATTAACTAAACTACCCCATGCCTCTACTCCCTTTTCTTCCTCCTATCAATCTGCCCTCATCAAAAGATCTGACATCACTCATAAACACTGTAGTACACATTTAAGTGTACTTTGTTTTTCCAGAAAATTTCATATCATTTGCATTTTTGCCTCGTTTCAACAGTAGAGGTAAAAGTATTCCTATCCAAAAGTTGCAATTTTGTGTACCTGGCCTAAAATCAGACTGTTTGAAACTTCAATCTGGAGGCAAGAGGAGTTACCCTTTTTTGAACTCATACAAAACAGGCAGCTGCCAAGGAAGACACCCTGAGTCACAAACTCCTCCGCTAGTGGCTGTCAGAGTTTGCTGGCCTAGATCAGTTAGTTACTCCTTTCCCACTGCTGCAGTAACCCCTCAATAAAACGTCCAGTTCACTGAAATGTAAAAATCGCCCCTCTTTCTAGAAAGAACACTTTGATTCTGCCCATTTTCCCAGACTAACTCTTTCAGATAAGAGTATTATAAGTTGAATAATGAAAGCAAATCTCAAAGAGAAAGAAATAAAAAAAAAAGAAAAGAAAATTGAGGCTTATATCATCAACTCCAACCCATACAGGGACATAGGATCCCTCCTCAGTAATCCTTTTATAATTCTATCTACAACTTTTCTGAATTAAATACATGTGGTAAGCAACTAATCATGGTTTTGTTTTTTAATTAAAAATTAGGGCTGGACACGAGAGAAATCTCCCATTGACTAATCTAAGCACTTAGACACTCAAATTCAGTTTAAAACAAAACATACTCTGATTAGATATTTGATTCATTTTAATTTCTTTAACTTGAGAAGTCAAATTGGAGATAATAACCACCATTTAAATTAAGAGTCTAAAATATTCCACAGACATTTCTGAAGAAGGTAAATACAATACAGAATTTAAAGGAGTAAGTACCAAAGTTTCCCTCTGGTGTGCCACTCTCAAGCCTGCATGCCTGTGTTACGTTTGAGGAATCCAGTTAGCATATATAACAGGACTGTTTCTGGCAGTGTTTCTAATCTGTGAAACTCTGTTCTGTTCAGTGTAGCTGTGGACCCCCTGTTCTGTGCATCAGTACTAGGATCATGGGAAACCCAGAAGAGGTTGAGGCCTGGTGGCTGTTCTCCTGGTGCCAGGACAATCTTCCTAAAATGCAAATCCATTCATCAGCTCAGGCTACCATAACAAAATTCTTCAAACTGAATGACTTAAACAGATGTGGTGGCTGTAAGTCTAAGATTGGCAGCCAGCGTGGTCAGGTTCATGTGAGCGCTCTCTTCCTGGCTTGCAGGTAGCTACATCCTTATTGTGCCCTCACTCGTGTCTCTTCTTCTTCTAAGGGTACTAATCCCATCATGGGACTCCCCTCTCAGGATCTCATCCAAATCATATCCCCTCCCAACTGCCAAGGCAGACCCTAATACTATTACAGTAGGGCTTAGGGCTTCAAGGTAAGAACTTTGGAGGGAGGCGTGTCACAGACATTCAGTCCATAATAACCCCCTCTCTTAAAAGCCCTTGAAAGTATCTCTCACCTTGAATTAGGAACCTTCTCACAACTGCTCCCTGACTCTTCCCTGCTTTCCAGCCCATCTCTCATCCCTTATCTTACAGGTAACTTTTATCTATTCTAAACCATCTGCAATGTGTTTTCTGGTGATCTTTTTCTAAAGATTTATTTATTTATTCTGAGAGAGAGAGAGAGAGAGAGAGAGAGAGAGAGAGAGAGAGAGAATGCACGCACATGAGTGGGGGCGGGGACTGATAGAAAGAACCTCAAGCAGACTCTCCTGCTGAGCTGGGAGTCTGATGCAGGGCTCTATCTCATGACCTTGAAATCATGATCTGAGCCAAAATTAAGAGCTACTGCTCAACGGACTGAGACACCCACGTGCCCCTCAATGATCTTTTATACGTTATGTTCCATCAGCCTGGGATCCCTTCCTTGTCTACCTGAATAATTCTTACTCTTAAAATATTGAATATAGCCTCTCTCTTCTCCTATTTTACTCCGTGACTTTTCGTTATTCAGTCAGCTGGGCCATTTTTCTCAAGAATAAGTTATCTCAGGCATTACTGTCTCAGGAAAAGCAGAAAATAAAAGACAAAGAAGTCCATTCTTGCCTTTGGTTTTTAAAAGCCTTAGCCCCTACGGGGAAGAGAAGCCATGGATTTGAGAAAATAATAAAGCACAAAAGTTTTTTCCCTATCACAGATGAAGCCACCAGAGATGAATTCTCTTCTATTTGGGAAGGACGGAGTGGAGCAGACATGAAGAGTGAGTAAGCAGTGGGGGAGGGTCCCAGGAAAAGGAAAGGTGGATGGGGGAAGCAGATCTCTTAGAAAGGTGTATGTGTGTGTGCCTGAGAGCCTAGGAGGCTGTGTCTCATCCTGCAGGGAGCAGCTGTGTGGTCCATCTCAGCCCTAGAGCCCACAGGAGCCTCCAGTCCAAGGAGCTGTGGTATCTCAGAATGGTCACATGAAGGAAAGTGCCATAGGATTTTAGGACGCATAGTTTCCCATAGTGCAGCAGCAGCAGCAGCAGCAGCAGGAAGGCCATTGCCAGAGGAAGTTGCTAGATTGGATGTGGCCTTTTACTGGATGTGAAGGATGACCTACCTGGGTGTGACCTGCATGTACTCAACCTTTGGAGCAGGTATGAGGATGAATGTCCCCGTGGATACCAGCTACCCTCTCCACCTCTCTAACGTCTAGACACTATGAACATTCCCAGAAGGTGACTTCATTCCTGAACTGATAGAGATGAAGTTTCCGTCATCTGGCAGAATGGGCACGCAAGTTAGAAATTAAGTTGAATTCCTAGAAAAATCAAATGTTACTGCACAACAGAGTTTGTAGACAGAGATTCCAAAGCATACAAGTCTTTAAGACTCAGCTTTGACAATATTCTTAGTGAATCATCTTCTGGTAACTCTCCTTGAGAAAGTGAGGGGTCCTTTCATTTAAAAAAAGAAGAAATCCTTCTTCAAAAGGTTATTATAAGGTATAATGATAGCATGTTTATAAAAGACATAGTATAGTGCCTGATTTTTTGATAGCCCTCAGTAATTGGTGGATTGTATTCCAGTGTTTCTGGCTCACCTTTGCATAGTGCCTGGCACAAAGCTGACACTCATATGCTCACCGAATCAAATCAGTCTAATGCTCTAATTCATAGAGAAGTTGGCAAATATAAAAAAAAAAAATCTATTATCTATCTATCTATCATCTGTCTATCTTCTAAGGTGCTACTCTCTATATATTTGTAGAGTGGTATATAACCTTTATGCAGTAATAGTACAGAATGGAAGGAGAGATTAGTTTTGTTAATCACCAGTTTTCTAAAATCTGAACTGCAGGGAAGAAGAAAGTTTGCTTGATGAAGAAATCAGATACCCTTATTGAGAAAATGAAATCAATGATCTCCCATTTCCTGGACCAAAGAAAACTTTGGCTCTGATCCCAGCTTAAGAATGTACAATAACTTTTAGTGATACTCTGCTCACACATGGATCTAGACACCCATCAAAATTCTTTCTGGCGTTTAGTTAAATTTGAAAATAATATTTAGAGAAGGCTGTGAGAAATCCAAGGCTATATCACAGTGGGAGATGTCAGTGGCTGTTAAAAGATGACAGGAAGCAAAAGTCTTATGTCTACAGGAGAAAGGGAAGGAAAGGCTGTAGATCCCAGGAAGAGGGAGCAGGAGAACAGCACCTTCCCTAATGCTACTACCCACCACTCCTGGCTCTGAATCACAGGTTGCTTCCCTTCCCCTTCTGGGGTACCTGCTGGGACATGAGACCATAGTGCAGGATGCTAAACTCCTTGGAGAGTACTCGCTGTGATTGTTTGGCAGCATCAAGGAAAGTGACACCAGTACCACTAATCAGATACCTGGTGTCTTTATCTGCATGAGGTAGAAAACTAATTGGAGAACAGACCCACAGTGAAGGTGTGAGAAAACCAGGTGGGTGACTTGATGTATGCTGCACTTGGTTAGAAAAAAAAAAAAAATCTGTAAATTAATTGCTGGATAGGAATGAAATGAAATGCTCTATCTGATCCATCAGGACTTCCCTTCCCTCTCCTCCTCATTCTTCTCCTCCTCCCTCTTTTCTCACCAACCAGCCCCCTCTACCCCTTATTTGATATTCGTTAGTTGAACAGCCTTGGAGCAGCCACAGGCTAGGGAACTTCTGTCCAAGGGTGACCCCCTAAAACCTTCAATGGGATCCAGAAGAGAGAAAGGGGAAAGAAATGATTTTTGTAAAAGGCTCTGGATCTACAGAAATGGAAATTAAGAGACTCTTAATGAGTTTTTAGTGCTAAGAAAGGGTTGTGACTATGTGGAGTGGTGGCATCTATTTTTTTCCACAGGGAGTAGGAATGGGGTTAATAGGCAATTACAGTGGGGTGGAGTGGAAGATTAGGAAAAATACTGTGAGTTTAGTGGGAGACACTGAGAACTACAGCACTGAGATAGTAGATTTAGTTCAATTGTCTTACTGGGTGTTTTTTGTTTATTTGTTTTTAGTAGAGTAATGTTGCAAAGACATTAGACCAAGGTTTCTCATTGCTGACATTTTGGGATATAGGGCTATCCTGTGTATTATAGGATGTTTAGCAGCATCAGTGGTCTCTACCTACTAGATGCCAGTAGCACTCCCCCAAGCGCTGCATTAGAGTATAGGCTAGCTGGACAAACACTGAGGTTTTTAGCCTGTGATTTCTACAGTCTAAAGTGGAGCAGAAAACTTCATCATAGTAAATGGGCACTGATTCCAGGTTGTTTCAAGTTCCACAGTAGAGTGAATTGAAATTTTATACCATTTGTTGAGAAATTCCTCAACTTCTCTAGATATAACAGGTACACTGATAAAAATGCATCTCAAATGAATGCTGTCAAAAACAATTATTTAAAAAGTCTAAGGAAAAGGGTGTGGAAATGCCAGAGATGTGGATTTTAAATAGAGAATAAAGATTGAAATAAGAGCCATTTCATTTCTTATGTCAAAATTTATAGATTAGCAATGTTAATATCCATAGAAATTAAAAAAGCTACAAAATACTAAAAATACTATAAAATCATTACTCAATATAAAAAAAAATTCAATTTTAAAAAAGCCAAAGTATCTGAATAGACATTTGTCCAAAGAAGATATTCAAATGGCCAACTAGTATGTATAAAGGTGCTCAACATCACTAATCAGCAGGTAAATGCAAATCAAAACCACAATGAGATACCACTTCACATCTGTTAAAATGGCCATTATCAAAAACACAAGAGATTAACAAATGTTGGTGACAATGTGGGAAAAATGGAATCCATGTGCACTATTGGGAGGAATGTAAATTGTATGGCCATTAGGGAAAATAGTATGGAAATGCCTCAAAAATTAAAAATAGAAATAACATACAATCCAGTAATTCCTCTACCAAGAAAATATCTGAAGGAAACAAAAACACTATGTTGAAGAGATATCTGCATTCTCACATTTATAAATGTTATTATTTACAGTAGCCACAACATGGAAACAAGTTAAGTGTCCATCAACAGATGAATGGATCAAGAAGATGTGATACACACACACACAACATGCACATGCAGAGGAATATTAACAGATTATAAAAGAGAGGGAAATCCTACCATTTGTGGAAACATGTATGGACCTTGAGGATATTATGCTAAGTAAAATAAGGAAGACAAATACTGTATGATATCACTTATGTGTGGAATATCAGTTATGTATCTCCTCCCCAAAACCCCAAACTCATAGAAAAAGAAATCAGATTTGTGGTTACCAGAAATGGGGGATGGGAGTTTGGGGGAATTGGAGGAAGGTGGTCAAAAGGTACAAACTTCCGGTTATAAGATAAATAAATCCTGGAGATTAATGTACAATATGATGACTATAGCTAAAACTTCCATATAATATATTGGAAAACTGCTAAGGGAGTAAATCCCAAAAGTTCTTATCATAAGGAAAAATACTTTGTTTTTCTTTTTTACATTTTTGTATCTATAGGAGTTGCTGGATGTTAACTAAACTGTGATAATCATTTCACAATATATGTAAGTCAAGTCACTCATTATCCTGCATACCTTAAATTTATATAGTACTGTATGTCAATTAATCTGAATAAAACAAGGACAAAAATAAAATACAATTCAAAAAAATTACTACAAAATTCACCTTCATGGCAAAAAACACTCAATGTCCCCATGACAGGGGAGAAGAATGAAGATGGTGAATGGAACGGAGGCCACAGCAATACCTAATCACAGCCCGTTGTCTTTAACCCCTCCAGCCACTGAGGACAGACTAGAGCTCTGCTTCCCAATCAAGGAATTCCAAGTTGCATGCAGTGCTACCATCTTCAGAGTCCAAATACACAGGGAAAGAAAGAGCATTTGAATTGGATTTGGAAATTTGAATACACCTGAGATAAAGTGGAAAACACAGCAGATAAACACATCTGAGGAGTAACACAAGCATTCAGCTTCAAGTTAATCCCATGATGGCCTCTAAGAGAAGAAAATACAGATCCTGAATTTTAAAAGCCAAAGAGTAGAGTTAAAGCAACCAACACATGAAATGGCCTTAACAATGACCTAAATGGTGTTCATTCTTATAATACCTGTATTGAGAGGTTAAAAACAGTTTGGACATTGTATTCCACTTTGTCCATTTCACTTTGGTTCTTGTAATAGTTTTGATGCTTTTCTACTTTTCCCAGGGCATTTGACCTCTGATCACACACAACTCACTGAGAGATTAGAGAAGTATTGTCTGGAGAACAATAAGAGTTGGTGGATAATCTGGGAAGGTTTACAAAGAGGATACAAAGAGTGGTTATCATAAGGGTAGCACAGGAGTGGGATGTGGGTCCTGTGTGCTCCATCAGGGTACGAGCCTGAGCCCACTATTGCCATCCAGTCCTTTTTACAATTGACCTTGAATAGAAGGTCAGTGTGATATTGACCAAATTTGCAAGTAGCACAAAGCTTGCAGGTAGGAGAGATAAAAACGATGACATATTCTAACCCAGCAGGATATAGATAATTCAGAACACTGGTTGAACAAAAGTGAGATGAGGTTTAATATAAAAACATGCAAGATAATATATGCACCCGAGAGAAAATAACTCTCAGCACAGATTCAAATTACCGGGGTATTACTCAGGAAGCTGTCATGCTGAGTGAGATTTGGGGAGGATGGTGGATAACAAATTGAATAGGAGTTCACAGTGCAATGCCACAGCAAAAAAAGGGCAGTGCTATTTTGAGATGTTTAGACAATATAAAATGATCTTTGAAAATACAAGAGGGGACAGAGAATTGCTTTTTACACCAGTAAAATCTCACCTTGAACTCCCTGGTCCCCTGACTTTAAGAAAGACAGCAGTGAGAAGGGAGATTAAGCAAAGATAGTTACTTGAGTGCTATTCAAAATGATGCACAGGTCTCCCTAGGAGAAGCCGAATTGTCTTCTTACGCCAGGCAAACATGCATTTATAAAAAGTTTTCTCATGTCAATTCCTTCTGCTACTCTATTTCCTTTAATGCCTTGTTGACTTTCAGAAAGGAAAAAAAAAAAAACAACCAAAAATTCCTGTAGGGAGCATAAAATTTAGGATCTTTCATATGTTTAGTAATATGTATTGGGTGTAAATTCTTGCCTGCTAAAATCTTTGACTCTAATAGGAAGAGAGATGACAAAATTATGCATACAAGGACAAATCAGTCCTTATATTAGACAATATTAAACTAATCTTAGAACAATAAAGGTTCAAAGGGAAGTCAATTAGGGAAGATTTCAAAGTGATCTCTCCTCCCCATTCATACTACTGAAAGATGAGTAGCAGCGGGAGGGGACAGATGATTCAATGGAGAGAAACTGGAGCCTGGAAGGCACGTGAGAGGGAAATGCTTGGCACCTGAGCTTACCACTGGAGGTGTCAGGAATGGAAAAAAACAGAAGAGTAGAGAATGTGTGAAGGAAAAAATTAGTAATACTACAGAAGATAAGGTGTTGGCATCAGAATAACTGGATTTTTAATCGAGACTCTAGTACTCTGTAGATACACACATACCATTTATTTAATCTCATTAAATAAATTACAAAAACTACTTTGCAAGGCTATTTTGAGAACTAAAAATAATATATATGTGAATCACTTAGAGGTCAAAACATGTATTAGGTCCTTGATAAATGTTTACAATTTTAGTGACTGATTAGTTGTTGAAGCAATAGAGGAAAAAGAATAAAAGAGTCTGAGGTTTTATTCCTGGATGGATTTTTATACAATTTTTAGAAATACAGCAGATAGGAGGGGAATTTATTAGTTTGGCAAGGCAGTAGAATACTGAGTTTCACCCATGTTGAGTTTGAAGAGATGATAGAATGCACTGGATTTTTAATTTTGCCAGAGTTTGCCTTTTGAGGTGTTTTATGCACTACCAAATGTGGTGAGAGTAAAATCACTAAAATAGTACAGTTGCGTAAAAATTCTGAACCCGGTTTTCAATACTTGGAGGAGTAGTGATGTGTTAGCATTTCTTTTGAACAGATTTTGAATGTTTTGATGAGCCTAGGTCAATCTGAAATAGAACTCAGGGCTAAAAATTCTCAGCTCATTGGACCACACATATGATTTTTTAAAAAATATAAGTATCTAGCTAAAGTTATAGAAATTACTCATGCTCAGTTTCTAATTCACATTTAATTCCACACATATAATGGCAATGTTCGTATGTAAGCAAAGAGTATGTATAGTGGGAAAATTTCCATATGACTGTATCCAGATAAATAAACAAAACTATAAATTAACAATAATCCAAATGGAGGATGTAGTGGGCATATATCTACTTTGCATTACGATTTATCTTGTCTTAACTTTTATGTCTAGGAATACTATTGGTTGTCATTGAATGGTCTATAGCCACAGGAGCAAGATAGAAATACCTGCTTAAAATAGTCACAGTATGATGCTTCTTTGCACAAGCATTTACTTCATTTTGTCATCATTCAAAAGACATTTTATTTCTGTCATTTAAACAATAATCACCTCTAAAACTTAAAATGTTTTATTAAAATATTAAATAACAAACATCATGTTGGCTGAAGTGTACCTAATTTTACTGATAACAGCTTACTAATAAAAAAGAGAAAGGTTAACATTAATACTTACAATTATCTTCCCAGTTGCCCAAACTTATTCTCACACCTTGATATTCTAGAGCAGAGATCAGCAAACTTTTTCTGTAAAGGAGCAGATAGTAAATATTTTATTTTGTGAGCCAAGAGGTAAATTATAGGATATTATATAGGCACTTACATAGAGAAAATAGATGTCCACAAATTTTTAAAATAATAATTGAATATTATTAATCAATATAACTCAGTTGGTATATAATCATAATTAAATGCAATTTTTTGTAATATAGGCCTTTTAATGAGAAAAATGAAATTTTGGAGTGAGGTGACAGTTTGCTTAATTGGGGTTCAGTTAGTATACCCTGTCATCCTGGTAGGAATGAGACTTCTTCCTTCTACAAAGCCTTCCCTGACCTCTTTGAACACAGAGATCTTTTTTTTTTCAAGGAATGCTCCAGGATATGTCGCTAGTACCTCTCTTTCGGCACTTTTTTACTACTCTCATAGTGTTGGACCCTTTTCAATGCAGGGAGGCAGATTTAGAGCACAAGCTCTGGGCTAAGACTCGCTGAATGTGAATTCTAGCAGAATTGAAATTTTTTAGTTTTATGATCTTTGACTACTTCATTTTGCTTATCTATAAAATGGATATTAGTGCCTACTTTACAGAATTGCCATGAAGATTAAATGAATTAATAAAAGCAAAGATTTAGAAGAATACATGGTATATTATAAAGCTCTTGATATATTATCCTTTTAAATTTTTTTTAGTTTTTAAAAATTTTTAAATTTTATTTTAAATTCCAGTAACAAATATCTCTTCTTTTGCTATTTTTCATTTATGATTGAAGTATAATTAAAATACAAGGTTGTATTAGTTTCAGCTATACAACATATTAGACAATTGTGTACAGTACTCAATTCTCACCAAGATAAGTATAGTCACCATTGCTCACCATACAAGATTATCACAATGTTGACCATATTATCTATGCTGTACTTTTCATCTCCGTGACTTATCTATCACTGGAAGTTTGTACCCCTTAATAGCCTTCATATATTTTGCGCACTGCCTACCCAATTCCCCTCTGGTAACAACCAGTTTTTTCCTCTGTATTTAAGAGTCTTTTTGGTTTTTGTTTGTTTATTGTTTTAAGATTCCACATATAAGTGAAATCATATGGTATTTGTTTTTCTTGGACTTATTTCACTCAGCATAATACCCTCTAGGTCCATCAGTGCTGTGGCAAATGGCAAGGTCTTGTTCTTTTTTATGGCTGAGTAATAATCTATCCATATATACAAACCACATCTTCTTTATTCATTCATCTATCAATAGACATTTGGGTTGTTTCCATATGTTAGCTGTTGTAAATAATGTTGCAATAAATAGAGTGCATGTATTTTTTCAAATTACATTTTTAAAAAATTATTTATTTGAGAGACAGAGAGGGAATGAGTGCATGCATGAGTAGGGGGAAAGGCAGAGGGAGAGGGAGAAACAGGCTCCCTGCTGAGCAGAGAGCCTGATGCAGGGCTCTATCCCAGGACCCTGGGATCATGACCTGAGCCAAAGACAGACACTCAATGGACTGAGCCACCCAGGTACTTCTCAAATTACTGTTTTTTTGTTTGTTTGTTTGTTTGGATAAATATCCAGTAGTGGAATTACCTGATCACATAGTATTTCCATTATTAATTTTTTGAGGAACTTCCACACTATTTTCCACAGTGGTTGCACCAATAGCCATTTCCAGAAACAGTACAGAATGGTTTCTTTTTCTCCACATCCTTGACAGTATTTATTATCTTATTGTTTTGACACTAGCCATTCTTACAGGTGTGAGATGATATCTCATTGTAGTTTTAATTTGTATTTTCCTGATGACCAGTGATGCTAAGCATCATCTCATGTGTCTGTTGACCATCTCTATGTCTTCTTTGGAAAATGTCTATTTAGGTCCTCTGCCCATTTTTAATTGGATTTTTTATTGGGGTTGAGTTGAGTTGCATTAGTTTATGTACATAAACTAATGCATATATATATATATATATATATATATATATATATATATATATATACATACATATATATATATTTAACCCCTTATAAGATATATTATTTACAAATCTCTTTTCCCATTTGGTAGGTTGCTTTTTCATTTTGTTAACAATTTTCTTTGCTGAGCAAAAACCTTTTATTTTAGTGTAATTCCAATATTTATTTTTGCTTTTATTTCTCTTGCCTGAGGGACACATTCATAAATACTTTGCTAAGGCTGATGTCCAAGATCATTGCTTGGGTTTTCTTCTAAGAGTGTTGTGGTTTCAGGTCTCACATTTAGGTCTTTAATCCATTTTGAGTTTATTTTTGTGCATGGTGTAAGAAATTCTCAGTTTCATTCTTTTGCATGTAGCTGTACGATTTTCCCAAAACCATTTATTAAATAGACTGTCTTTTCCCTATATTCTTCTCTTCTTTGCCATAGATTAATTGGCTATATATGCATGGATTTCTGGGCACTCTATCCTGTTCCACTGATCTATGGGTCTATTTTTGTGCCAGTACCACACTGTTGTGATTACTATAGATTTGTAGTATAGTTTTAAATCTGGAGTTGTGATATTTCCAAATTTATTATTTTTCAAGATTGTTGTAGCTATTTGAGATCTTTTGTGGTTCAATACAAATTTTAGGAATTTTCATTCTAGTTCTGTAAAAAAAAATGCTGCTGGTATTTTGATAGGGATTGTACTGAATCTTTAGATTGCTTTGGGTAAAATGGATATTTTAATGACATTAAATCTTCCAATCTATGAGCATGGTTTATCATTCCATTTGCTTGCAACATCTTCAATTGCTTTCTTCAGGTCTTATAGTTTTCAAAGTATAGATCTTTCACACCCTTGGTTAACTTTATTTCTAGGTAATTTATTATTTTTGGTACAATTGAAAATGGGATTGTTTTCTTATTTTCTTTCTGATATTTTTATTAGGGTATAGAAATGTAAGAAATTTCTGTATGTGAATTTTGTATCCTGCAACTTCACTGTATTCATGTGTTAGTTCTAATCGTTTTGTTTGTTTGTTTGTTGTGGAGTCTTTAGTTTTCTACATACAGTATTATGCCATCTGCACATAGTAACAATTTTACTTCTTCCTTATTATTTGGTATGTCTTTTATTTCTTTTTCTTATCTGATTGTTGCAGCTAAGACTTCTAGTACTATGTTAATAAAAGTAGTGAGAGTGGACATCCTTGTCTTGTTCCTTGATCTTAGAAGAAAAGCTCTCAGTTTTTCACCTTTGAGTATGAAGCTAGCTGTGAGTTTTCCATATATCTCATTTATTATTGAGGTATGTTTCCTCTAAACCCACTTCGTTGAAAGTTTTTGTCATGAACATGTACTTTGTCAAATGATTTCACTGAATCTACTGAGATATTATTCTGATTTTTATCCTTCCTCTTGTTAATGTGATTTATCATATTGATTGGTGAATGTTGAGTCACCCTTGTATCCCTGGCATAAATCCAACTTGATTGTTGTGAGTGATCTTTCATTTTATCAGTAAATTTAGTTTGCTAATATTTTGTTGAGGATTTTTGCATCTAAGTTCACCAGAAATATTGGTATGAAGTTTTTTTTGTAGTGTCTAACTGGTTTTGGCACTATGCCTTCAGAATGTATTAGAAGTTTTCCTTTTCTATTTTTGAAATAGGTTGAGAAGGATAGGTATTAATTCTTCCTTAATTGTTTGATAGAATTCACCCGTGAAGCCATCTGATCCTGAACTTATGTTTGTTGGAAGTTTTTATTACTGATTCAATTTTTGTTACTAGTAACAAAGTATGTTTAAATTTTCTATTTCTTTCTGATTTAGTTTTGGGAGATTGTATGTTTCTAGGAACTTATCCATATCTTCTAGATTGCTGAATTTGTTGGCATATAATTTTTCATAATACCCTCATAATTCTTTGGATTTCTGTGGTGTCAATTGTTATTTCCCCTCTATTTTTAACTTTGAGTTCTTTCTTTAATACTCTTGCTAAAGGCTTAACACTTTTATCTTTTCAAAGAACTAGCCTTTAGTGTCAGTGATCTGTTCTACTGTTTTGTTTTTGTTTGGTCTGTATTTATTTCTACTCTAATCTTTATTATTTTCTTCCTACTTCCTTTTGGCTTTGTTCTTCTTACTCAGTTCCTTTTGTAGTATGATTAGATTGTTTGAGATTTTTCTCATTTCTTGGGGCATGCCCATATTGCTATAAACTTCCCTCTTAGAACTGCTCTTAATGCTCAAAATACAAAGATCTTGGACTGTTTGCCTTTTTATCTCCATGTATCTTTTCATTTCCTCTTTGCTTTCTTCACTGACCAATGTTGATTAGCCTCCATCTGTTTGTGGTTTTTTTTCCCCCCCTCAGTTTTTCCTTATAATTGATTTCTAGTAACATACCATTGTGCTTGATATTATTTCAATCTTTTTAAATTTTTGAGACTTGTTTTATGGCCTATTATTGATCTATCCTGGAGAATATTCCATGTGTACTTGAAAAAGAATTTGTATTCTTCTGTTTTTAGATGAAATGTTCTGTATATATTAAGTCCATCTAGTCTAATGTGTCATTAAAAGCCACTGTTTTCTTATTGATTTTTCTGTCTGGATGATCATCCCTTGATTTGAGTGGGGTGTTAAACCCCCTACTATTATTGTATTACTGTTCATTTCTCTCCTTATATTTGTTAATGTTTGCCTTATATATTTAGATGCTTCTATGTTGGGTGCATAAATACTTATAATTGTTATCTACTTTTGTTGGATTGATCCCTCTTTCATTATGTAGAGCCATTTTTTGTCTCCCGCTACAGCCTTTATTTTAAAATCTATTTCGTTCGATATAAGCATTGTTACCCTGGCTTGGTTTTGCTTCCATTTCCGAAGTGTATGTTTTTCCATCCCCTCACTTTCAGTCTATATGTATCTTTTAGTCTTGAGTGATCTATAGGTAGCATATGTTTGGGGTTCATTTATCTATTCAGTCACCATACCTCTTTTGATTGGCACATTTTGTCCATATACATTTAAAGTAATTATTTACAAGTATGTACATTGCCATTTTGTTCATTTTTTTCTGGTTGTTTCTGTAGTTTTCTCTTCCTTTCTTCTTCTCTTGCTCTTCTCCCTTGTGATTTGATAGCTTTCTTTAAGTGTTATGCTTGGATTCCTATCTCTTTATTTGTGTATCTATTAGAGGCTTTCGATTTGTGGTTACCATTGAGTTTGTATATAACATACTATGTGTATAGCAGTCTATATTAAGTTGATGGTTGTTTAAACACATATAAAGTACTAAATTTTATATCCCCTCCATGTTTTATACATTTGATATTACATTTTACATCTTTTAATTTTGTGTTCCCCTTGACTAATATATGTAGTTATAAATGATTTTACTACTTTTGTGTTTTAATCTCCAAAAGGGCTTTGTAAATGGTTAAGCTTCTACCTTTACTGTATGTTTGCTTTTACCTACCAAAACATTTCCCTTCCCAACTTTCTTACTTCTATTTATGACCTTTCCTTTCCACTTAAAGAAAGAAGTCCCTTTAGCACTTCTTGTAGGCTGGCTTAGCAGTGACAAACTCATTTACCTTTTGTCTGGGAAACTCTACCCTTCAATTCAGAATGATAACCTTGCTGGGTAGAGCATCCTTGGTTGTAGGCTTTCCCCCCTCCTCTTTTTTCTCCTCCCCTCCCCCCCTTTCAGCATTTTGAATATATCATGCCACTCCCTTTTGACCTGCAAATTTTATGATAAAAGATCATCTGATAGTTTTATGGGATTTCCCCTGTAACTATTTTCTTTTCTCTGTTTTTAAAATTCTCCTTATTATTACACTTTGTCATTTTAATCATTATGTATCTTGGTGGACCTCCTTGAGTTCACCTTGTTCAGGACTTTCTGTGCTTCCTGGATCTGGATGTCAGTTTCCTCCCCCAGATTAGAGAAGTTTTCAACCATTATTTCTTTGGATAACTTTTTACCCCCTTCTCTCTCTTCTTCTTCTAAAACCCCTGTAATGTGAATGTTATGCTTAATGATGTCACAGAGTTCCCTTAACCTAATCTCAGTTTTTATTATTCTTTTTTCTTTTCACTATTCACCTTGGTAGCTTTCCATTACCCGGTCTTCCAGATCACTGGTCTATCTTTTGCATTCTCTTATCTGCTTTTTCTTTCTTTTTTTTTTTTTTTAAGATTTTATTTATTTGACAGAGAGAGAGATCACAAGTAGAGAGAGAGAGAGAGAGAGAGGAGGAGGCAGGCTCCCTGCCTGATGTGGGACTTGATCCCAGAACCCTGAGATCAGGACCTGAGCTGAAGGCAGAGGCTTAACCCACTGAGCCACCAAGGCAGCCCTGCTTTTTATTTCTTATAGTGTATTTTTTTCACTTCAGTTATTGTATTTTCAGCTCTGACTAGTTCTCTTTTATATTTTCTTTGTGCAGTTCTCCAAGTTCTTTCACTCTTTCCTCAAGTTCCATGAGTATCTTTATGACCATTACTCTGAAAAATTTTTTTAAATATATATTTTTTTATTTATTTGACAGAGATCACAAGTAGGCGGTGGGGGCAGGGGGGGAAACAGTCTCCACACGGAGCAGAGAGACCAATGTGAGGCGTGATTCTAGGACCCTGAGATCATGATCTGAGCTGAAGGCAGAGGCCTAAGCCTCTGAACCACCCAGATACCCCTTGAAATTATTTTTTAAGAGAGAGAAAGAACATATGAGTGGGGGGTGGGGCAGAGGGAGAGTGAAGGAGTAAATCTTAAGCAGTCTCCATGACCAGCTCAGAGCCAGACACAGGGCTTGATCTCACAATCCTGAGATCATGACCAGAGCCAAAATTGAGAGTCAGATGCTAAACCAACTGAGCCACCCAGGTGTCCTGCTTTGAAAACTTTATCACATATATTACTTATCCTTGTTGCATCTAGCTCTTTTTCTGTGGTTTTATCTGTCTCCTCATTTTTGTCTAGCTCACTGTGTTTGTTTATATACATTAGGTATGCTATCTTCTGGCCTTGCAATAGTGGCCTTCTGTAGAAGAGGTTCTGTGTGCCTCAAAACACTATTCCCCATGGTCACCAGAAACAGGTTCTATGGGGTATGTCCCATGTGGGCTGGGTGGGCTTTCTGCTGTGACTAAGTTTTGATTGCTTTCAGTCCAGCTGGTTGCAATGACTTGCTTTATCTACTCTGGACATAGTGAATGGGGTTTGTTCCCCACACTTTTTTTTTTTTTGAGACATTTGTCTGTGGCTGTCACAGGTTCATTTGTAGGTGGACCAGCACTCATCCTGGCTGTCTATAATTCCCTCTCTGCCATTGCTATAAGCACACTAAAGGACAGGACTTATTTTCTGCATAGCTAGCTAAGAGGCCTGGGTATAGCAACTGTGAGTGTACTAGGGTGTAGGGTTATAGTTCCCTTTCCACAGGAAAGGAGTCATTTTGGAGTGGCACTGGTCCAGTGAGACCTGTCTGGTAGAGATGGCAGGGCAGGAACTGCTTTTGAGGTATACATGCTGAGGTGGGTAGTTGGATGGTGTGAGTCTACAGGTGAATGAAGGGCCCACTGTGCTAGCAAGGTAGATGGAGAGTGGTAGTGCTGGCCCCTGTGAGCATCTAGCTAACTAGGCTGGGGAAGGGAAAGAGAAATGGTACCTGCCAGCACTTTGTTTCTGAAAAAGCTTCTGCACATCCCTGCTCTTCTAATATACATCCTAAGATTAGTCAATAAATCTGCATCACTATACATCACTTTCAAACTGCTGCTTCTGTGCTATGTCTCGGGCCAGGTTATTTTGTATGCTGGCTCTTTAACAATAGGCACTAATTTTCCTATTTCCCGTTGGCTCTCCTGGAGTTAAATCAGCTGATTTTTAAAGTTTCCAGAGTTAAGTCCCTCTGGTTTTCAATACGACTTTATGGAAACTCATCTTCTCAGTGTGGGACCCCAGTGCTGGACGCACCTGGTGTGGGTTCCAATCCTCTTGCTTTTCTGTGCTTGTGATGATCTTCCTGTTTGTAATTAGTCATGCTGGGGGTTTGATTCCCAAGCACATCTCTGTCCCTCTTATCCTTTTTGGCTTTCTATGACTAACTGTGAAAAGTTTGTTCTGCCAATCTTCAGGTCATTCTCAGCATTAGTTATATAGATATAGTGGCTGCCTGGGGTTTCTGTAGACTAGAGGAGCTCAGGATCCTCCTACTTCACCATCTTCTCTCCTTTCTTTTGATTTTTAAATGCCATTTAAAAATGTAGAACTATTCTTAGCTCATGAGTTATATAAGAAGAGGCAGTGGCTAGATTTGGATCATGGACCATATTTTGCCAGATTTTTTTTTCTTTCCCTTAAATCATCATTATCTGTGTATTAGCACTGAAGTATAAGAGCCAGAATATATCTTAAGCTGTTGTCAAAGTTATCTTACTCGTTGTATAGATAAAGAAACTGAGACCCAATAGTAAACCAACATGCTCTTACAAAGTCAGGGTTATAGGTCCCATAGTGGAAACTACATCCCAGAGACTTCCTACAATTGCAAGTCAAAGATGGCAGCCTGAGTTGGGTGGTGAGAACACCAAGGCAGAAGCTGACTAGAGTCTGAACTGGTTAGTTCAACATTTAAGTCTTGCTTAGCTTCAAAAAGGAGATCCAATGTGCTAGACTCCTGCCTGAGTCAAAGCAAATGTGAGAACTTTGGAATTACTACTTCAGACTACAAGAATCTAAGGAGAAGTCAAGATTTACAACATACAACTCTTTCTGCTTTAGGATGCAAACTTCCAGAGTGTTAGTGTGCTAGGGATGCCATAACAAAATACCATAGATCAGGTGTTTTAAGCAACAGAAAATTATTTAGTCACAGTTCTGGAGGCTAGAAGTTTGAGATCAAGTTTTTGGTGGGGCTGGTTTCTTGGCTGACCTCTCTTCTTGGCTTGTAGATGTTTTTATCTTCTCCCTGCTTTACATCTTCTCTCTGTAAAGTCTGTTTCCTAATCTCCTCTTCTTATAAGGATACCAGTCATATTGGGTTAGAGCCCACCCTAATGACCTCATAAAAAAAATGAGGTTAAAATTAAATTATCTCTTTAAAGGCCCTGTCTTCAGATAGAGTCACATTCTGAAGGACAAAGAGTTAGGATGTCAACATTGAATTTTAGGGAGACACATTTCAGCCCATAATAGGATCTGAACTCTGATACTTTAGAAAGGTATTTTTTGTACCTATGTAGTTCTGTAACACTTGAATCAAGCATAGGATGGTAGATTGAGTTTAAAAAAATGAATGTGAATAACTTTAAAAAAAAAAAGGGAGAAGATTTTATAAAGATTTTATTTATTTATTTGACAGAGAGAGAGAGAGGGAGAGATCACAAGTAGGCAGAGAGGCAGGCAGAGAGAGGAGGAAGCAAGCTTCACTGCTGAGCAGAGAGCCCGATGTGGGGCTCAATCCCAGGACCCTGAGATCATGACCTGAGCCGAAGGCAGAGGCTTAACCCACTGAGCCACCCAGGTGCCCCAAAATCTTCTCCCTTTCAGTGTTAGAAGTAAGAAGGACTGTCATGAATGAGTCTCTCAAATACTCCATTGGTCTTGGTTTTCTCATCCATAAAACAAAACCTGACCTGACTTATAGAACCAGAGCAGAGGTGAATAAATGTTTGCCAAGTACCTTGAGGTCCTAGAGGAAAGTAATTCCATCTGCCCAAGCATTCAGGTTATGTATTACAGTTTCAGAATTATATTTTAAACCAAGTAATATTTCACAGGGATAACATAATCACCTAATGAACGCCCCTTGAATGTTAATTACACAGCAGTATTGAAATATACCAGCATGATTTATTTTGTCTGAAATATCCTTTGCTTTTACATACTATGCAATTTAGAGAACATTGTGACTACAGCATTCTATTCAAAGTCACCTTGCACCTTCACAAAATCCTGTCCTGCTAGAAATATACTTAAATTAGTGCATGGTGTTTAGATTTTCACCTGACAGAAGTTTCTGTGCCTTTCTGACTGAATTATGAGTAGAGATAAGCATTTCTAGGGAAAGCATCAAATGGCAAAATTTGTCAACATTGCTCTGTACTTCTTTAGTAAGAATCCCTTATTTTTGGCTAAACATACTTATCTTCATTTGAAATAGGGTAGATATCTTACAGATGAGGAAACTGACATTCAGAGATATTTAGTAGCTTGCTGAAGACCACAGAGTTTGTAAGTGTTGGAGTCAAAACTAGCATATAAGTTTGTCTGACTCTAATACTTTTATTATAGCACTGCTTTCTCTTTCAGAAGCCCTCCCTTTTACCATAAAAATCTAGTAACAACCTGAAATATAAATAATTTTGTATAAGTACTTTGGATTTTTGTTAGTATACTTTTGTCTGCAAGTAATAAAAACTTAGCTCAAATTGGTTTAGCTCCTTCCCAGCATGGCAGCTGGATGGCTGCCAGTAACAATGGAACTAAATTGGACAAAAGAAAGGGATGGCTGTTTTAGAGTAAAGGAAAACTACCTCTTACTATTCTAGCAAACCTTTCCATTTGTCTTATTGGTTGGAATTAGCTCACATGCTCTGAATCAATCAAGTGATGGGATTAAACTCAAACCACTCAGGTTCAGCCTTCATGCTCAGATTAATTCCCTAATCTATATAGATTCTGCTCTGTCGAGAACCTGTCAAGACTGGGGAGTAACTTGCAGTTCTGCTCCTTTCCAAGAGTCCTGGTGTTAACCAGGCTCTTAATTTTTTAAGATTCTCTTTCTGCATATTTGAATTTATCATGACTACAACCCATGTACATTCTCAGCATCCTGTAGTCTCCCTTGCTTATCATTCCTTCAGTGGAAAAAGAGGGACCAGGGTGGGCATTCAGCTCCCTCAGCACTGTGAGTCATTCTTGGGAACCTCCACTCTGGTCTGGCCCCACAGAGATTGCATGGCCAATAGCAATCTGATTATGGAGGAGAAATGGAGGACTTGCAGCAGCCAGGATTTGGATCTTGGCAGAACATCTTCCTACCTGCACATATAAGTAGCAGTCCCAACCAGCAATTTCATTCATCTGCAGAGCCAAGATGGTGGCACAAGCTGATTAGGGAAATTGGTAGTCTACAGATTTGGCTGATTCAGATCCTCAAAAAAAGAGCATTGTTGTCCCTGCAACTTGACTTGTCCTCTGCACTCAGCAGAGGAGCTGAGTGATAGTCCAGCCTATTACTGACGGTAGTTCACAGCTCCACCTCCCCAAAATGGTTGGGCTGAACAGTTGGAAATTGTGTAGCCCAATAGTACTTGAGTTGAGAGTATGGCAAACAAGGCTGATCATCTGTAGAGCAAAGCCAGTGACCTTGTTTGGTTAGGGACCTAGCTTGATTTAAGACCATAGACAATAAGTTTTGCTGGCCTTGTAGCCAGTTCTCATGCTTTGCTGGGGCTCATGCTTTGACCAGAAAACCTAACCAGAATACATGAGGAGCTATGTAGTCTATCTAATGGCCTTGCTTATAGTGGCACTTGAACACAGAACACAGCCTGTGACTTTCCCCATTTACAGATCAAAACTAGTGGCCCCATATGGCCTGGAAATTCAGTGCAGAGTTTTGCCAATTCAGGTTTCAAAACAATGACCTGTGCAGGCCTGGGGCCCATCCTGATATCCCTCTGACATGCCCAGGGCAGAGAATCTAATTCATAACATCATCTGCTACTGAGTATAGTACATAGTCCTGGCCATCTAGCATGTCTGACGAGAGGACACAGGCCACCACAGAGCACATCCTGCAGCCTTGTTTGGGGAAGAAACCAAGACATCTGTCCTATCCAACTGTTCTCAGCCCAGAGCAAGCCACCTAAGCTCAGATTTCTGGCAGTGGTCTTGGAAAACAAAGCAAAACAAACAAACAAACAAACAAAACCCCACTGTTATCAAGACATACCTACCCAGGGCATTACTGCAGATATGTCCAAACAAACAAACAAACAAACAAACAAACAAAAAAACAAAACAACTGACTGGTAAAGAACTTTTCCTGCCAAATAAACCTGTAAAGTCTGGAAGAGAAAATTGCTTACACAAATGCATAGATACAAATTTAAGAAATCAAGGATTTTGAAAAATTAGGTAAACATGACACCACCAAAGAACATTAATAAAGCTCCACTAACTGATCCTAAAGAAATGGAGGTCTAGGGGAACCTGGGTGGCTCAGTCATTAAGTGTCTTCCTTTGGCTTGTGATCCCAGGGTCCCAGGATTGGGCCCTACATCTGGCTCCCTGCTTAGCGGGAAGACTTCTCCTCCCTCCCCCGCATCCCACTTGTGTTCCTTCTCTTGCTGTCTCGTTCTCTCTCTCCTGTCAAACAAATAAAATCTTTAAAAAAAAAAAGAAAGAAATGGAGATCTATGAATTGTTACACAAATATTTCAGAATACTCCTCTTAAAGTAGTTCAGTGAACTATAAGAACACACAGACTACTAAACAAAATGGAGAAAACAATTCATGAACAAAATGAGAAGCTCAATAAAACATTAATTAACATCATAAAGTCACAAGAAAGTAGAATAAAATTCACTGACAATGCTAAATATCTAGTCAAAGTTAGGTTCTGTAATATGGTAATGGAGGCACATAATTAACTTACAAATGAAATTTAGAGGTAAAAAAAAAAGGTAGTAAAAATAACCATAGCTAGAATAATCTGTTATTGATTACACAATATAAAAAATATGAAAGCTCTGCCATCAATAACTCAAATTGTGAAGGGAAACACAAAAGTGTTTGGGAATGCTATTGAAGAAAGGTTGTTAACAGCTGAAAATAGGTTGTTATAATTTTAAGATACTTTTTGTATGCCTCATGGTAACTACAAGGAAAAAGCCTATAGTAATCACACAAAAGAATATGATAAATAAACCAAAGCCTACTGATCAAAAGTCATCAAAACATAAAACATAGCAGAACAAGAAACATGGAACAAGTAAACTATAAAACATCCAGGAAACAATTAACAAGATGGTAATAATAAATCCTTTCCTAACAATAATTACCTTAAATATAAATGGATTAAAATTTCCAGTTAAAGACATAGAATGGCTAAAGGGGTAAAAGAACAAGATCCCACAATATGCTGCCTATATGAGATTCACTTTAACCTGAATTGGCTGAAATGAAGAGATGGGAAAATGTATTTCAAGCCAATGTCAACCAAAACAAAGCAGAAGTAGATTTACTTATAGCAGACAAAATAGATTTTAAACTAAAATGGTAAAAAAGACAAAGAAAGTCATTGTATAATGAAAAATAGATCAATCCTTTAAGAACATATGACAATTGTAAATAATTATGCACCCAACATTGGAGCACCTAAGGGTATAAAGCAAAAAGTAACAGAGATTAAAAGAGAAATAAATGGTAAAACAATGACGGGAGCTTTAATGTTCCACTCTCAACAATGAACAGGTTATGCAGACAGAGAATCAATAAGGAAAGAGCAGTTTGAATGACACTATAAACCAAATGGACCTAGTAGCCATATTCTATCCAACAACAGCAGAATACATTCTTCTCAAGTGCACATGGAACAATTCATAGGATAGACCTTATGTTAGGCCATAAAACAAGTCTTAGGAAATTCAAGAAGATTGAAATCATACTAAGTATCTTCTCTGACCACAATGGTATGAAACTAAAAATCAACAAGAGAAAAACTGGAAATTATATGAATACATGGAACTTAAACAACATTCTCCCTAAAAGACAATGGATCAAAGATTAAATTAAAGGGTAAATAAAAAAAATATTTGAAGACAAAAAATGGAAGCACAACATAACAAAACTTATGGAACGCAGCAATAGCAGTTATCAGAGGGAAGTTTATAGCAAAAAATACCCACATTAAGAAACAAGAAAGATATCAAATAAGCAACCTAACTCTATACCTTAAGGAACTAGAAAGAAGAACTAACTGAGCCCAAAGTTAGCAGAAGGAAAGAAAAATAAAGATTAGAGCAGAAATAAATGAAATAGAGATTCCAGTTCAAAATGGTTACATCAGAAGACTGAACTCACTTCCTCCAAAAGACACACCAAATTATACTACTAACAAAAAAATTCCTCCTGAAGAACGGATGGCTAACTGAACAGATGCTGAACACCAAAGAGAGAGTATGACAAAAGAATGGCAAGAGAGGCAGACATGATAACAAAGGGAAGCCCCACTCCCAAAACTGTGAACAGCAATGGGCAGGAATTGTACTGAGGAAGAGGAAACAGATCCTTCTGTCCTTGGGCACCGAAAAAAAGCCACAGTTTAAAAGAAACTCATATATTTAAAAAAGGTGATACTAGAACTCTGCCAAGTGGTGGAAGAGCTATGGGAAAACTGTCCTGGTCAGAGGGACTGGAAAATGAAATGGTTTATATTCCCACCCCACCTTAAAAGCCTAGACTGTAGCAGGGTATGGAAACCATAATGGATGTGTCCAGTCCTTTCATGAGCTTTCAACTTAAGTGAGTCTAGGGTCCATAAGCCCATATCAGCCCTAATTGCACTGGGACACAGGAGAAGAAGCCACAGCTTAAAAGGGCAGAAGAGCTATGGAAACACTCTCTACCCCTCCACCTTAAAAGCCCAAACTGGGTCAGGGTCTATGCCGTAATTAATGGTTCCTGATATAACTGGCAGCTCAGATTGGCATAGAAAGTTTGCCACCTCATCAAATCCAGGATCCATAAACCCATACCTGCCTTAGCTACACTAAAACAAGAAATAAAGCTGCAGTTTAAAAGGGCTGAGGAACTGCAAGCATATTCTCTCCCCCTCCGTCTTAAAAGGCCAGACCACAGGGGTCTTGCAACCTCACAGTGAGCCCAGGGTTCTCAGCCCATACCAGCAACCCTGTGGTGCTGGGCACAGAAAACATGCTATGATTGTGCACGCGCACGCGCGTGTGTGCATTTTACATTTTTATTTATTTATTTTGTAGGATTTGGGTTTTGTTTTGTTTTGTTCTCTATTTTTTTAAATTTTAAATTAATTAATTATTTTTTATTTTAAAGAAACTCTGTGCCACACATGGAGCTTGAACTCATGACCCTGTGATCAAGAGTCTCATGTTGTATTGACTGAGCCAGGTAAGAGCCCTTTTCCTTCTTGTTCTTTTTCTTCTCTTCTTCTTTTTACTTCCCTTTTTTCTTCTTCTATTATTTTTCTTTTTTCTTTTATTCTTTTTCCCTTATTCTTTGTATTAAAAAAAAACACAGTTTAAAAGAGTAACTAGCATATATAGACATAGCTCCAGCTAGCCAGCAAACACATATAATCCACATAGTTGACACCATACACAAGAACATTCCTTCAAGTTTAGAAGTAGCCATTCTGCCTAATCCATAGAAACAAACAGAAAATCATGCAAAATGGGTAGACAGAGAAATATGCTCTGAAAAGAAGATCAAGAAAAAAAAACCTCAAAAAAACTAGATGAAACAGAGATAAGCAACATGCCTGATAAAGAAGTTAAAGTAATGATCATAAAAATACTCACTGGACTGTAGGAAAGAATGGAAGAACTCAGTGAGACCTTCAATAAAGGGATCAGAAATATTAAAAAGAACCAATCAGAGCTGAAGAATACAATAAATGAATTGAAAAACACATACACTAGTTGAAATCACTAGTAGATTAGAAGATGCAGAAGAATGTATTAGTAATCTGAGAGACAGGATAATGGAAAGCATATAAGCTGAAGAGCAAAAGAGAAAATAATTTTTTTATGAGGATAAATTAGAAGAGCTCTTGGACAACATAAATTGAACAAACATTTGTATTATAGGGTCTTAGAAGAAGAGAGACAGTAAAGTAGTAAACTTATTTGAAGAAATAAGTAGTAAACTTATTTGAAGAAATAACTGAAAACTTCCCTAAAGAAGGAAATAAATATCTGAGTTCAAGAAGTACAGAGAGTTCCAAACAAGATGAACCCAAAGAGATCCATACCTTGACATATAATAATTAAAATGTCAAAGTTTAAATGTAAAGAGAGAATCTTCAAAACCACAAATGATTAAAAAAAAATTACCTACAAGTGAAAACCTGTAAGACTACTAGCTGATTGGGTGCCTTGGTGGCACAGTTTGTTGAGCGACTGCCTTCAGCTCAGGTCATGATCTTGGGGTTCCAGGATCAAGACCCACATGGGCTCCCTGCTCAGTGGGGAGTCTGCTTCTCCCTCTGACCTTCTACCCTCTCATGCTCTCTCTCTCTCTCATTCTCTCACATATATAAATAAAATCATTTAAAAAAAAAAAGACTATTAACTGATTTCTCAGCAGAAACTCTGGAAGCCAGAAGAAAGTGGCATGATTTATTCATGGTGTTGAAAGGAAAAAAAAAAAATCTATAATCAAGAATACTCTATCTGGTGAGGTTATCATTTTAATTTGAGGAAGAGATAAAAAGTTTCCCAGACAAAGTAAAGATAAAGGAGTTCACTGCCACCATATAAGTCATAAATATATATATATATATAGTGACATATATATATATATTTATATATATATAGTGACAATAAACCAGCCTTGTTAAAGACATGTTAAAGGGACTTCTTTAAGTGGAAAAGAAACAACCACAATTAGACATAAGAAAAATGTAAACAAAAATATGTAAAATATGACAACATATACATAAAATGTGGAGAAGAGAATAAAAAGGGAAGAAAAGAGGAAAAAAATAAAAAGGAAGATTTTTCTTTTCCTGTTTTTTGTTTGTTTCTTTTTTTTTTTAGGAATGTGTTTGAACTTAAATGACATCAAATTAATATGGACCACTATTTACTTAGGATGTTATATATAACTTTATGGTAACCACAAACCCAAAACCTATGATGGATACACAAAACATAAAAAGAAAGAAAACACCCAATACCCACTATAGATTCTTACCGATCACAAAGATAACAAAAGAAGGGATGAAGAACTAAAAAAAAAAAACAAAACCAGAAAATAAATGTAAAAAAGGGAAATACACAGCTACCAATAATTACTTAGTTATAAATGACCTATAAACTTTAATTAAATAACATACAATGGTGGAATGGATTAAAAAAAAAAAAAGACCCCTCTATGTACTTCCTACAAAAGATATACCGTAGACCTCAAGACATACACAGACTGAAAGTGAAGGGATGGAAAAATATTCACTTTAGAAATGGAAGTGAAGAAAAAGCCTGGGTAGCTATACTTATATGAGACAAAATAGACTTTAAAATAGATTGTAACAAAAGACAAAGGGCATTACATAATGATAATAGGATCAATACATCAAGAGAATATAACAATTGTTTATATCTATGCACCCAACACTGGACCACCTAAATTCATAAAGCAGATATTAACAGACATAAAAAGAGAGAAGTGGGCAATAATATGGTAATATTAAGGGACATTAATACTCTACTTCGAGCAATGGACAGATCATACAAACAATGTCATTGAATGACAACTTGGACTAGATGACCATAAAAGATATATACAAACATTCCTTCCAAAACCAACAGAATACACATTCTTTTCTATAAAGATTTTACTTATTTATTTTATTTGGAGGCACAAAGGGGGAAGGAGAGCAGACATAGCAGACACAGAGAGCCTGATGTGGGACTCAATCTCATGACCCTGAGATCATGATCTGAGGTGAAACCAAGAGACAGATGCTTAACCAAATGAGCCTCCCAGGCACCCCCAAAACACACATTCTTTTCAAGTCTCCAGGAGAGATCACATATTAGGTTATGAAACAAGTCTCAATAAATTTAAGAAGATTGAAATCATACCATGCATCATTTTTACCAAAACAGTATGCAAGTAGAAATAAATCACAAGAAAAAAAAAAAAAGAAGGAATTGGAAAAAAACATAAATATATGGAGGCTAAACAACAGGATACAAAACAGTGAATGGGTCAATGATACAAGAAAATAAGAAATTAAAAAATAGAGACTAATGAAAATGAAAATACAACAGTCCAAAATCTATGGGACCCAGCAAAAGCAGTTTTAAGAAGGAAGTATATAGCAATACAGACTTACCTCAAGAAACAAGAAAAAACTTAAACAATCTAGCCTTATGCCTAAAGGAACCAGAATAGAAGAACAAAACAACATCCAAAGTGAGAAGAAAGGAAATAATAAAGAGCAGAATATAAATAAATGATGCAGATGGTAAAAAACAAACAAAAAAAATCGATGAAATCAAGATCTGGTTCTTTGAAATGATAAATGAAATTGACTAACACTAAGCCAGACTTATTAAGAAAAAAAGAGAAAGGACTTAAACAGATAAAATCAGAAATGAAGAGCAGAAATAACAACTGATACCACAGAAATACAAAGTATTATAAGAGAATGCTTTGAAAAATTATATATCAAGAAACTAGAAAACCTTGAAGAAATGGATAAATTACTAGGAATATATAATCTCCCAAAACTGAACCAGGAAGAAGTAGAAAATCTGAACAGAATAATTATAAGTAACAAAATTGAATCAGTAAATAAAAGACTACTAAAAAAAAAAAAAAAGTCCAGGACTAGATACATCCACAAATGAATTCTACCATACATTTAAAGAAGAATTAATACCTCTTTTCTTAAAAATATTCCAAAAAATAGAAAAGAAAGGAAAGCTTCCAAATACATTCTATGAGGCCAGTATTGTTCTGATACTAAAATAAGAAAAAGACACCACAAAAAAATAAAACTACAGGCCAATATTCTTGATGAACATACAAGCAAAAGTCCTCAATAAAATGTTTCCAAACTGCATAAGATACAGTAAAAAGATCATTCACCATGATCAAGTGGGATTTATTCCAGGGATGGAAGGATGATTCAATATTTGTGAGTCAATCAACATCATATGCCACACCATGAAAATGAAAGATAAAAATTGAAGGACATCTGAAGATGCAGAAAAAGCATTTGACAAGATTCAACATCCATTCATGATAAAAACCCTCAACAAAATGGGGCTGAGGAAAGATAACTCAATGTGATAAAAGTTATATATGAAAACTCTACAGCTAACCTCATACTCAGGTGAAAAACTCATAGCTTTCCCTCTAAGGTTAGGAAGAAGACAAAGATGTTCATTCTCACCACACAGTACTAGAAGCACTAATCACAGAAACCAGACACACAAAAAAGAAGTAAAAGGCATCCAAATTAATAACGAGGAAGTAAAACTGTCAGTATTTGCTGATGACATGATCTGTAGAAAATCCCAAAGATTCCACCAAAAAAACTATTAGAATTGATAAATGAATTCAATAAAACACAAAATACAAAATCTATATACAGAAGCACATTGCATTTCTATTTTATTTATTTATTTGTATTTAATTTTATTTTAAATTAATTTTTAAATAGTAGCCTCCATCCTGGGCTTGAACTTATTACCCTGAGATCAAGAGTCAGACCCTTAACCAAATGAGCCACTGAGATACCCAACAAGTTGCATTTTTCACAGAGCTATAACAAACAATCCTAATGTGTATGGAACCACAAAAGACCCTGAATAGCCAAATCAACCTTGAAAAAGAAAAGCAAAACTAGAGGCATCAAAATTCTGGACTTCAAGCTATATTACAAAGCTATAGTGATCAAAACAGTATGGTACTGGTACAAAAATGGACACGTAGATCAATAGAACAGAAAAGAAGACTCAGAAATGAATCCACAGCTACATTAATTAATCTTAATTAATGAAGTAAATTAATGAAGTAGATTAATCTCCAACAAAGCAGGAAAGACTATCCAATGTGAAAAAGACAGTCTTTTCAACAAATGGTGTTGGGGACACTGGACAACAACATACAAAAGAATGAAGCTGCACAATTTTCTTATACCAAACACAAAAATAAATTAAAAATAGATTAAAGACCTAATTGTGAGGCCCGAAACCATAAGATCCTAAAGGAGAACATAGGCAGTAACCTCTTTGACATCAGCTGTATCAACTTCTTTCTAGATATGTTTCCTGGGACAAGAGAAACAAAAGCAGAAATAAACTACTGGGACTATATCAAAATAAAAAGCTTCCGCACAGTGAAGGAAACAGTCAACAAAACTCAAAGGCAGCCTGTCAAATGGGAGAAGATATTTGCAAATGACACATCTGATAAAGGATTAGTATCCTAAATATATGAAGAACTCATCAAACTCAACATCCCCAAACCAAATAATCCAATTTAAAAATGGGCAGAAAACATGAGTAGACATTTTTCCAAAGAAGACAAACAGATGGCCAACAGACCCATGAATAGATACTCAACATCACTCATCATTAGGGAAACACAAATCAAAACTACACTGAGATATCACCTCATAAGAAACAACAAGTGTTAGTGAGGATGTGGAGAAAAGGAAACACTATTGTACTGTTGGTGGAGATGCAAACTGGCACAGGCACTCTGGAAAACAGTATGGAAGTTCCTCAAAAAGTTAAAAATAGAACTACCCTATCATCCAGCAACTGCACTACTAGATACATACCCAAAGAATACACACACACATTTTCCTTACACATTTATCAGTTAATGAACACTTGGCCTGCTTCCAAAATTTGGCAGTTGTAGATAATGCTGCTATAAGCCTTGGGGTGCATATGTACCTGTGAATTAGTATTTTTTCTATTTTGAGATGGGTTAAATAGATGATAGGCATTAGGGAGTGCACTTGTGATGAGCACCAGGAATTGTATGAAAGTGCTGAGTCACTATATTGTATACCTGAAACTAATATTACACTGTGTAAACTACCTGGAATTTAAAAATAAAACATTAAAAAAAGAGACTCCCATTTATAATAGCATCAAAAACAAACGAAGAAAAAAAGTTAGGTATAAATTTAACCAGAACGTGAAAGATCTCTACTTTGGAAAGTTCAAGACATTGATGAAAAAATTGAAAATACAAATAAATAGGATGGTCCTACATTCATGGTTTGGAAGAATTAATATTTTTAAAATGTCAATATTACCAAAAGCCATATATGGATTCAATGCAATTTCTGTAAGATTCCAATGGTAGTTTTTACAGAGGTAGAAAGAGCAGATACTAACATTTATATGGAACCACAAGAGACCCCAAATAGTCAAAGTAATCTTGAGAAAGAACAAAGCAAGAGGCATCACACTTCCTGACTTCAAGTTATTCTATAATGTTATAGTAAGCAAAACATGGAAGTGGAATAAAAATAGACACATAGATCAATATAGAATCAAGACTCCAGAAATAAACTCAAGAATATACCACCAACTGGTATTTGGCAAAGAAGCTAATACTCAGTGGAGAAAAGACATTCTCCTCAAAAAATGGCGCTGGAAAAACTAGATAACCACATGTAAAAGAATGAAACTACACCTTTATCTTGCTCCACTCATAAAAATTAACTCAAAAATCTGTAAAGACTTATGGGGGCCTGGGTCGCTCAGTGGGTTAAGCCTCTGCATTCGGCTCAGGTCATGATCTCAGGGTCCTGGGATGGAGCCCCACATCAGGCTCTCTGCTCAGCAGGGATCCTTCTTCCTCCTCTCTCTGCCTGCCTCTCTGCCTACTTGTGCTCTCTGTCAAATAAATAAATAAAATCTTTAAAAAAAATCCATAAAGACTTAAACATAAGTCTGGAAACCATAAAATCCCCAGAAGAAAACAGGAAATAAGCACCTTGACATGTGTCTTGGCAATCATTTTTTGGACATGATACTTAAAGCACAAACAACAAAATAAAAAACAAGGGGGACTACACCAAACCAAAAAGATTCTGCAGAGCAAAAGAATCAATCAACATAATGAAAGACAACCTATGGAATGTGAAAGAATATTTGCACATCATATATCCAATAAAGGGTTGATATCCAAAATATATAGGGAAGTCATATACCTCAACAGCAAAAAACCATCCAATTTAAAAATGGACAAAGTATCTGAACAGACACTTGTCCAAAGAAGATATAAAAATGCCTAATATATACATAAAAAAATCCTCGACATTACTAAGCGATAGGCAAATGCAAGTCAAACCACAGGAGCTATAACTTCACACCTGTTAGAGTGTCAACATCAAAAGACAAGAGATTTAAAATGCTGACAAGAATGTGGAGAAGATGAAACTCTTGTATATGTTTGGTGGGAGTGTAAATTGGTACAGCCACTATCAAGAACAGTATAAAGATTCCTCAAAAAATTACAAGTTAGCTATCCACATGATTAGCAATATTACTTCTGGGAATATATCCAAAGGAAATGAAATGACTGTGATGAAGAAACATTTGTACCTCATGTTCATAGCAGCATTATTTACAACAGTAAAGTATGAAAACAACCTAAGTGTCCATTAATAGATAAATGATTAAAGAAGAAGTCATGGCATAATGGAATATTATTCAGTCATAGAAAAATAAGGAAATCCTGACATTTTTTTCAACATGTATGGACCCTGAATGCATTATATTAAGTGAGATAAGTCAGGCAGAGAAAGACAAATATTTTATGATCTCCTATGTAGTTTATGATCTCCTATGTATCTTAAAAACAAACAAACAAACAAACAAAAAGTCACAGAAAAAGAGATCAGGTTTGTGGTTATCAGAGGCTGGCCTTGATAAGAATTGGATGAAGTTAGTCAAAAGGTACAAATTTACATTTATAAAATAAATACATGTTGGGGATATAATATTCAACATGATGACTGTAGTTAACACTGCTGTATGATATATATGAAAGTAGTTAAGAGAGAAAATTCTATGAATTCTCATCACAAGGAAAAAACTTTTTTTATATCTATATGAGATGATAGATGTTAACTATACTTGTTGTGGTAATCATTTCATGATATATGTAAGTCGAGTCATCATGATATTCACCTTAAACTTCTACAGGGCTGTCAATTATATCTCAATAAATCTGGGAAAAAATAAAGGAAAAAAATTTCTTATTCATGATTCTTCCCCAAAGAGGAAGTAGAGACAAGACTGTACTCAAAAATTTTTTTTCTATAATGTGATAATGTTTTTTTTAGAGGAGGAAATTTGTCTTTTGGGCTGTCATGGTTGAAAGGTATGGAGTGGAGCAAATGTCACAGAAACACAAAAGCAAAGAATGGTATAATTAAAGGTTGCTCATATAGTCCTGTGGTTATTACACTCTTCTGTTGAGAGCCCTACTGCTTTTAGGCACCCTCACTGGCAGTGGGAGAGGATGAGTTGGGAATCCTGCAAGATTTCCCATCAGTTGGGGAAGGTCTACTCTCATCTCTTACACATGGAACTTTCATAAAATATTCTTTTAGATATAGTATGCTCCAGCTTAAAAAACCACTGCCAAAACAAATAAGCAAAAGAAAAATAGAATGAAAAAAATTCCTGTTCTATTCCAAACTTCAGACAAGGTAAATAATTTGCCCCAAATCACATAGCTCATAGAAGCATAGAAGCAGCAAGGCCATAACCCAGTTCTCCCAAGTCCCATCCCAGGGCTCTTTCTACTACCATGATAAATGCTACCTTTCTGAAGAAAAAAGTCATTTAAAAGCCCATTATAGAAATGACAAACTGGGAACCAGAAACAAAAATCTTAAGGAAAAAAGTAGGCCAAGTGCTGTATTGAGGTCTGAGAAGGCCATTTTAGCCTACTCAGGCACTGATTCAATTTTTCATTTTGGCATGATTTGAGCTTTCTTCTTTTTCATGTCCAGGTACAACTCTTTTTCAGGAAACTCACTATGGACAATTATCTACTTGGGGAAATAAATGAGACCCTTTTAAGTAGTGCTTCTTGCCCTGCAATGCAGAAAGATAAATCAGAATTTGTCCCCAAAACAATTTAATGAAGACATGAAAAATATATTTTACTATTCACACACAGCTGGGTAAATGAAAAATAAAACATACACATGATAAACACAGGAAATATAAATGATCAAATGTTAGTAACAAATATAATATTTGTTATTAAAAAAATAAAACACTTATTTTACCAGATTACTCAGGTAATGGAATATGTACATGAATGTAATTTTCTAGTGAACTCAAAGAATCAAAAATTGATTATTTTAGCTCTAACAAATTTTTATGAAATTTTACTCTCTCAAAAAGTAGCTATAATATTCTTAATGAAGGTTATTTGATAATTTAGAATATTGCAGTGGTTCTGGATCATCATTCTGAATATGAATTTTCATTGAGTTCTATAAGGTAAAGAAAATTGGATTTAAGTAGGTTAACTCCCAAAGCCTTATTTTAAAAATTCCTAAAATTTTTTCCTTAAAAATTTCAATTACTTCTATGTCTGGCCACAACAAAGTAATTACTACTTGAGATTCTTGTCCACAGTAAAGAACTAGAAAACTGGACAAAATGTGTTGAAAAATGGTTTTCAGACACTGGGTGATAGGCAGATCAGGTCTGTGGCCATTAAGGAATAGAAACCAGAGGTGAGGAAAAGAAAACAGATGAGATTATCTCTACAACTGCCCTAGATTTGCTGAAGTAGTGGCAGCATACAGGGAAGTAGAGAGCTTTCTAAAGTAAGAAGTTCCAGAAATCAGCATGGGAATCCACTGTGTCTTTGCTGGACTACTAAACTACATGTACACATGATAAAATTCTACTAGAAGAAGCAAAAAACTACAGACTATCTGAGACAAATAGTTCTCAGACCTCAAACAGGGCTGCAAAATATTCAAGCTCTGACTAGGTTTAGTAGACACATCTCTTTGAACACCTAAAACATTCAGTGGGGAACCAGAAAGATCAGTACTTAATAGCAGGGCTAAACCAGGCATATAGTATAAGGCATTTATACCCGCCCTAACAAAATAAAAAAAGTTTCAAAATGATCAAGCTGATCTATGTAACTGAATTGTCTACTAAACACTCTTAATTCCAGCTCTTAGAAAAGGGGAAAAAACATGTAACGAAATAATATGTCCAATGTCTAGATTCTAATCAAAACTTACCTACTATATAAAGAAACAGACAAAAAATACGACCCATGGCCAGAATAAAAATGAGTGAAATAAAACAGATCCAGAATTGGCAAAGACAATGCAGTTAGCAAACTAGGACTTTAAATTGGGTCTTCTTAACGTGCTCATAGATTGAGGGAGAAATAAGAACATAACAAGAGAAATAGAAGATTTTTAAAAAGGAATTCAAGAGATTAAAAATAAATCTGTCTTGGATTTGAGGGAAGATGGTAGAGCAAGAGGATGCTTAGTTCACCTCATCCCACAAACACACCAAAATAACAAATATACAACTAACTCTGGAAATAGCTTGCAGACTGACAAAACAGATATTTCACAGCTAATCATAGAGAGAAGGACATGTTGAAAAGGGTAGGAGAGATGGGGACACAACTGGGAACCAAACCCCCAGTAAGACTAACCACAAATGATAGGGACATTACAAGCATGGAGAAGCAAGAGGATCAGAAACCACACTAGGCATTCCTAACACATGGGACCCATATTGGGAACAGGAGTCCCCATTACATCTGGCTTTGAAAACCAGAGGGACTTACTTTTAGCTTGTAAAATCAGAGGGGCATAACTCAGGACACTTTAAAAATCAGTGAGCTTAACTCCAGGAAAACAAGAGGTCAATAGGCAACTGAGTCCCTGCCCTTAAAGAGAGTAATAAATACCTTGACCCAACACTCAACACAGAAGCAACAGTTTGAAAAACACCTGGGGTGTGCATGAAGATTGACTGACTAATCTCAGAACATAGGCTTGAGGGGTAGGGATCTGTAGATTTCTCTAGGAACAAAAGTGCTGGTGGGTTACATTTTTCTTTCCCTTCACCAAATCTAGATGGTCAGAGGCTTGTGGGAGCCACTGCTAACACTCTCCATCTACTTTGCTAGCACCATGTACCCTCGCTTGCATGCTTTTCATATCCAACCTGCCCACCTTGGCTGACATTGTTCCAATATAGCTTCTGCTCTGTCACACCCTGCAGGATGCCCCAGCAGGGACTGGACCACTCCAAAGTGACTCTTGCACTGGGTAAGGGGGGTAGAAATAACCACACACATTAGTGCATTCACAGGTCCTGCAGCCAGGACACTTAGCAGGCTCTTCAAGGAGCAAGGACTACCTTTGGTGTGCCTCCTGCTGTTGCAGAAAGAGAATTGTAGTTAGCAATGCTGTGTGCTAGACCAACCCACCAAAAAGCCCATGGCAACCACAGCCAAACCTCTTAATAGCACAGGGAGCAAACCCTCCCCAGGGCACCCACAGGAGGCAAATTTGGTCACAACAAACAGGTGGGCTTAAAAAAATTGCAACTTAGCCAAAACAGGAGTGCACCCCTAGCACATAGGAGACATCTCTGGAGTGCCTAGGTTTGGTGACAAGGTGGGTTGTGCAAGAGGGCACACAGAATCTCTTCTATACAGGGCCACTGTTTTCAAGACCAGAAGGTGTAGGAGAATAACTGAAATAAAAAACAAACAACCAACATTAGGGGGAATCAACAATAGCTTAGAGGATGCAGGAGAACAAATCATCAATATGGAACACAGGGTAACAGAAAGCAACCGAGCTGAACAGAAAAACAAAAAAACTATGCAATTAGGTTTAGAGAACTGAGCAACATCATCAAGCATAATATTTGCTTTATAGGGTATGCACAAGAAAAAGGGACAGGAAAATTATCTAAAGAAATAGTGGTGGAGAACTTCCCTATACTGGGGAAGAAAACTGACATCCACGTCTAGGACGCACAGAAAAACCCTAATGGAATGAACCCTAGGAAGTCCACATCAAGACACATAATATCTAAAATGGCAAACAAAATGATAAAAAGAATTTTAAAAGCAGCAAGAGAAAAGAAAACAGCTAATTCAAGGGAAAACCCATAAGGATATCAGCAAATTTTTTAGTGGCAACTTTGCAGGCTACAAGGGAATGGCATGATATAGTCAAAGGCTAAAAAACCAAACCACACCAAACCTACAACCCTACAACCAAGAATACTTTACCTAGCAAGATTATCATTCAAATAGAAGGAGAATTAGTTTCCCAGCCAACAAAAGGTAAAGGGATTTATCACCATGAAACCAGCATTACAAGAAATTAACTAAAGGGAGTTCTTTAAGTGGAAAGAAAAAAAGGAAGAAAATTATGAAAGAAAAAATTCCACAGATAAAAGCAAATGTATAGTTAAAGTAGTAGATTAATAACTTATAAATCCAGTATGGAAGTTAAAATTCAAAAATAATAAATCAATTATATCTATAAAAATTAGGCTGGATAAAAAGATATAAAATATGGCAACATATACATAAAATGTGTGTTTGGGGCATAATTTAATACTTTTAGACTGTGTTCAAACTTAAGCAACCATCAGCTCACTATAGATTGATATACACATAAAATGTTATGTATGAACTGAATTTAACCAGAAATCAAAAACCTATAATACATACACAAAAACTAAAGAGAAAGGAATCTAAGCATAAAACAAAAGAAAGTTGGCAAGCCACGGGGGAAGAGAATAAGAAAAGAAAGGAACAGAGAAGAATTACAACAATCAAAAAACAACCAACAAAATGGCAATAAGTTCAAGTATATCAATAATTTCTTTAAATGCAAATGCACTAAGTGCTCCAATCAAAACATAGAGTAACTAAATGGATATAAAAACAAGGTCCATATATATTCTTCCAACAAGAGACTTGCTTCAGAACTAAAGATATACAGACTGAAAGTGAAGGGATAGGCAAACGTGTACTATGCAAACAGAAGTGAAAAAGAAAAGGCAAGTATCAATGCTTATGTCAAACAAAATTGACTATAAAACAAAGACTGTAGCAATGCTTTATAGAGTAAATAGATGTTAAAACAAGAACTTTAACAAGATAGAAAGAAGGCCACTTCATAATGATAAAGGGATCAATCCACTAAGAGGATTAACAATTATAAATGTCTATACAAGCAACATAAGAGCACCTATATACATAAAGCAAATGTTAGCAGACATAAAGGGAGAAATGGAGAGTAATATGGTAAGCAAAGAGGACTTTAACACCATACTTACATCACTGAATTGATCATCCAGAGAGAAAATAAAAAAGAAAACAGTGACTTTGAATGACACATTAGACCAGATGGACCTAACAGATATATACAGAACATTTCATTCAAAAACAGGAAAACACATTCTTTTCAAGTGCACATGAAATATTTTCTAAGATAGATCACATATTAGGCCACAAAACAAGTGTCAAAAAACATAAGAATTGAAATCATTAAAGGGAAGTTCATAGTGATATATATTAAGAAACAAGAAAAATATCAATCTAATCTTACCTCTAAAGCTAGAAAATGAAGAACAATCAAAGCCTATAGCTAGTAGAAGAAAGGAAATAGGGTTAGATCAGAAATAAATGAAATAGAGACTAAAAGAAGACACTAGAAAACTAGCCAATGAGGAAAAGTCAGTGCCTGGCTTCCAAGTTTCAAAGGACTGGCTGACTCTTGTTAGGGGCTAACACAGCTGGTGACTTCAGTTGAAGCCAGTGCTTATTTACCACTCTGAACACCCTAGGGCCCTTAGAATTATGCTAAATCTACTCTGTCATGCTTTCTAAATGGAACAACAAAGACTGGATGACAGCACATTTGTTTACAACTGGTTTACTGAATATTTTAAGGCCACTGTTAAGACCTCCTGCTTAGGAAAAAAAATATTTCTTTCACAATATTACTGCTCATTGACAATGCACCTGGTCACCCAAGAGCTCTGATGGAGAAGTGTAACCAGAGTCATGTTTTCATGCTAACACAATATCCATTTTACAGCCCATGGATCGAGCAGTAATTTTGATTTTCAAGTCTTCTTATTTAAGAAATACACTTTGTAAGGCTACAGCTTCTATGGATAGTGATACACTCTGACGGATCTGGGCAAAGCAAATTTAAAACCTTCTGAAAAAGATTTACCATTCTAGATGCTATTAACATTTGTGATTCATGGAAACAGATCAAAATGTCAACATGGACAGGGGTTTGAAAGAAGTTAATTCTAACCCTCATAGATGACTTTGAGGGGTTTGAGACTTCAGTGGAGGGAGTAACTGTAGATGTGGTAGAAGGAGCAAGAGAACTAGAAGTAGAAATGTGGGCTAAAGACGTGACTCAGTTGCTGAAATCTAATGATAAAACATAAATGGATGCAAAGTTGTTTTTAACAGATGAGCAAAGAAAATGACTTCTTGAGATGGAACCTACTCCTGGTGAAGATTCTGTGAAGATGATTGAAACACCAATGAAGGATTTATACTGTTACATAAACTTAGTTGAAAAAGCAGCAACAAGGTTTGAGAGAATTGACTTTAATTTTTAAAGTTCTATGGTGTGTAGAATGCTATCCAACAGCATCACATGTTACAGATAAATTTCCTTGTGAAAGGAAGAGTCAAAAGATGCAGCAAACTTTATCACTGCCTAGTTTTAAGAAATTGACAAGCCACCCAATATTAGGTAACCATCACCCTGGTCAGTCAGCAGGCAACAACACTGAGGCAAGACCCCTTACCAGTAAAACATTACACCTCACTGAAATCTCAGATGATAGCTTTTTTTTTTTTTTGCAATAAAGTGTTTTTAAGTTTTTAAAATAAAGCTGTGTACATTTTTGTAGACATGAAGCTATTACACACTTAATAAACTACAGTATAGACATTTTATCTGCACTGGAAAATCAAAAAATTCATTTGACTCACTTTATTGGGATATTCATTTTATTGTGGTGATCTAAAACCCAACCTTCAGTATCTCTGAGGTATGACTGTGTTAAGTCACTGCCAACACCTCCTTTAATCTTAGAATTTGGTCTCATTAGAATTTTGTCTCATGAAGTCTTTTGGGTTTTCCATATATAGTATCATATCATCTGCAAAGAGTGATAGTTTGACTTCTTCTTTGCCGATTTGGATGCCTTTACTTTCTTTTTGTTGTCTGATTGCTGAGGCTAGGACTTCTAGTACTATGTTGAATAGCAGTGGTGATAATGGACATCCCTGCCATGTTCCTGACCTTAGCGGAAAAGCTTTCAGTTTTTCTCCATTGAGAATGATATTTGCAGTGGGTTTTCATAGGTGGCTTTGATGATATTGAGGTATGTGCCCTCTATCCCTACACTTTGAAGAGTTTTGATCAGGAAGGGATGCTGTACTTTGTCAAATGCTTTTTCAGTATCTATTGAGAGTATCATACGGTTCTTGTTCTTTCTTTTATTAATGTATTGTATCACATCGATTGATTTATGGATGTTGAACCAACCTTGCAGCCCAGGAATAAATCCCACTTGGTCATGCTGAATAATCCTTTTAATGTACTGTTGGATCCTATTGGCTAGTATTTTGGTGAGAATTTTCACATCTGTGTTCATCAAGGATATTGGTCTGTAGTTCTCTTTTTTGATGGGATCCTTGTCTGGTTTTGGGATCAAGGTGATGCTGGCCTCATAAAATGAGTTTGGAAGTTTTCCTTCCATTTCTATTTTTTGGAACAGTTTCAGGAGAATAGGAATTAGTTCTTCTTTAAATGTTTGGTAGAATTCCCCCGGGAAGCCATCTGGCCCTGGGCTTTTGTTTGTTTGGAGATTTTTGATGACTGTTTCAATCTCCTTACTGGTTATGGGTCTGTTCAGGTTTTCTATTTCTTCCTGGTTCAGTTGTGGTAGTTTATATGTCTCTAGGAATGTATCCATTTCTTCCAGATTGTCAAATTTGTTGGCGTAGAGTTGCTCATAGTATGTTCTTATAATTGTCTGTATTTCTTTGGTGTTGGTTTTGATCTCTCCTCTTTCATTCATGATTTTATTTATTTGGGTCCTTTCTCTTTTCTTTTTGATAAGTCTGGCCAGGGGCTTATCAATCTTATTAATTCTTTCAAAGAACCAGCTCCTAGTTTCATTGATATGTTCTATTAATTTTTTGGTTTCTATTTCATTGATTTCTGCTCTGATCTTTATGATTTCTCTTCTCCTGCTGGGTTTAGGCTTTCTTTGTTGTTCTTTCTCCAGCTCCTTTAGGTGTAGGGTTAGGTTGTGTATTTGAGACCTTTCCTGTTTCTTGAGAAAAGCTTATATCACTACATATTTTCCTCTCAGGACTGCCTTTGCTGTGTCCCACAGATTTTGAACCATTGTGTTTTCATTATCATTTGTTTCCATGAATTTTTTCAATTCTTCTTTAATTTCCTGGTTGACCCATTCATTCTTTAGAAAGGATGCTGTTTAGTCTCCATGTATTTGGGTTCTTTCCAAATTTCCTCTTGTGATTGAGTTCTAGCTTCAGAGCACTGTGGTCTGAAAATATGCAGGGAATGATCCCAATCTTTTGATACCAGTAGAGACCTGATTTATGACCCAGGATGTTATCTATTTTGGAGAATGTTCCATGTGCACATGAAAAGAATGTGTATTCTGTTGCTTTGGGATGGAATGATCTGAATATATCTGTGATGTCCATCTGGTCCAGTGTGTCATTTAAGGCCTTGATTTCCTTGTTGATCTTTTGCTTGGATGATCTGTCCATTTCAGTGAGGGGAGTGTTAAAGTCCCCTACTATTATTGTATTATTGTTGATGTGTTTCTTTGATTTTGTTATTAATTTGTTTATATAGTTGGCTGCTCCCATGTTAGGGGAATAGATATTTAAAATTGTTAGATCTTCTTATTGGATAGACCCTTTGAGTATGATATAGTGTCCTTCCTAATCTCTTATTATAGTCTTTGGCTTAAAATCTAATTGATCTGATATAAGGATTGCCACCCCAGCTTTCTTTTGATGTCCATTAGCATGGTAAATTGTTTTCCACCCTCTCACTTTAAATCTGGAGGTGTCTTCGGGTCTCCAAAACTGCTAGAACTTGTACAAGAATTCAGTAAAGTGTCAGGATATAAAATCAAAGCACAGAAATCAGTTACATTTCTTTACACCAACAAGACAGAAGAAAGAGAAATTAAGGAATCAATCCCATTTACAATTGCACCCAAAACCATAAGATACCTAGGAATAAACCTAACCAAAGAGGCAAAGAATCTATACTCAGAAAACTATAAAGTACTCATGAAAGAAAGTGAGGAAAACACAAAGAAATGGAAAAATGTTCCATGCTCATGGATTGTAAGAACAAATTTTGTGAAAATGTCTATGCTACCTAAAGCAATATACACATTTAATGCAATCCCTATCAAAATCCCATCCATTTATTTCAAAGAAATGGAACAAATAATCCTAAAACTTATATGGAACCAGAAAAGACCTCGAATAGCCAAAGGAATATTGAAAAAGAAAGCCAGAGTTGGTGGCATCACAATTCCAGACTTCAAGCTCTATTACAAAACTGTCATCATGAAGACAGTATGGTGCTGGCACAAAAACAGACACATAAATCAATGGAACAGAATAGAGAGCCCAGAAATAGGCCCTCAACTCTATGGTCAACTAATCTTGGACAAAGCAGGAAAGAATGTTTAATGGAAAAAAGACCGCCTCTTCAACAAATGGTGTTGGGAAAATTGGACAGCCACATGCAGAAAAATGAAATTAGACCATTTCCTTACACCACACATGAAAATAGACTCAAAATGGATGAAGGACCTCAATGTGAGAAAGGAATCCATCAAAATCCTTGAGGAGAACACAGACAGCACTTCTTCGACCTCAGCCGCAGCAACTTCTTCCTAGAAACATTGCCAAAGGCAAGGGAAGTAAGGGCAAAAATGAACTATTGGGACTTCATCAAGATCAAAAGCTTTTGCACAACAAAGGAAACAGTCAACAAAACCAGAAGACAACTGACAGAATGGGAGAAGATATTTGCAAACGACATATCAGATAAAGGGCTAGTATCCAAAATCTGTAAAGAGTTTAGCAAACTCAACACCCAAAGAACAAATAATCCAATCAAGAAATGGGCAGAGGACATGAACAGACATTTCTGCAAAGAAGATATCCAGATGGCCAACAGACACATGAAAAAATTCTCCACATCACTTGGCATCAGGGAAATACAAATCAAAACCACAATGAGATACCACCCCACACCAGTCAGAATGGCTAAAATTAACAAGTCAGGAAATGACAGATGCTGGTGAGGATGTGGAGAAAGGGGAACCTTCCTACATTGTTGGTCGGAATGCAAGCTGGTGCAACCACTCTGGAAAACAGCATGGAGGTTCCTCAAAAAGTTGAAAATAGAGCTACTCTATGACCCAGCAATTGCACTATTGGGTATTTACCCTAAAGATACAAATGTAGTGATCTGAAGGGGCACGTGCACCCGAATGTTTATAGCAGCAATGTCCACAATAGCCAAACTATGGAAGGAACCTAGATGTCCATCAACAGATGAATGGATAAAGAAGAAGTGGTATATATATATATAATGGAATACTATGCAGCCATCAAAAGAAATGAAATCCTGCCATTTGTGATGATGTGGATGGAACTAGAGGGTATTATGCTTAGCGAGATAAGTCAATCGGAGAAAGACAACTATCATATGATCTCCCTGATATGAGGAAGTGGAGATGCAACGTGTGGGGTTTCGGGGGTAGGAAAAGAATAAATGAAACAAGATGGGATCGGGAGGGAGACAAAGCATAAGAGACTCTTAATCTCACAAAACAAACTGAGGGTTGCTGGGGGTAGGGAGGTAGGGAGAGGGTGGTGGGATTATGGACATTAAGGGGACTATGTGCTATGGTGGGTGCTGTGAAGTGTGTAGACCTGGTGATTCACAGAACTGTACCCCTGGGACTAATAATACATTATATGTTTATTAAACAATTTTAAAAAAATTAAAAAAAAAGAATTTTGTCTCATGAGAAAAAGTGTTAATTTAAGATTGTTACAGAACATACTATAAAGAAACATGGTGTCAGACTCTGATGTTCTGTAAAGTGAACTATAAAGTAAGCTCCTTGAGGGCAGAATTTAAATCCTATGGATTATTATATTTTCAGTCTGGCACAGCATCTAATGTATGACTGACACTTAATATAATTTATTGAATAAATGAGTTAAATGAAATACATTACTCCAACACAACTGACCAAGGCTGCTGATTTATCAATTAACATTAGAATTTCAACTTCTCTAGTTCAATAAAAAACTTTTTTTTGCCATTTTCCCTTAAACATACATATATGTCTCTGCATTTACCTCATAAGAATAGAATAGTCTCTTATTCCATAAATAAATTTTAGTGATCACATTCAGGAAATTAAACTCTGATATAGCACTATTATCTAATACACACTCTGTATTTAGATTTTATCTTTTGTTTAAAAATTCTAGGATGGAGTGAAGAGAGGGAAGATGGCAGAGTAGGAGACTCCAGAGATCACATCTTCCCACAGACACACTTAAAGCAACTACACACATTGCAACTCACTCTGCAAACAATCTGAAGATTTGAACAGTCTGCCACAGCTAGTTGTAGAGAGAAGGCCACATTGAAAATAATAGGAGGGACAGAGATGTGATCAGGAAACAAACCCCCAGTCTAATTACCCAAGAGAGGGAGGGACAAGCTTGAGGAGTGAGGGCATCAGACCTCAAACTGGGCACCCCCTGATCCTGGTGACTCACACTGAGAAAGTGAGTCCTCATAATGTGTGGCTTTGAAAATCAATGTGTTTAATTCCAGGAGAGCAAGAAGGCTATAAGAAACCAAATCTCCACATTTAAAGAGACAGTGTCCTAAATAAGTTGACCTGAGACATAGCACAAAAGGCAGTTTGAAAAACACCAGGGATATATGTGAAGATGTAGTGGTTAATTTTAGGATATGTGCTGGAAGGACAGAGATCTTCAAGAGCTTTCTTCAAGAACAAAAGTGTTGGTAATACTATTTTCCTTCCCATTTCTCAGTCTATATAACCTGAGGCTTTGGGGAGATAGTTCTGAAACTCATCATGTAACTTCATAGTATCAGGTACCCTGCCCTAGCATTCCCCTGTGGACCCACTTCATTCAAAGTGCCCATCCAAGCAGGAATCCCTCAAAAGTAGCTCCACACTGCCATACCTAACAGGCAGCCCAACATGAGACCAGCACCCCTCAAAAGTGACTTCTTCTCAGGGGAGGAGGGATAGAAACTCTGCCCACCAGCATTCCCACAGCAGTCACAGCACCTCATTGTAGACAACTAGACTGAGTGCTAGTCCTTTTAGGCCTGAGACTGAGGTAGCAGGGAAGAAATTGCCTACAAGCACACCCCCATTAACTGCAATTGGACCTCAAAGTCAGCCACACATGGTATAAGCCCTGCCACCAGTGCACCCATAGTGTTAGTCTCAGCCACAACAACATACCCCACAACAATACAGGAGTAGCCCTGGAGCACTTGTTTCTGATAACCAGGGGGTTCTGCCCTACAGAGCATAGGTCTACATAAGACTCTTGGAAAATGTAGCTGTCCTACAGAAACATAAAATTAGACAGTCAGACAAAATTAGACAGAGAAATCTGATCCAAATGAAAGAACAAGACAAAAACTAGAGTAGAATTAAATGAAACCGACAGAAGCAATCTGCCACATAAAAAGTTCAAAGTAAGTCATAAAGATACTCTTCAGACTTGAGGCAAGAGTGGATGAACTCAGTAAGGACTTCAACAAAGAGACAGAAAATATAAAAAAGAATGAGTCATAGCTGAAGAATATAGTAACTTAAATGAAAAATACATTAGAGAGAATCAAAAGCAATTAGAGGATGCAGAAGAATGGATCAGGGATCTAGAAGACAAGGCAAGGAAAGTAACCAAGCTGAACAAAAATAAAAATAAAAAATGAGGATGAGTTAAGGGACTTCTGTGACATTATTAAGCATAAGAACATCTGATTTATGTAGGTCCCAGAAGTAGAAGAGAAAACAAGGGGGCAGAAAAATTATTTGAAGAAATATTATTTGAAAACTTCTCAAAAATAGGAAAGAAAACCTATATCTAGATCCAGGAATCAAAGAGAGCCCCAAACAAGATGAACCAAAGGAGATATACACCAAGACACATAATAATTAAATGGCAAATTTTAAAGATAAAGAGCGTATCTTAAAAGTAAGAGAAAAGTATATAGTTACAAACAAGGGAAAACCCATAAGATATCAGCTGACTTTTCAGCAAAAATTTTGCAGACCAGAGTGGCCTATATATATATATATTCCAAGTGCTAGGGGCAATAAAATCCTACAACTAAGAATACTCTCCCCAAAAAAGATAATCATTCAGAATTAAAGGAGAGATAAAGCTTTCCCCAGACAAACAAAATTTAAAGGAGTTTATCGCCAGTAAATCAGTCTTAAAAAAATGTTAAAGGGATATTTTAAGTTGAACAAAAAGGCCATAACTAGAAGTAATTATGAAAGGAAAATATTTTACTTGTGAACGTTAAAATATATTAAATATAGCCAATCAATCATTTATAAAGCTAGGAAGTTAAAACACAAAAATAATAAAATCAATTCTAACCACAAAAATTAGTCATGGTATTCACAAAAGAAAAAGATGTAAGATGTGATATTATATACATAAAACAGGGAAAGCAAAATTTAGTGCTTTTGTGTTAAAAGTTAAGTAACCATCAACTCATTATACACTGCTATATACATAGGATAATACTTATGATCCTCATGATAACCACAAATAAAAAAAAGTATAATAGATACATACACACACAAAAGAAAATTATCCAAGTATAACACTAAAGAAAGCCATCAAACCACAAAAGAAGAGAGCAAGAGAAGAAACAACTACAAAACTACCAAAATACAATTTAAAAATGGTAATAAGTACATACTTACCAATAATTACTTTAAATATAAATGGATTAAAAGCTCTAATAGAAAAACACAAGGTGGGCGCCTGGGTGGCTCAGTGGGTTAAGCCTCTGCCTTCGGCTCAGGTCATGATCTCAGGGTCCTGGGATCAGGTCCCACATTGGGCTCTGTGCTCTGCGGGGAGACTGCTTCCTCCTCTCTCTCTCTCTCTGCCTGCCTCTCTGCCTACTTGTGATCTCTCTGTCAAATAAATAAATAAAAATCTGTAAAAAAAGAAAAAAAGAAAAACACAAGGTAACTAAATGAATACAAAGACATGATCCATCTGTATGCTGCTTATTAGAGATTCACCTTGGACCTAAAGACATACAGACTGAAAGTGAAGGAATGGAAAGAGATATTTCATGCAAATGGAAGTGAAAAAAACTGGGTAGCAATACTCTTATCAGATAAAAGACTTTAAAGCATAGACTCTAACAAAAGAAAAAAAAAGTCATTATATAACAATAGGGATCAATCCAAGAAAAGGATATAATATTGTAAATGTCTATGCATGCAACATAGAAGCATCTAAATATATAAAGCAAATATTAACAGTCATAAAGGGAGAAATGGACAGTAATACAATAATAGTAGGGGAATTTAACACCCCACTTAAATCAATGGATAGATCATCTAGGCAGAAAATCAATAAGGAAGTAGTGGCTTTGAATGACACATTAGACAAGTGGACTTAGATATATACAGAACACTCCAGCTAAAAGCAGCAGAATACATATTTTTTTCCAATTTTTTTTGCAATATTCTCTAGGATAGGTCATATGATAGACCACAAAATAAATTTCAAAATTTAAGAGCTTGAAATCACACTAATTGTCTTTTCCAACCACAATGCCATGAAACTAGAAATCAATAAAACAAAACAAAAAAACCTGAAAGAAACACAAACACATGGAGGCTAAATAACATGTTACTAAACAACCAATGGGTCAATGAAGAAATCAAAGAAGACATAAAGAATACCTGGAGACAACTTAAAATGGAAACACTACAATTCAAAATTCCTGGGGTTCAGTAAAAGCAGTTCCAAGATGTAAGTGATACTATCAACATAGTGACAAAGTTCTGCTTCAAGAATAAGGAAAATGTCAAGCAATCTATTCTTACACTTACAGGAACTAAAAAAGAACAAATAGCCCAAAGTTAGCAGAAGGAAGAAAATAACAAAGATCAGAATGGAAATTAAAACAGTATGGAGATTCCTCAAAAAGTTAAAAAAAAAAAAAAGAGTGCTATTGCTGTGTCATAAGCATATGACTACTAGGTATTTATCCAAAGGATACACTATTACTAGGTATTTATCCAAAGGATACAAACATAGTGATCTGAAATGGTATATGCAGTTCAGTGTTTATAGCAGCAATGCCCACAATAGCCAAAATATGGAAAGATCCCATTAACAGATGCATCTATAAAGATGTGGTATATACAGTGGAATATTACTCAGCCATCAAAAAGAATGAAGACTTGCCATTTGTGATGGCATGGATGGAACTACAGGGTATTATGCTAAGTGAAATAAGTCAGAGAAGGACAAATACCATATGATTTCACTCATATGTGGAATTTAAGAAACAAAACAGATGAACATAGGAGAAGAGAAGGAAAAATAAGACAAAAACAGAGAAGGAGCAAACCATAAACGAATCTTAACTATAGGAAACACTGAGGGTTTCTGGAGAGGAGGTAGGTGGGAGGAGGAGTAACTGGGTGATGGGAATTAAGGAGGGCACTTGGTGGAATGAGTACTGAGAGTTGTATGCCAGGTGATGAGTCACTAAATTCTACCTCTGAAATTATTAATACAGTATATGTTAATTATATTGAATTTAAATTTTAAAGAATGCAAACAAATAAAATGAGGATGAAAAACCACAAAAAGATCAAAGAGACTAATAGCTGATTCCTTGAAAATATAAATAAAATTCATAAAACTTTATCCCAACTAATCAAGAAAAAAAAAGAGGACTCAAGTAAATAAAATTAGATGAAAAGGAGGTTACAACTGACCACAGAAATATAAAAATTATGAGATTACTACAAAAATTATAAGCCAAAATATTGAACAACTTAGAAGAAATGAATAAATTCTTAGAAACAAATACAACCTCCTAAGATGGAATCAGGAAGAAATAAAAAATCTGAACAGACCAATTACTAGTAACAAATTTGAACTAGTAATTAAAAAGCTTTCAACAAACAAAAGTTCAGGACTGATGGCTTCACAGGTGAATTCTACCACACATTTAAAAGATACCTATCCTTCTCAAACTATTTGGAAAAAAAAAATAGAGAAGGAACAAATGCTTTCAAAGTCATAATATAAAGTCAGCATTACCCTAATACCAAATCAGATATAGAATATATGCTACAAGAAAATTACAGACCTTTATCCTGACTGAACACAGATTCAATAATCCTTAGCTAAATATTAGCAAACTGAATTCAGAAATGCATTAAAAGACTCATTCCTTTTTAAAAAAGCAAGTGGAATTTATTCCAGGGATGTAAGGATGGTTCAATATATGCAAAACAGTCAATGTAGTACACCAAATTAACAAAATGAAGGATAAAAATCATATGATCATCTCATTAGATACAGAAAAAGCATTTGACAAAATTCAACACCGAGTAAAATAAAAACTCTCAACAAAGTAAGTATGGAAAGATCATATGTCAACATAATAAAGGCCATATATGACAAACCCACAGCTAACATTATATTCAGTAATAAATAATAGAAAGCTTTGGTCTAAGATCAAGAACAAGTCAAGGTTAACCACTTAACCACTTTTATTCAATAATACTGGAAGTCCTAGCTATAGAAATCAGATAAGAAAAAGTAATAGAAGGTATCCATGTTGGTAAGGAAGAAGTAAAACTATTTCCAGATGACAGGATACTACATGTATAAAACTGCAAAGACTCCACAAAAAAATTACAATTAATACATGAATTCAGTAAATTTGCAGAATACAAAATGAATATATAGAAATCCTGTTGTGTTTCTATATGCTAGTGATATACTGGAAAGGAAAATTCTTAAAACAATCTGATTTACATTACATCAAATAAAAAATACCTAAAAATAAATTTAATGAAAGAGGATAAATGACTTATACTCTGAAAACTATAAGAAATGACTGAGGGCAATCAAAGACTCAATGGAAGGATATACATGCTCATGGACTGAAAGAATTCAGATTAAAGTGTGATTCTGTATATGAATACAGATACAATTCAATTATTATCAAAATACCAATAGGATTTTTCATAGAACTAGAACAAAAAAAAAAAAGAAAAAAAAAAACCCTAAAATTTGTATGGAAGCACAAAAAACACCCCAAAGATCCAAGGCACTCTTGAGAAAGAACAAAGCTGGAGGTATAACAATCTCAGATTTCAAGATATACTACAAAGCTATAATAATCAAAACAGTATGATACTGGCACAAAAATAGATACATAGATCCATAGAAATGAATAGAGAGCCCAGAAATAAACCCACACCTATATTGTCAATTAATCTATGACAAAGGAGGCAAGAATACCCAATGGGGAAAAGACAGTCTTTTCAATAAATGGTTCTGGGAAAACTGGACAGCTACATGCAAAAGAATGAAACTGGGCCACTTTTTTATACAATACACAAATATAAACTCAAAATGGATCAAAGATGTAAATGTAAGACATGAAATCATAATCTCCTAAATGAAAACATAGACCATAATCTCTTGGACATAACCTTAGCAGTATTTTTCTGGATATGTCTCCTCAGGCAAGGAAAACAAAAGCAAAAATAAACAATTGGGATTACTTCAAACATAAAAGCTCTTGCACAGCAAAGAAAATCAGCAACAAAATAAAAGGCAACCTACTGAACATGAGAATGTATTTGCATATGATATATCCCATAATGCCCTAATATTCAAAGGATATAAAGAACTCCTCTAACTCAACACAAAAATAAAACAAAATAATCCAATTACAAATTGGCAGGGGATCTGAATGCCATTTTCCCAAAGAAGACATACAGATGGCCAAAAGATACATGAAAAGATGCTTGATATTAATGAGCATGAAAATGGAAATGAAAACCAGAATAAGATGTCACCTTTAACCAGTCGGAATGGCTATATCAAAAAGACCAGAAATAACAAGTGTTGGCGAGGATGTGAAGAAAAGGGTACCTTCACGCACTGTTGATAAGAATGTATATTGGTACAGCCATTACAAAAAAACAATAAGGAGTTTCCTTGAAAAACTAAAAATAGAAGTATCTAATACAATAATTGCACTTCTGGGTAAAAAAAAACAAACACACACTAATTTGAAAAGATATTTGTACCCTTATGGTTTTGGTTTTTGTTTTTTGCACCTTTATGTTTATTGCAATACTATTTACCATAGACAAGATATGGAAAAAACTTAAGTGTCCATCAGTAGATGAATGAATAAAGATGTGATATACATGCACACAATAACATATTACTCAGCAATAAAAGAGAATGTGATCTTGCCACTGTGACAACATAGATGGACAGAGAGGGAATATGCTAAGTGAAATAAGTAAGATAATGAAAGACAAATACCATGTAATTTCACTTATACGTGGAACCTAAAAAACCAAGCATATGATAAAACAAATAACAACAAAAGAAACTGACTTCTCAAGATAGAGAACAAATGAGTGGTTGACAAATAATTGGGATGGGAGTGTAAGTGAAGTAGGTGATTGGGATTATGAGGTACAAACTTCTGGTTATAAAATAAACAATTCACAGAGAGGAAAAATACAACATAGGATATATAGTCAATAATATTGTAATAATTTTGTATGGTGACAGATGTTAAATAAAATAAAATGATTCTACAAAATTATCTAGGATATACTTAAGGATCACATATCTAGTTTTCATTTCTCTGTATTTTTTTAAAAATCTAAATTGCCTAGTCATTATTTAATTATTTGTATATCTATATGTTTATTTTCATCTTTCATAATACTGGCATTTTTCTTGAATCCTGGTGAGTTGTCTTGCAAAATGTCCTTCAATTTGCATTACTAGTCTGACTGTTACTCTATAAATGAGAGTCAAATTTTATGTACATTTTGGTTAGGAATACTATGTAGGTGATGCTTATATCTTCAGAGCATGGCATCAAGGGGTACCCAAGGTCCCCTTATTGGTGATGTTACATTTGAACATTTATTTAATTCGCCATTAGTACCTTGATTTTGAGTTTGCATTCTGTTACTATATTCCATTGTACTGAATGTCTCCTACTGCATGGATACTTTGCATGTACAAAGGTATAAGTTTTTAACTACTTCCAGCAATATTGGGAAGTAAAGAAAATTTTCCTTTTCATCTATTTTCCCAGGAGGTTATCACCCAGTAATTACAGTAATATAGCATTATAAATGCAATAGATAAGAGACTGAGTAAAGCAAAAAATATTATGAGGTCTGCGTATAAAGCTCTGGGCAATGCCATGAAAATAATTGTAAATGAATAAGTAGAGGTGAGCCTTCTTGGCAGCTTGTTTCTTGATTTTGGATTCTGCTGCTTGCCTCAATATTTAACCTGAAATGGTAAGCTGCACTGAATTTATAGACTCCGGCCAAGACATAGCGAAGGTCTGTAGCACTTTCCACTCATATAAATTTTCACTAGGTACTCTCATCACCTTAATCCAGAACTAAATTGTGATTACCCTTTCTTTCTCTCTCCCTTTCTTTTTCCCTTTCTTCCTTTCCTTCTTTTTTTCTTTCTTTCTTTGAAAATCTTTGGGGAAAATAGAAGTTCTCTTAAATAAAGGGAAAAATCATTCATTCAGTTTAGCCATCAAGCACATAGGTTGGTGAACTAGAGATATTTGTGGACAATAATTCTACCACAACAGGAAATTTCACTGTGAAGAGAAGGATAGAAATTGTTCCATTTCACAGAACCTGTAGTCAGATTCCCCTGGTTGTGTTTGCAGAATACCTTTGTTTAAGAACAGGTTGTGGGACCAGTAGCTACATAGCGATTTCTGGCTCTCCATCTTCTAACTATGAGCCTGAACTTCCTCATCTGTAAAATGGAGATAATATATACTTTCCTCACAGACTATGAGGATTAATTAGACAATGTCCCTAAAGTATGAAGAGCACTTCTAACTATACTCGGTGTCAGGCATGTGGATACCAAGAGTAAAGATTTTTACAGTGATTACCTTCAATTTAGATTATATTTCACAAGAATGTGAATGGGCCATATCCAAACTCTGACAACTCAAGTTTCTCTTATATTACTAGCAATATTGTGCAAGGGAAAAGCCCATGATTTTAGGGGAACAGAACGTGGCTGTTCAGGGGAAAGAGATTGGGTTTTGAATCTGACAATTTTAGGTATAATCTTTACCAAAATGTGTTTGGGTACATTATTTAACTCTCAGTCTCAGTTTCCCAATCTATGTAATGTGCATCGTTGCTCTAAAGATTCAAACTACTGCATGGGAAGTAGAGAGCAAAGACAGCTTCTGAGGATCTGGGCTTTCTTCTTCTTCACAGATCAATAGGACTTTGGACCCCCAAGTCTTGAAGCCATTCCTGACCCCTCAGACCCTCAAGTTCCTTGACAGTGAGAGTGGATAATATAGGGCTGCTCACCACTTTTCTCTCATACCCAATCCTGTGCTGGCTTTAAAAAGAAAAAGAAAATGGCTTCATTATGATAACACCCAATATTGTTTTTGTGTTCCACCTAATTTTCTATGAAATTATTGTTTTCATTCATAAACTTTCAATGGTGGAATAAAGTCTGCTAAAAGATATTGTCTCTTTTAATAAAGATTAATTCAAGTAGTACTTATAGGAAGTTATCAAGAAGAAAATAAGACTTAAAGTTTGCTTCTCTGATTTTCTGGACTGTGGTCAGCTCTTAGTGGTTCAGTGATCTGAGATATATATATATACATACATACATACACACACACACATATACATACATATGTACACATTTATCTATCAGGTATAAATATCATATATGTACACACACCAGTTCTACTAGTTATTAGTTTTGTGAAAGTTAATTACATTATACATCTGAACATTTTTAACAATATTCTTAGAAGAAAACATAGCGGTATCTTTTTTACATCAGCTATACCAACATTTTTCTAGATAGGTCTCCTAGGCAAGGGAAACAAATACAAAAACATACTATTTGGGACTACATCAAAATAAAAAACTCTTGCACAGTGAAGGGAATCATCAACAAAGCAAAAAGGCAACCTACTGAATGGAAGAAGATATTTGCAAATGACACATCTGATAAAGGTTTAGTATCCAAATATATAGAGAACTTCTACAACTTAACACACACACACACACACACACACACACACACACACACACAAATCTGACTTAAAATATTCTGACTTAGAAATGGGCAGCAAACATGAACAGACATTCTCCCAAAGAAGACATACAGAAGGTCAACAGAAAAATGAGAAGATGCTTGACATCACTAATCATTAGGGAAATGCAAATCAAAAGCACAGTGATATATCACTTCATACCTGTCAGAATGGCTGGAATCAAAAAGATAAACGAGAAATAAAAAGTGTTGGCAGGGATGTAGAGAAAAAGGAACCCTTGTGCACTGTTGGTGGGAAAGTAAATTGGTACAGCCATTGTGGAAAATGGTATGGAATATTCTAAAAAAATTAAAAATAGAAATTTGATGATACAGTAATTCTGATACTGAATATTCACCCAAATAAATGAAAACACTAATTCAGAAAGATCCATGCACCCCTGTTTATTGCAGCATTATTTATAACATCTGAGCTATGAAAGCAACCTAAGTGTCCATTGTCAAATAAAGAAGATGTATACATATACAATGAGATATCACTCAGCCATAAAAAAGAGGAGATCTTGCCTCTTGTGACAACATAGATAGTTCTAGAGGGTACTATACTAACTGAAATATGTCAGAAAGACAAATACCATATTTTTTCACTTATATATGGAATCTAAAAAACAAATGAATAAACAAAAAAAAAGCAGAATGAGACCTTAAATACAGAGAACAAGCTGATGGTTGCCAGAGTGGAGATAGTTGGGAGATTAGCAAAGTAGATGAAAAAGAATGAGAGGTACAGGCTTATACTTATGAAATGACTAAGTCATGGGAAATGTGGAGTATGGGAAATATAGTCAATGGTTTTATGTAGCATTGCATCATGACAGATGTTATAGAAGTGTTGAATAAGGTATAGAGGTGTTGAATCACTTTTGTATACCTGAAACTAATGTAACATTGTATATCAACTACACTCAAATGAAATAGAAAGAAAGAAGAAAAGGAGGAAAGAAGGAAGGAAGGAAAAATGGATGGATGGATTTAGGGAGGAAAAAGTAAGGAAACTGCAGATCTATCCATATATATTGATCATATTCTGCATTTCTGAATAGAATAATAACAATATATTATGGAAGCAGAGACAGCTATGAGAAATAATTTGTTGGATCCTTCTCTTGGCATTAGAGCCATTAGAGCATGTTTCTTAGCCAGGAAATCTGACTCCCTGCCCCAAACTGGCTAGGTAGATTTCTCTAGTTCAGTATTCCTTATAGGTCCCTTATTATCACCAGGAAAAAAAAAATTTCTAAGTGTATATGTGTGCCTACATTCTCATAGCAGTTGTTTTGGTAGCAGATCTTCACTGCACTTTGTTCTGATTTTTGCCTGGGTGATACTCCTAGTGGGCTTGAATCAAACAAGCCACTATGCTCTAAGCTTAAGGTTTTTTTCTGATGATTCAATCCACTTGAAACCTCTCCATTCAGTTTAGAAACTCCATTTAATTTGTTAAGAGCCAATTTAGGGATATCTGCCTCTTAAGCCATCCTTCCCAAACTCTGTTTACCAAGTTAATTTGTTTATTTTGAGGATCAAGCCCACTTGCATTGGATTAATCTCAGCTATTTGGGACCTGTTCATCCACACTGCATGTTGTTCTGTGCTTAATGGCCCTTGTCTCAGGGCAGGAATGAAGGAAAATGGATTGGGAAGAAGCATATGGGGCTTTTTCTTTCCTGATTTGCCTTTGTTATATCACCCATTATTGCATTGGAAATTCCAAATCTAGAGATAGAATAAGGTAGTAGAAGATTATTGCTTATCCTCCATTCTTTCTTTCCTGCAGGTGAGGCACATCAGGTAGAAGGATAAAATATGTTTAATTTGGATGTTTTGAATTTGAGCTTGTAACCAAATTTCCAAGGGGAAGTGTTTTGAAAATAGTTGAAAGAAAAAGTTAGAATAGACATAGGAGATCTGCACTGGATAGGTAGTTTTGCAATCTAATCTCAACAGTTTAATGGATGAAATCCTAAAAACATTTAAGCTCTGTAAGGAAGTAAGGGGGAAAAAGAGCATTTAAAGGTCAAGTAAGGCAAATAAATAACCATATATTATATATATTTACTAAAATTCTACAAAATATTCATTTTAATTTTTATGATCATGATCAATATTTCTATTAAAAAGAGGAGGAAGACACAGAGATGGGTTATTTATAGCATTGGTGGAAGATAATGAAATTAAAATACCAAGGAAGAGGAATGTTTCCAGTAGAGTCTCAAATATGTATCAAAGAGGTGTGTCAAATATTTACCACATAGAGTATTACATATGGTCCAGAAAGAACAATGATACTGACGGACAGAAATTCACGGGACTTGGCAAACAGAAGAGGTCATTGGCAATGATGGTTATCGATTGGCAGTGGGCACAATCAGATCATGAGTAATTATAATGAAAATAAGTCAGGAATTGGGGACATTTGTTTACATTGTTGGCATAAAAAGAAAGGGTGCCAAAAAAGAAAGAAAGAAAGAAAGAAAGGGTGCTATTGATTGCTAAGTAGAAAGAGCACTTAAAAGAAGTGGAAAAGAATTACTAACCAAGGGAAATGAAATATTTTGGAGTTGGGGTGGAAGGGAATGGATGGACTAGAGCTTGTATTGAGAAAAAAAAATTGAATTGTTGGAGGGTGGTAAGGGTGGGTGGTAAACATAAGAAAAAAGGAGGGGGTATAAGAGTTTTCTCAAGGTTTGTTCTTTGTGAGAACTCAGTCTAAAAGGGTGTGGAGCCTTCAACATCATACAAGAACTCGCCCATCTTCACCTCTTAATAGCTCTTACTAGACATTGTTTATGTCTCCATTTCAAAGGTTCTATCTTCTTTCAAACATCAGTTGAAACTTTCCATTTTTCTTTGGCCCCCTATTTATATTTTATTTTCCTATACATCTCACAATGTGGTTTGCTATCACATATAATTGTGTCACAAGAATAGGGTCAAGCACGATGAGCCTCATGACCAGTAAAGCTCATGCTGCAGGAATGAAATGATCACTCTTATTCAATGCTTAAATATATATAAGGAAAATTCTTTTCAAAGCTGTCCATAAAATCTTTATGATGATGAATTATACCAGAAATATAAGTTGGATAAAAAGAAAAATAATATTTTATTTTGTTAAAGGTGAGGGTTTTAAAAATAAGATTATTTTTCTGAATTGATTTATCAGGTAAAGGGTTTTGGGTTTTTGATTTTTTATTTTTGGCTCGAATTCAATAGACTGCATAAAATCAAATTCAATTTTTGTCATCTCTCCCCACCTCCCTCCCCCTACAAGTGTTAAAAGATGTGACTAAGACTGAGATTTTGTTATAAAAACACAGAAAGTGTGATTAAAGCATCTACAGAGATTACTAGAGGAGAGTCTTATTGTTAATAACCCTCTTTGATTTTTGTGCAGATGCAGTGGACGTGGGATTTTGACTCAATGTAAGTACCTTCCCAGTTATAGTTAGAATTGAACAAAAACAGTGATCAATAGTTCCCCCCCCCCCAATTGGGGATATGAGAAGTTTGCGATAGGAATTATATTTTGGGATAAGAGTGCAAGGAAGTTATTTGGAAAAAAAGATTTAATCATAGCCATTATGATAATTTGATCTGGGTGAAAGATGGTCTTTTAAATAAGCTTTTTATTTAATCCACCTGAATTCAGCTCATGTATGTTTGTGTGTGTGTGTGTGTGTGTGTGTGTGTGTAATCCCCACAGCAATGTTTGGTGTGATTTATGTTATTTTCTTGTGTTTCTAATTTTGTGACTTTGTGATATTTACGTCAGTACCAATAACCAGAGAGAAACATTTGTTCACTCTATTCTTTCTCACACTATGGACTGATTCATACAAATTGAGGCAGGATGTAGAAAATGTTTCATTAATTTCAGACAGGTCATGAGGTTGAAGAAACATATATGGTGTTAATTGAAAATATCTGGTTGTATGCAGTCTCCTTCTTAATTTCCCAGGCTAAAACCTTGCTGGCTTTTTCTCTATTGTCACGTAATGCATGTCTCATGTTTTTTTGTTTTTTGTTTTTTTAATTAGCTTTGGGTTCCTGAGGAGTTGAAACATTATATTGAAACTTGCCTTAAACCAAATTATTATAAAGCATTTGACTGTGTGAATGTTTCATTTCTCTGCCACATCTTTTATCTAGTTTATTTAGGTTGAAAAGATTAATTCAAGTTCACCTGGATTTTAGATATTCTGCATGAAATAGCTAACAGAAAGTCATAGCCTGTTTCTCAAATTTCTTGTGTAATTTCATAATGAAAAATATCTATGATTCTCAATTTTAAGAGCTATGTCATATAATCCTCATATGTCATATACTTCTCATATATAAGATTGGGAAAAATAACACTATTTGACAAAGTGACAGGCTGTTATACTCATGGAACTTAGATCTGATAAATCATCCTAAAGAGATGAGTGTGTATACAGCAACTTTCAAGATACCCATATAAGGGACTATAAATATGAGTCTTTAAAAAATTGTTTTATTTTATGTATTTGTTTCTGATGGACTTTTTGTGGGACTATATTTCATAGAAAGTAGAAATTTTGGTAAACTTTGTGATTAAACTATAAAATGTATAATAATCATTATGTTTACTCATTTTTCATCTTCTGTATGTAAATAACTGAAACTGCTACATATGTAACACAAATTGGATTGAATGAAATGCTAGAGAATTTGGAAGCTGGGGCTAGTGAAATGCCTTTTGTTTGCATTCTAGCTTGTGGAACTCCAGTCATTTTAACCAGAGAAGTGACTAGTTCTTAGAAGCCTGATCAAATCCTGTAATTCTAAAGGATCATTCATCTTATGGATGTGGACTTCCAGAAACAATACCCTACTATCATCTCCTCTGTCAGTACAAGTAAACAGAGAAGTCCCCTTTCTTTGTTTTTTCCCCCTTATCTACCTACTTGTCTCTTTGTTAGCATACGTAGAAACATTTCAAGTTTCTCACTTCCCCTTTATCTTCTACTTTAGACCTAAAATCACTTCTGGAACTTTCTGTAGGGGAAAAGGGGTCACAAAAGTGGCCTGTTTCCTACTTATGCAATTTGCCTTCTCAAAGATTACTCATATGGCTATATAACACTTTACTAATTTACTTTTAAAATGCACACAATTTTATGGTTTAATAACTAAAATAATATGTGCTCATGGCAAAAAAAGGCACAAATTTTTAAAATTAAATTTGTAAAATAAAAAATTTATATTTGAATTTAAGCTATTATCACCTTAAAATAAAGTGTTATAGATAGGAGATATTTTATATAAACTTGCAGTGACCACAAAGAAAATGTCTATAGAAGATCCTGAGCTTACCTCCTCCCATGGGACACACCAAGACAATAACTATATATGTATTGCAACTCACTCTGAATATGATCTGACACTGACAGAGCAGATCTTCCGCAGCTAAAGTCATGAAGAATCCTGCATCAAAAAGGGTAGGTATGGAGGAGACACAGCTGGGAACCAAAACCCTGGCACTGAAAGCAAGCAGGAGAATCACAAGAATGAATGAGGGGATCAAGTTCCACACTGGGGTCTCTGACCCTGGGGTACAGAACTAGGAAGACAAGTCCTCATAATGTCTACCTTTGAAAATCATGGGTACTTAACTCTGGGAGTTTTAAAAATCAATGGGGCTTTATTTTCTGAGAGCTAGAGGGCCACAGGAAACCAGGGATTTGCTCTTAAAGGGCCAGCACACATTTTCACTAGGCCTGAGACACAGCACAGAAGTAGTAGTTTGAAAAGCAGCTGGGTAATACATGAAGATTTATTGATTTAGGGTATGTGCCAGAGGGGCAGGTATCTGCAGGTATTAGGTATCTGTTTTTATAGAAACAGATGTGTTGCCAAGAACCATTTTTCTTGCATTTTGTTTTTCAGTCTAGCTAGACAGATGCTTGCAGGATCCCATTTTGAAACTCCATCTACCTTGCTAGCATCACTTGCCCTGCCCTACCATTTTCCCTCAGACCCATTCCACTCAACCCACCCACCCCAGCAAGGGCCATTTCAAAATATTTCTTACCAATCACATATGGTGATAGTCTTGGTCAGGACCAGCATCCCACAAAACATTTATCACCCCATGACACCTGATGGGCAGCCCCAGCTGTGATAGCTGTCCCTCCAAAGTGACTCGAGGTGGGAGGGAGGGGTGCTAAATCTACACAGGTGCATGCATGGAGCAAGGTCATTGCAGGTAACTGACCTTGGGGTCAGGGGAGAAGACTGGACATACCCACCAGCAAAACAACAGGGGCTAGATCAGAGCTCAACCAGTTATACAAAGGACAAGCCCTCCCCACAAGTGCCACCGCAGCAGATGAGGTGGATCACTTAGCCATCTGGGCTGAGGGCCACCACCCACCAATAGCATGTCCACAGCAGTTCCCACTCAACCACAACAGGACACAAGCATCCCATGCAGGTGAAAACCCTGGTGCATCTGATTCTGGTGATCAAGGGGAATTGAACTACAGGGCTCCACAAAATTCCTTTTTCATAAGGTCACTACTTTCAAGACCAGGAGAAATAGCTGCCCTACCAAGTATGTATAAAACAAACACAGAGAGTAAGACAAAATGAGTAGACAAAAGAATATGTTCCAAAAGAAAGACCAAGACAAAACCACAGCAAAAAAAGTTAAATAAAATGCAGTCTGCATTTATAAAGATAGTTCAGAGTAATGGTCATAAAGATACCAGGCTTGAGAAGATAGTGGATGAACTTGGTGAGAACTTCAACAAAGAGATAGGAAATATTGAAAAGGAGCAGTCAGAGCTAAGGAATAAACTGATAGGAAAAAATACACTTGAGGGAAACAACAGTAGAACAGAGGATGCAGAGGAATGGATTAAGGCTCTAGAAGACAGCATAATAGGAAGCAATGAAGTTGGACATCAAAAAGAAAAAAGAATTTAGAAAATGAGAATAGATTAAGTGACCTTTGTAATAATAACAAAAAAACAACATTTGCAATATAGGTGTTCCAGAAGGAGATGAGAGAGAGAGAAGGGGGCAGAAAACTTACCTGAGGAAATAATAGCTGAGAACTTCCCTAATCTAAAGAAGAAAACAGACATCCAGGTCCAGGAAACACAGAAGTACCAAAACAATATGAACTAAAGTGGTCTATACTACAACGCAGTAGTTAAAATAAGAAAAATTAAAAAGAAGGGGTACCTGGGTGGCTAAGTGGGTTAAGCCTCTGCCTTTGGCTCAGGTCATGATCTCAGGGTCCTGGGATTGAGCCCCAGGTCAGCTTCTCAGCCCAGCAGGGCGCCTGCTTCCCCCTCTCTCTCTCTGCCTGCCTCTTGCCTACTTGTGATCTCTGTCAAATAAATAAATAAAATATTAAAAAAAAAAGAAGAAGAAAGAAAGAAAAAGGCAATCTTAAAAGCAGCAAGAGAAAAGCAAACCATTACGTACAAGGGAAATTCCATTAGGCTATCAGCTGATTTTTCAATGAAACTTTGCAAGACAAAAGACAGTGGCATGATAAATTCAAAGTACTGAAAGAAAAAAATCCTTCAACCAAGAATACTCTACCCAATATGATTATCATTCAGAACTGAAAGAGAAATTGAGTTTCCCAGACAAACAAAGGAGCTCATTATCATGAAACTGGCCTTATAAGAAATGTTAAAGGGACTTCTTTGAGTGAAAAGGCCATAACTAGACATAAGAAATTACGAAAGGAAAAAAATTTCACTGGTAAAAAGAAACATACAGTAAAAGTAGTAGATCATTTATAAAGCTGGTTTGAAGATTAAAACAAAAAAGGAGTGAAATTAATTGTATCTATAAAATTAGAAAAAGAATACATAAAACACAAGGGTATAAAATATGGCTTTTAGAATGTGTTCAAACTTAAGTGACCATTAAATTAATATGGATTGCTATATATTTAGGATGTTAGATATAAACTCCATTGTAACCACAAACCCAAAATCAATAGTTCACAAAAGAAGAGGAAGATAGCACACATAAAACTGTAAGTCATCAAACATAAACAAAGAGAACAAGAGAAGAAAGGAAAAGGACTAAAAGAAAGAAATAAAAAACCAACCAACCAACCAAAAAACAGCCACAAAACAAGTAACAAAATGGCAATACATACAATACCATCTTGAATGATAGCCTTTTGGGATAGAGTATTCTTGGCTGCAGATTTTTCCCTTTCAGCATTTTGAATACAACATGCCACCCTTTTCTGGTCTGCAAAGTTTAGGCAGAAAAAATTGCTGATAGCCCTGTGGGGATTCCCTTATATATAACTATCTCTTTTGCTGCTTTAAAAATTTTTTTTATCACTACTTTCTGCCATTTTAATTACTATGTGTCTTGGCATTGACTTCCATGGGGTGAATATTTGGGGGATCTCTTTGCCTCCAGGATCTGGATATCTGTTTCCTTTCCCTTATCTCTCTCCTTAAATCCCTGTAATGTGGAAGTTATTATGCTTGATGGAATCACTGAATTACCTAAGACTATTCCCAGTTTGCACAATTTTCTTTTCTCCCCTTTGCTTAACTTGGTTATATTCCATTACTCTGCTTTCCAGGCCATTAACTCATTCCTCTGCTTCATATAGCCCTCTACTTATTATATTTAGTGTATTTTTAATTTTACTTATTGTGTTATTGATCTCATTATATCTAGTGTATTTTTAATTTCACTTATTGTGTTATTGATTTTTAAATCTCTGTTAAGGGTCTCACTGGTGTCCTCCACTCTTTTCTCTAGTCCCGTGAGTATGTTTATGATCATTACTTTAAATTTTCTTGTTTTTAAAAGATTTTATTTGTTTTATTTGTCAGAGAGAGAGAGAGCGAGAGCACAACAGGGGGAGTAGCAGGCAGAAGAAGAAACAGGCTCCCTGCTGAGCAGGGAATCCGATGTGGGACTCAATCCCAGGACCCTGGGATAATGACCTGAGCCAAAGGCAGATGCTTAACTGACTGAGCCACTCAGGTGTCCCTACTTTAAATTTTCTATCAAGCAATCACTATTAATTTTGTTTTGATCACTTGCAGTTGTTTGGTCATTTCATTTAGGAGATGTTTCTCTCTCTCCTTTTGACTGACTTTCTGTGTCCATTTTTATGTGTTAGGAGTCTAGAGATAAAGGAGTCTAGAGATAAAGGGTTTCTCAGACAAAGAAAAACTAGAGGAGTTCTTGACTGTTAAGCCAGTCTCACAAGAAATATCAAAGGGGTGTCTGAGTGGAAAAGAAGAACATAAGTGAGAGAATGAAAAATAAAAAAGCATAGAAGCAATAAAAATAAACATTTTTGTAAAAGCCAAGGTATTCATAAAACCAAAGGATGTAAAATATGACACCATATACCTAAAACATGGGAGAGAGAGGAAAAAGAATGGGACAAAACTTAAGCTACCATCAACATAATATAGACTACTATAATGCAGAAGATATTGTATATAAACCTAATGGTAACCACAAATCAAAACCACTGATAAATTTAAAAAAAAATTAAAAATGAAAAAAAAAATTAAAAACCCCACTAATGCAAAGAATACAGAGAAAGGAATCCAAGTATATCACTAAAGATAGCCAATAAACCATGAAAGAGAGAAAGAGGAGAAAGGATCAGAGAAAACCTATAGAAACCACTAAAAACAAAACAAGTTTACAAATGGCAATATATACATATCTGTCAATAATTACTTTAATGTAAATGGACTAAATGCTCCAAAAACAAGACATAGGGTGACAGAGTGGGGGGTGGGGAAGACCTATCTATATGCTGCTTAGAAGAGAAATATTTCAGATCTAAAGATACCTGCAGATTGAAAGTGAGGGGATGAATAAACATTTATCATGCAAATGGGTGTCAAAAGAAAGCTGGGATAGCAATACTCACATTGGATGAAATAGACTTTAAAACAAAGACTGCAAAAACCTCCCCAAAAAACCAGAGTCCAGGGCCAGATGGCTTCCTAAGGGAATGATACCAAACATTTAAAGAAAAACTAATACCTATTCTTCTGAAAGGTATTTCAAAAATAGAAATAGAAGGAAAACTTCCAAATTCATTCTACGAGGCCAGCATTACCTTAACCCCCAAACCAGGCAAAGAGTCCATCAAAAAGAATTACAGACCAATATCCTTGATAAACACGGATGCCAAAATACTCACCAAGATACTAGCCAATGGGATCCAACAGTACATTAGAAGATTATTCACCCCAACCAAGTGGGGTTTATTCCTGGGACAGAAGGGTGATTCAATATTCACAAATCAATCAATGTGATAGATCACATTAATAAAAGAAAAGACAATAACCATATGATCTTCTCAATTGATGCAGAAAAAGCATTTGACAAAATACAGCATCCTTTCTTGATTAAAACTCTTAAAAATGTAGGGATAGAGGGGATGTATTTCAATATCATAAAAGCTATCTATTAAAAGCCCACAGTGAATATCATTCTCAATGGAGGAAAAACTGAGACCTTTTCCCTTAAGCTCAGGAACATGACAGAGATGTCCACTTTCACCATTATTGTTCAACACATAGGAGTCCTAGCCTCAGCAATCAGACAACAAAACGAAATAAAAGGCACTCAATTGGTATGTATGTGGTAAGATTTACGCTAAAGTCCATTGGGGTTTTGTTTTATAGCCCTGCCTGGGAACACTTGAAAATAAATTAACCTTTTACCAAAAAAAAAAAAAAAGGCACTCAAATTGGAAAAGTCAAACTTGCTCTTCACAGATGACATGATACTGCAAAGGATCATAGAGGAAGGGAGGGATTCACCAAGTAAAGGATGTAAAATATGACACCATATACCTAAAATGTGAGGGGAGAAGGGTAAGGATTGGATACAAATATAAGTGACCATCAATTTAATATAGACTGTTATATGCATAAGATGTTATATTCAAACCTACTAGTAACCAAGAATCAAAAACCAGTCATTGATATGCAAAAAATAGAATCTGAATATATCACTAAAGAAAGACAGCAAACCATGAGAGAGCAAGAAAAGAAAGTAACAGAGAACTGCAAAAATAACAATAAACAAGGAATAAAATGACAATAAATCTTATCAATAATTACTTTAATAAATAATAATAATAAAAAGACAATCCAACATGAGGATATAACAAATGTAAATATTTTGCACCCAACATGGGAGCATCCAAATACATAAAACAGTTAATAACATACATAAAGGAAGTAATCAGTAGTAATACAATAATAGTAGGAAACTTTAACACCACACTTACATCAATGAATAGATCGCCCAAACAAAACAAACAAATAAACAAACATCAAAATCTTTGAGAGGCAGGAAAAATTGCTGTATGAGGGAAGTTTATAATAATAAAGGCCTATCTCAAGAAGCAAGAAAAATCTCAAACAAAATAAACGTATACATAAAGGAGCTAGAAAAAAAACAAACAAAATTCCAAAGTAGTCGTTGGAAGGAAATAATGAAAATAAGAATGGAAAAATAAGAATGGAAATAACACTTACATTGGATAAAACAGACTTTAAAACAAAGACTGTAAAAAGAGACAAGGAAGGACACTATATAATAATAAAGGAGAAAAATCCAACAAGAGGATATAACAGTTTTAAATAATTATGCACCCAACATGGAAGCACCCAAATATGTAAGACAGCTAATAACAAATATAAAGAAGATAATCAATCATAACATAATAATAGTAGGGGACTTTAACACCCCCACTTACACCAATGGACAAATCATCCAAACAGAAAATCAACAAGGAACTAGTGGCTTTGAATGACACATTGGATCAGATGGATTTAACAGATATATCAAAACTTTCCATCTTAAAAGCAGCAGAATACACATTCTTTTCAAGAGATCATGGAACATTCTTCAGAATAGGTGACCTATTAGGCCACAAAATAAACCTCAGCAAATTCAGAAATAGCAAAGTGATATCATGCTTCTTTTCTCACCACAACACCATGAAACTATAAATCAACCACAAGAAAAAAAATATATGGAAAGAGAATAAATATATGGAGGTTAAATAACTACTACTAAACAATAACTTGGCCAACCAAGAAATCTAAAATTATATGGAAACAATTGAAAATGAAAACACAATGGTCCAAACCTTTTGGATGCAGCAATAGTGGTTCTAAGAGCCAACTTTATAGACATACAAGCCGACACCAAAAGCAGGAAAAATCTCAAATAAACAATCTTACCCTACACTCTAAAGGAGCTAGAAAAAGATCAAAATCCCAACCAGAAGAAGAAAGGAAATAATAAATATTAGGACAGAAATAAATAAATGATATAGAAATTAAGGAAAAAAAAAAACCAATAAAACAGGTCAATGAAACCAGGAGTTGGTTCTTTGAAAAGATAAATGAAATTGACAAACCTCTAGCCATATTCATCAGAGAAAGAGAATGAGAAATGATTCAAGCAAAATCATAAATGAAAGAGAAGTTAACAACCACCACCACAGAAATACAATTGTATGAGAATAATATGAAAACTGTATGTCAACAAATTACACAACCTAATAGAAATGGATAAATTCTTAGAAACACATTTACCAGCAAGGAGATTGAATCAGTAGTCCAAAAAAATCTCAACAAACAGAAGTTCAGAGCCAGACAGCTTCACAGCCAAATTGTATCAAACATTTAAAGAAGCATTAATACCTATTGTTCTTAAGCTACTCCAAAAAATATGAGAAGGGAAAAATTGCAAATTCACTCTATGAGGCCAGTGTTACCCTGATACTAAAACCAGGTAAAGACACCACAAAAATAGAGAACAACAGGCCAATATCTCTGATGAACATAGATGTAAAAATCCTCAATAAAATTTAGCAAGCATTAAAAATAATCATTCATTATGACTAAGTGGGGTTTATTCCTCAATGCAAGGCTGGTTTAATTCTCACAAATCAACATGACACATCACATCAACAAGAGAAAGGACAAAAACCATATGATCATTTCAATAGATGTAGAAAAAGCATTTGATAAAATACATCTTTACACGATAAAAACTCTCAACAAGGTAGGTTTAGAGGGAACACACCTCAGCTTAATAAAGGCCATATATGAATTTCCCCTAAGATCAGGAAAAGAAAAGGATGTCCATCACTTTTATTCAACATAATACTAGGAGTCCTAGCCATAGCAATCAGAGAAGAAATAAAATGCATCCAAATTGGTAAGGAAAAATTAAAACTGTCATTATTTGCAGATGACAGGATATAGAAAACCTAAAGACACCACCAGAAAACTACTAGACCTGATAAATGAATTCAGTATTATAGCAGGATACAAAATCAATATACAGAAATCTGTTGCATTTGTATACACTAATAATGAAGCGGCAGAAAGAGGAAAACTGAATGGGAAGAAATCAGAGAGGCAGACAAACCATGACAGACTCTTGACTCTGGAAAACAAATTGAGGGTGTGGAAGGAAAGGTGGGTGGGAGGATGTGGTAACTAGATAATGGACATTAAAGAGGGCACGCGATGTAGTGAGCACTGGGTGTTATACACAACTGATGAATCACTGAACACTACGCCAAAAACTAATGATGTACTGTATGTTGCTAATTGAATTTAAATTAAAAAAAAAAGAGAAAGAAAAATTTTCATTTATAATTGTATCAAAAAAGTAAAAAATACCTAAAAATAACAAAGTTGGTTTAAGACATTTACTCTAAAAACTATAAAAAGTTTATAGTCTAAAAACTAAATAAAAGAAATTAAAAAAAAATTAAGATGACACGCATAGAAGGATATTCCATGGACATGGTTTGGAAGAACCAATGCTAATCCATACAACCCAAAGTAATCAACAGATTTATGCAATCCCCATCAAAATACCAACAGCATTTTTCACGACCTGGAAGAAACAATCCTAAAATTTATGTGGAAGCACAAAAGACCTCAAATAGCCAAAGGAATCTTGGAAAAGGTAAATACAACCAGAGGTATCACAATCCAGATTTCAAGATATACTACAAAGTTGCATTAACTAAGATAATATGGTACAAGCACAAAAACAGACCCGTAGACCAATGGACAGAATGAAAACCCTAAAATAAACTCACAGTTATATGGTTAAATAATCTTTAATGAAGGAGGAATGTATATGCCATAGGAAAAGGACTTTCTCTTCAATAAATGGTGTTGAGAAAAACTAGACATCTACATGCAAAAGAATGAAATTAGACCACTGTTTTACACCATACACAAAATGGATTAAGGTCCTATGTGAGACACTTAAAACATCAAAATCCTAGAAAAGAACACAAGCAGCTGTCTCTGACATAGACTAAAGCAAAATTTTTCTGGATGTGTCTCCAGAAGCAATGGAAGCAAAAGCAAAAATAAACTATTGGGACTAAATCAAAATAAAAAGTTTCTGTGCAGCAAAGGAAACAATCTACAAAACTAAAAGAGAGTCTACTGAATGAGAGAATATATTTGTAAATGACATATCTGATAAAGAGTTAGTATCCAAAATATATAAAGAATTTCTATAACTCAACATACACACAAAAATGAATCTAATTTAAAAATAGACAGAAGGGGCACCTGGGTGGCTCAGTGGGTTAAAGCCTCCACCTTCAGCTCAGGTCATGATCCCAGGGTCCTGGGATTGAACCCCGCATCGGGCTCTCTGCTCAGTGGGGAGTCTGCTTCCCTTCCTCTCTCTGCCTGCCTCTCTGCCTGCTTGTGATCTCTGTCAAATAAATAAATAACATTTTTAAAAAATAATAAATAAAAAATAAAAAAAATAATAAAAATAAAAATAGGCAAAAGACATGAACATACATTTCTCCAAAGAAGACATATGTATTGCCAAGAGGCACATGAAAATATGCTAAACATCACTGATCACCAGGGAAATGCAAATCAAAATCACATTGCGATACCTCCTCATACCTGTCAGAATATCTAAAATCAAAAATACAAGAAAACAAGTATTGGGGAGAATGTGGCAAAAATCCTCTTTCACTATTGGTGGGAATGCAAACTGGTACAGCCTTTAACAATAAGAGTATGGAAATTTTTCAGAAAATTAAAAATTGAACTATGATAGGATCCAGTAATTCCACTGCTAGGTATTTACATAAAGAATACAAAAACACTAATTCAAAAAGATATACATACTCCTATGTTTATTACAATACTAAATACAATAACAAAGATATGGAAGAAACCCAGGTGCTCATCAATAGATGAATAGATAAAGAAGATGCGGTATATATACACAATGGAAAATTACTTGGCATAAAAAAAAATGAAATCTTGCCATTTGTAACCACATGGTTGGATTTAGAGGATATAACACTAAGTGAAGTCAGTCATTCAGAAAAAGGCAAATACTATGTGATTTCATTCATATGTGTAATTGAAGAAACAAAATCAGTGAACAAAAGAAAAAGGAGTTAAACCAAAAAAGACTCTTAAGTATAGAGAACAAATTGATGGTTATTAGGGGGATTATGGATTGAGAGATGGGTGAAATAGGTGAAGAAGATTAAGGGTACACTTACCATGATGAGTACTAAGTAATGTGTAGAATTGTTCTACCAGTATATTGTACACATGAAACTAACAATGCACTGTATGTTAACCATACTGAAATTAAAATTAAAAACAAACACTTTAAACTCTTTAAAAATGGATTAAAGACCTAAATGTGAGACCTGAAGCCATAAAACTCCTTAAAGAAAATGTAGGTAGTGATCACTTAGACATCAACCTTAATATTTTTCTGGCTATGTTTTGTCAGTCATAGGAAACAGAAGCAAAAATAAACAATTGAGACTACATCAAACTAATCAGCTATTTTGCAACAAAGGAAATCATCAAGAAAATGAAAAAGCAACTCACTGAATGATAAAAGATATTTGAAAATCTTATATACCATAAGGGCTTAATAGCCAATATGTATAAAGAATTTATACAATTCAATGCCCCCCAAAAATCCTAATCTGATTGAAAAATGGGTAGACCTGAATAGACAATTTACCAAAGAAGAAATACAGATAGCCAACAGACACATGAAAAGATATTCAACATCACTAATTATCAGGGAAGTGCAAATCAAAACCACAATGAGATATTACTTCATGCCAGTCAGAATGGTTAGTATCAAAAACAACAAGAAATAGGAAATGTGAGCATGTGCAGAAAAAACAATCTTTGTGCTCTTTTGCTGGGAATGAAAATTGTTGCAAACACTGGAAAATAGTATGGAGGTTTCTCAAAAATAAGAATAGAAATATCATGTATTAGGGAAATACAAATCAAAACCATAGTGAGATACCACTTCACATTACTCAGAAGGGCTAAAATTAAGTCAGGAAACAACACGTATTGGCAAGGATATGGAGAAAGGGGAACCCTCCTACCCTGTTAGTGGGAAAGGAAGCTTGTACAGCCACACTGGAAAACAGTAAGGAGGGTCCTCAAAAAGTTGAAAATAGAGCTACCCTATGACCAATTGCTTTACTGGGTATTTATCCTAAAGATAAAAATGTAGTGAGGGGCATGTGCACCCCAATTTTTATAGCAGCAATGTCCACAATAGCCAAACTAGGAAAGAGCCTAGATGTCCATCAACAGATGACTGGTTGAAAAAGACATGATATACATATATATCACATCTTCTTACATCACATATATATATATATATATATACACACACATATATGATATATATATATGATATACATATATATGTGTATATATATGTATATCACATATTCTTCATCTATATATGTACACACACACGCACGCGCGCGCGCACACACACACACACACACACACACACACACTGGAATACTATGCAGCCATCAAAAACCTGAAATCTTGCTATTTGCAACATGGATGGAACTAGAAGGTACTATTCTAAGCGAAATAAGTTAATCAGAGAAAGACAATTATCATATGATCTCACTGATATGACAAATTTGAGAAACAAGACGGAGGATCACAGGGGAAGGGAGGAAAAATAAAACAAGATGAAACCAGAGAGGGAGATAAACCATAAGAGACTCTTAATCTCAGGAAACAAACAGAGGTTTGCTGGAGAGAAGGGGGTGGGAAGGATAGGGTGGATGGGTGATGGACACTGGGTTGGGGGTAAATGCTATGGTGAGTGCTGTGAATTTTGTAAGATTGATGAATCACAGACCTGTACCCCTGAAACAAATAATACATTATATGTTAATAAAAAAAATATCATGAATCCCAGCAGTTCCAGTACTGCATATTTACCCATTAAAAAAGGAAAATTAATTAAAAAAGAAGTTACGCACCCCAAATTACAGCATTACTTACAATAGCCAAGATATGGAAACAACCCAATTGTACATTGAGGGATGAGTGGATAAAGAAGATCTGGTGTATTACTCAGCCACTAGAAGAAATGGGATCTTGCCCTTTGTAACAATATGGGTGGACCTTGAGGGTATTATGTTAAATGAAATAAGTCCGACAGAGAAGGATGAATGCCATATGATTTCATTCTATATGGAATCTAAAAACCAAGTGAGCAAACAAAAAATATTTTAAAGCTCATAAATATAGAGAACAAACTAGTGGTTGCTAGAGGGGATGGATGTAGAGGTTAAGTAAAGTAGTTGAAGTGGATTAAAAGGCACAAACTTCCAGTTATAAAATAAATAAATCATGTGATTCAAAGTACAGCATAGGGAATGAGTCAATAATGTGCTAATAACTTTTTGTTGTTTATTGTTTTTGTTTTTTGATGAATGGCAACTATACTTATCATAGTGAGCATTTTGAAATGTATATAATTCTGGAACCCCTGAAACTGACCTACTATTATAAGAAGAAAAAAAAAAGAGAGAGAAGGATGCTCACTTTTACCACTTATATTCAACATCGTACTAGAAGTCCTAGATGGAGTGTTTAAGCCAGAAAAAGAAATACAAGGCATCCAAATCAGAAACTAAGAAGTAAAATTATATCTGTTCATGAATGACATGATTTATATGTAGAAAACCCTGAAGATTCCACAAAGAAGCCTGCTAAAACAAATTTAAAGTTTCCAGCAAAATTGCATCATATAAAATCAATATACCAATATCAGTTGCATTTCTATACACTAAAAATAAATAATACAAAGAGAAAATATAGAAGATAATCCCAATTTACAGTGGCATCAAAAAGAGTAAAATTCCTAATGAACTTAAACAGTTGAAAGACAGGTATATTGAAAACTAAGATATTGCTGAAAGTAGTTAGACACAAATAATGGAGACATCCTGTGTCATTGATTGTGAAAGACTTATTAATATGGTGAAATTATGAAAATGATCATGCTATACAAAGCAATCTAAAGATATGGTAGAATATCAAAATCGCAATGGCATCTTTTTTGCAGATATAGAAAATAAATCCTAAAATTCACACAGAATCACAAAAGACCTGAATAGCCAAAAACAAAAACAACCCCCCCAAAAAACCTTGAGAAAGAACAATATTGGAGGCCTCACATTTCTTCACTCCAAAATATGTATAAAACTATGAGAATCAAAATATGATACCTAAAGACAGACATATAGAACAAGGAACAAAAAAGGAATCCCAGAAATAAAACCATGCATCTACAGTCACATGATATTTGACAAGGCTGCCAAGACTACACAATGGAGAAATAATATGCTCTTCAACAAATAGTGGTAGGTAAACTTGATATCCACATGCAAAGGAATGAAATTATCTCACACTACACACAGAAATCACCCAAAATGGATTAAATGCTTAAATATAAGACCTGAAACTCTAAAACTTGGAGAAAAATACTGTGGGAAAGCTTCTTGACACTGAACTTGCCAAAGATTTCTAGCTATAATACCAAAAGCACAAGAAGCAAAAACAAAAAACAGCTAAGTGGGACTACATCAAATTGAAAAGCTCCTGCATAGCAAAAGAAAAAAAGTGAAAAGCAGTATGTAGAATGGGAAATATATTTTGCAAACCATATATATATATATATGATAAGAGGTTAATGTCTAAAGTATATAAGGAACTCCTCCAATTGAAAAGTAATTAAAAAAAAAAAAACTTAAAAGTAACCCAGTTTAAAAAAGGGCAAAGCAATTGCATAGTCCTCTATCCAAGGAAAACATACAAATAGTCAGCAGGGACATGAATAGATGCTCAACATCCCTCCTCAACAGGGAAATGCAAATAAAAATCACAATTTAAGTTATCATATCACACTTTTCAGAATAGGTAATCATCAAAGAGACAAAAGCACAAATATAGGTGAGGAGTAGGGAAAAGGGAACCCTTGTGCGCTGTTGGTGGAAATGTAAATTGGTGCAAACATGATGAAAAACAGAATGGACGTTCCTTAAAAAATTAAAAATAGGACTACCATATAATTCAGCAATTTCACTTTGGGGTATTTATCCAAAAAAATTAAAAACAGGACTTCAAAAGGATACTTGCACTTCCACATTGATTGAAGCATTATTCAAAATAGCCAAGAAATAGAAACAACCTGAATGGGTCATTGATGAATAAATAAAGAAAATGTAATATAAACATACAATTCATCGTTTTTTAAAAATTATTTCATGTATTGTTCTTCAGCCTTAAAAAAAGAAGGAAATTCCCTCATATGCTAGCACATGAATGAATATTGAGGGCACTATTTTAAGCAAAATAACTCAATTACAGAAGGACAAATACTGCATGATTCCATTTATACGTGATCTAGAATAGTCAAATTTATAAAACAGTAGCATAGTGGTTTGCCAGATACTGGTGGGAAGGGGAAATGGGGAGATGCTATGCAATTGTCATAGGGTTTCAGTTTAGCAGGATGAGAAAGTTCTAGAGATGTGTTGTACAATGCACATACAGTGAATACTGTATTGCATACTTAACAAAAGTGTAAATAGGCTAGATTTCATGTTATGTTTGTAACACAATAAAAAAGACTGCTGTATTTGAATTCTGTTGATTTTCTTTTGTAGTTTAAGTATGTAGTGTTCTATAGGAATATTCTATGAATTTTGAAAATTTGTATTTTTTAAAAAATCTTATTACTTAATAAATCCTGTTATATTATTTGAACCATGTATGTCATAATTCTGGCAACCATATCGTCTACAGATTGACAAGGACTTGTGAAGTTCTACAATTATATTTGTCATTTTCTCCTTAGATTGTCAAATAACCTTTCTTTATATGTCTTTATATATCTATTCAAGTTAATGTTTTGTTTTGGCTTTGTCTTATGTTTCATAGTTGTACTGTGATACCAGTTTCTTTCCTCCTCCTTCTCTCATGTTTTTGGCATTTTCTCAATATATCTTAATTTTTATTTTTAAATCTTTTTGTTAATACATATCCTGTTTCATTTAGTCATTTAATATTTTACTTTTCCAGCTTGTTTTGTGCTTTCTAGTTTCTATTTTTCAGTCTTTTGACTAAGAGATGTTTTTCTTTAATAACATGACAAGTACATATTCTGTTCTAACTTCCATCTCTTGTTACTTGTAGTTTATCAAATACATAATTCTTATTTCTTTACTAAAATCAAGAATTAAGCAGAGATGGTACTTCTTATGTACTGAGAAATTTGTCATCATTCTATTTCTCCTCCCAGTGAAATCTTAGGATATAAAAGTATTGTGTGTGTCCTTATAAATATTTTAAGCATATTTGCAGGTATGCTAATTGGTTTTAACACTAAAACTTTCCCGTTCTTGATCTCTTTTGATTATCTCATAGCAAGCAAGAACATTGTTAAATAACTTTTTCTAGAGAGATTTGTGTCATAATTTGAGAATGTTGTTCTGCTTCATGATCTTTAAGTGTTTAACATTGTAAGTAAAGTTGGAGGCTAAGATTATTGTTCTGAGTCAGAAGCTTTGATATTTGTAGGGTTTTTTTTTTCATTATCTCATATTTAGCTTTACTAGTCTGTCTACAGCCAGGTATGCACCTTTTTATTAACCATAACTAGAACATAGTGAGCTCTTTCAATTTACACACCACAGGTTTTCTTTACACTTGGAGAAAATTTCTTTAAACACATCTTTGCCTCTTGTGTTTAATGATGATGATGGTATTGATAACAGTTATATACTGAGTGTTTAAAATGCTGGTATTAAATAAATGACATTCATTATCTAATTAAAATCATACAATAGCTAGTATTATCCTCATCTCAAAGATAAGCAAATTGAGGCTCAGGATGTTAATCAACTTTCCCAAGCCCTAGTAAATAGGGCTTTAGTAACTAATATAAACTAATAAATAGGAAATTTGAACCCCAAATAGCTCACTCCAAATTCTAAGCCCCCAGCCACTAATTTGCACTACCTCCTCAAGGGTTTTAAGTTTCAAATTCTTTTCTTTAGGTAATCTACATGTCAGATTGTATCTCAGTGCTTTATCCTATATATTTATCATAGTCACTTTTTGTATTCCAGGAGAGTAATTTGAGTTGGACCAGGTCATCAAAGATTTGATTTTATGCAATGTCAACTTGGCTTTTTATTGCCTAATTAAAAAAAGTTTATAATACATTTTAGGACTCATTAAAAACACTTTCTGCTTTTATCTAGTATCATTTTTGTCTTTTGCTTTAGCTCACTGTATTCTCATTATGCTTTTGGAACCAATGTCATGAGAATTTTGCCATCTTGCAACTATTTGAGAACACTAAATAGATGCTTTTCTAAAGTGGTCTGTTTTCTGCATACATTTTTCTGAGTTTTCTAATACTCTTCCTTGGGCATTGCTTTTTGAGGTCTACTCTTTCTTGGATGGGAAGAAAACTCTCTAAGTCTCATGTTTGTAGACTTGGGAAACAGGTTTCTCACAACCCTCTGTGTCTTCTAGTCATTGGGAAATTTCTACTTTGGGATTTAGGTCCCAAAAGCAGAGTGATTTATATAGTCCCTACATTCAGTTTCTAGCAACTTTGTCATCCAGGGTGGACCTGTTTGGCCAAGATGGATATTTTTCTGTAATCAGGCTCTCTGCCCATGCTTGTGAGATAGAGGAATCTGCAGTGATACTTTTTTTTTTTTTTAAGATTTTATTTATTTGACAGAAACATAGCGAGAGAGGGTACACAGCAGCGGGAGTGGAAGAGGGAGAAGCAGGCCTCCCACTGAGCAGGGAGCCCAATGTGGGGCTCAAACCCAGGACCCTGGGATCATGATCCAAGCCAAAGGCAGACACCCAATGACTGAGCCACCCAGGTGCCTCTGCAGTGATTCTTAACACAAAGTTAGAATAGGGAAGACTGCTTGCTACCAGCATGCACTTCTCCCATCCCACTTCATGTCCCCTCACAGTAAATGATATGGGAAATAAGGGCAAAAGAAAAATTATTAAATTTCCCCACTACTTAAGAACCCATCAACAAGTCCTTGAAACAGGCAGAGTGACATTTCTCTAGGAAATCAGCTGCTTCCATGTTGATACTTTGCTAAGGGCAAAAGGAAATCTTAGTCCAGTCCCCAGGACCTTGTGAATCTACTTTAATATATAAAAATTCCTTTGGAAATTCCCTTTATCACCACCCCCCCCCAACAAGGTATATGTTGGCAATCATCCTCAAGCATATGACCCACCAATATATATCTGAAGGGTCTCATAACTCAGGTTTTATTAGACAGTAATAAATGACCCTTTCTTGACAATAGCTAACCCCCTCAAGGTCCTGGAAACCTTGCTTCCAAAATTCATTTGAGACTTACATTATCCCTAACCCCCTCGCAACTTGAAAGTATATAATGGACCACTTCTCATGACCCCACTGCAGCTCTTACTGCCCACAGGACTTAATAAAATTACATTTTTGCACCAAAGACATCTCAAGAATTCTTTTGTGGCCATCAGCTTCAAACCTTAACATCTTTCCTACATCAGTAAATAACATTTTGTCAGGCACCTATCCATCTGAAGATGCTGTATACCAGTGAGTGTACTTCCTCTTTTTCTGGTGATATTTATTGCCTTTTGCAGTCTCTGAATATGCAGACAGAGACAAGTGTCTCTGGAAAGAAGCAGGAAAGAAGCATTATTTTAGTCAGTTGATTTGGGGAAGAGCATATATCCCATAGCTGAGGACAAGGTTGTTTTCCTCATCATAGTGTTTTTGGTCTTCTTTGTTATTCTTGGTTGGCCCACAGAATATATGTAATCTAAAAATATGTTTATTAATACATAAGTCTCAGTGATAGACTTTTTTGGAAAAAATCCCCGGACTCTAGTATGTGTTCTCTCACAAGTTTTGATTTATTCTTCTGTTGCTAGTTTTTGACTCCTCCTCCCCCCAGGTGATACTTTAATTGCAATTTGCAAGGATGTCATTTTCACTTGGGTTCCCTAGAACATACAGCCAAGGACTTACAGTTAATTCAAAATGTAACTCCAGGGTGCAGAGTCTGAAGCAAGGAAGGAGAGAGAGCTATTCTGATGATGTGGCACGGAGTTGGTCTCCACTATGGGGGACGGGTTGATCAGTCCTGTCAGACATCGGAGAAACAACATGCAATGTGTCTCAGCACCTAATGTTAGTGGTAGTATCCATTAGTTCCCATCTCTCCTTAGTCAAAGGTATCACACATGGGGGATTAACCCATAAGTTGTACATGTATCAATACTAAAAGTTTCCTACAATCAACCCCCAGGAACCCCAAAGCAGGAGGCCAGGGCATGCAGGCCTGAAGCCACGTGCTATTGATCTGCTTCTCCTTGAAGCTGGTCAGGGTCCATACAGAGACAATTACTGAACTGTGGGCAGAGAAATGTACAACTGAGGCTGAAAGGATATGGACTAGTGGGTAAGAGGGTCCTACCAGGCACATAACAGGCTCTTAGTAAAGATTTGAAAAAGCTTCACATGTAATAATCTGGATAGAATATAATTGTTTTTAATTAGATTTAACATTACCCTAAATTCTAATAAAAATGAAATAGCTAACATTACTCAGAAGTTTACTGATGTTCTAAGATTTTTCATTTCCGGATATTGTGAGAAATAGAGACTTAGCACCAAGCACCACATCTATTAACTTCCCTCGCGTGAGCCCACATATGTCACAACTTGACAAATGACAAGAGGCCCCATCTTATTTTCTATGTGAAATACATTCTGTCTTCATGAAATCTATTAAATGGATAGAGATGACACAGACTCTATGTAAGGACATTTAAGTGTAACTTACGCAAAAGTCTGGTAGGTAAGAAGTAAGGACACTGGGCTCTTGAGAAAGAGGAGCAGAAAGACTGAAGATCTCTGGAGGCCCCCTTCTAATGTCTGTACCACTCTGCTGCCTGCCTTTTCACAACAATGAATTAATCCCAAAGATTAGAGAGCTGTTTTACATCTGGTGTTCAGAGCCATGTGAGGAGACAGATTCATTAGTGACAATGAAATATTGAAAGATATTTGTATCTTTGCTGCTTTACCATCAACATTCAGCTATTTCTCATTGGCCCTGATACTTGAAAATGTCATTATGCCCCAAATATAATTTTATGGCTGTCATTATTGTGTGAAGTAGGCCGGAGGATTGGTAAGAATCTACCCCTTTGTAAATCCATACTCATGTGTTATAATAGTGATTCTTCTTTTTATATTGAATTCATTTTAGATTTATAAAAAACTTGTAGGGATAACACAAGAGTACCTGTATATCCCTCACCTCTCTTTGCTTAATGTTAACACCTCAAATAACCATTGTCCAGTTATCAAAGCCAGAAAATTGTCATGGTTTGATACTATTAACTCAACTCCTTACCATATTTTATACTACTTGCCATTTCTTAACTTCCCCCAATTCTCCCAATAATATTCTTATTCTGTTCTAGGATCCCACATTGTAGTATGTTGTCCTGTTTCTTTAGTCCCCACCAGTCTGTGGCAGTTCCTCAGTCTTTGTCTTTCATGCTTTTGACACTTTTGAAAAGTATTGATCAGTTATTTTGTAGACTGTTTCTCAGTATGTGTACATCTGATATTTCCTCATGACTGGGCTTAAACTTATGTCTTTTTAACAATACCAAGGAAGTGATATTGTGTCCTTTTGAATGCATAAAGGTGATTTGTAATCTTCTCTGTCTAGCTATAACTCATAAAGTTGAGTTCTTATTTACAGAAGTGCTCAAACTCTGAGTACACAGCCAATGTTGTATGAAGGATTCTTGGCTTTGGATGTGAAAGTGAGGTACATGATGTCTAAGATCCATATCTATTTATCAGACTCTATGATTCCACTTCATCTAGCTAGCTAGTAAATATTTATTGAGAACCTATTATGTTCCAGGCATTGGAACATAGATAAATACTTGTATTTTAAAAAATACAATTTAAAAAAAAAAGCATATACATAAATAGATACATATATAGTAAAATAAGTCTATTAATAAAGGAATGGCTAAATTTCTTGGGAAGCTCAGAGGAGTATAGGGTTAAGAAAATAAGGATGGGAAATTATAATGTTTCTTTTCACACCACCAAATAATGCTCCTATACCATCCAGGTGTCCTACATTTGATCTCAATTCTAATATTAGAATTATTAGAGATAGTTGGCACTGAGTTAGTGCCACAGGTTAGGGGCTCAGCCCTACTTCTCCTTCAGAGGCCAATTGAAATTCCAGGTTGTTGTCGGTCTTCTGACCAACCAACCGGCTATACTTAGGTTCCTAGGACCACCTTCTTTGGTTTAATTTGCTAGAGGAGCTCACAGCTAGAGAAGCTCACATTTATTTACATCTACCAGCTTATTATAAAAAGATGTAACTCAGTAGCAGCCAGATGAAAGAGATGATTAAGACAAGGATGGGGCGCCTGGGTGGCTCAGCGGGTTAAGCCGCTGCCTTCGGCTCAGGTCATGATCTCAGGGTCCTGGGATCGAGCCCCGCATCGGGCTCTCTGCTCAGCAGAGAACCTGCTTCCTCCTCTCTCTCTCTGCCTGCCTCTCTGCCTGCTTGTGATCTCTCTCTGTCAAATAAATAAATAAAAAATCTTTAAAAAAAAAAAAAAAGACAAGGTATGTGGGAAGGTTGTACTACTCTCCCAAACCTCCACATGCTTGCCAACACAGAAGCTCTCTGAACCCTCTCCTTTTGGGTTTTTAAATGGAGGCCCCTTCCATAGGCATGACTGATTAAATCTTAGGCCATTAGTGATTTAACTGAATCCCCAGCTATGCCCTGCTCCCAGGAGGTTGGAGAGGACACTGAAATTCTAAACCCCTAACTACATGATTGGTTCCTCTGGCAACCAGTTCCTATCCCTAGGTTACCTAAGGGCTTTCCAAAGGTCACCTAATGAATGTAAAAAAAGACACATTTACAGCTCTCATCCAGGATATTCCAAGGGTTTTAGGAGCTCTGTGCCAGGGATGAGACAAAGAACAATAATATTTCTTATTATATATCACAGGAATAAAAGTGGAGACAATTCTTCTTTCCCTAATTTCCAGCTTTACCTATGCAGGAAGGAATGTTCTCTAAAACTTAAGGGCTCCTGAAGAAGTTGTGGAGAGGGAGTTTCTTCCCTCTTCTCTCCCTTAATGGAGTTAACTCATTGGTAAGATTGATAAGAGCCTGACATTCACTAGGTCTCACTTTTTATTAGGCATTAATCAAACATTTATTAAGCATTGTTGTTTTGTTCATGTATGATCCACACGCCTGATTTCTACGACAGTTGCCTTTGGAAACAACAAGCTTTGTTTTTAGTTTCCATTAGGTCAGTCTCTCAATAGACAGAGCTCTGGGCAAGGATGAGGGAACTTACTCTTCTCTATTTTGGTAACTGGTGTGTGCTTAAGTGTGTTTGTATAGGGGGGGTAATTCTAAGAGGCACCACTGAATTTTCCAAATCAGTTTTTACCACTAATAGCATAGATACTTTTGTCCTTATTTTGACTTGATGTGTCTAAGATCTATTGTTTTAATCCAAAGACAGAAAGGTAAGTAGCTCTACTAATAAATCTAATACCTTTGACTGATAGGACAGGCTTTGCAGAGGTGGAAATATTTGAACTAGGTGTTGAAGGTAAGACAGAGAATGTAAAGGATGGAAGACAGGTACATGTTTTGGACACGTAAGTGTTGGAGCATTTGGAAAAGTTGCCAATTGCTGCATCTCTGTTCTCTGCCTTGGGTTTGGTACAAATTGTCAAATAAGACAATGGAGTAGCAGATGGAGAACCAAATATCATTTTTATTACTGATATATGCCGAGTTGGAGAATACAGCTCAGTGTATACCTGCTGAGTATGAAATAATTTTAATCTAAAATGGAACTGGAGGATATGTAATGGATAATCTCACATGTGCACTGTCAGAAAAACAGAACTTAACTGAAAGACTGGTTTCTCATAAATGTCTGATTTACAGAAGGCTGAGACTTATCTCCTGACCGGTAAACACTTGCCAAGATCCTCCTGATCCTCAAGCCAATGAACCTACTGCTTAGACTCTGGCTAGATATTCCCCTTTGTACTGCTTGCCCATAAAAATAGCCTATCCTATGGGGTGCCTGGGTGATTCAGTCGTTAAGCATCTGCCTTCAGCTCAGGTCATGATCCCAGGGTCCTGGGATCAAGCCCTGCATTGGGCTCCCTGCTTAGCAGGAAGGCTGTTTCTCCTTCTCCCACTCCCCCTGCTTGTGTTCCCTCTCTTGCTGTGTCTCTCTCTACTGAATAAATAAAATCTTTTAAAAAAAATAGCCTACCCTAAGCCCTTAATGGACTCACCTATAGATTACTATAGCATGGATTTCCCAAATTGCAATTCCTCTGCTATTAATGAATAAACTCTAGTAATTCAAGCTTGCCTTTTTCATTAGGTTTATATGAGCAACCCCCAGAATTACCCTGATTTACCCCCATGGTTATGGGCAGTGAGGAACTGGGGCAAGTATCCTGATGAGTATCCTGGCAAGTATCTGGAGTGTATGCATGTGAACAGTCGTGTGGGTGTACTGGGATGGTGGGAAGTAATAAAACATAATACTGGAAAGGAAAATTGGAATAAATTTAGTACTTTTTTAGAGGGTACATGTAGCTTGTATCATATTAGATCATTCTAGTTGCGTTATGATGGATGTGTTTGCATGAGGGGAGACAGAAGGCAGGCACCAAGTCAGTTCCCCATTTATTGAACTAATCTAGGAAATAATTAGCTTATGAACCAAGACCATGGAAGTGAGGGGAGACTGAACAAGATAGATTCAAGACAAATCAGTACAGTAGAATAGGCCACTTGGTGAACAGTTAGATGTGGAAATAAGAGAGGAATATCTGAAAGTCACCAAGTCTCTAGCATGAGGGTCTGAAATAGAGAATGTGGGCAGCAGCAGCAGATACTTATAGAGAAAGGACATTGACACTTTTTGAGCTCCTCATGTGTGCCAGAATGTGTTGGGCACTTTCCATACTGTTGGGGTTTAGTGAGCCAAGAAATAACATTCTTATTTCTTTTTCAAACTTGCAAACCATTGAAAGATACAACACAGTAGTTAGTCACAAGGAAACCAAATTTCTGGCCAGGTGGGTTAGCCCATATTTTTCCACCTAAGTCAAACAGATTTATCCACTGGGGCAATTGGACAGTTATAAGCATATATCACAGGCCTGGGAACAAATCAAGAACTCTTTCTAAAAGGCAGACAGTTCTGAAAGACAAAGAACTTATAAGTTACTAACTTGAGCCTCCTTCAAGTCCTTCTGAATTCACCAGAGTGCTGCTTCTCCTGTTTTGGGAAGACATAAGTGAAGGGTGGAGAGATGGAGGCAGTGGATCTCATTTTTCTTTTTTATTCTAGGAAGAGGCATTGGAATTTTACATCCACAGAAATAAGAGGAGTAGAACGTAAACCTTTGCCCTAATACTTATAGGACTCATTTCAGCATTTTCAATACTGGGAGATAGGTATTTTTATCAACATTTTATAGGCAACAAACCTGAGGCACAGAGAAGTTAAATAATTTGCTAAATTCACACAGCTACTGAGTGGTAGTGGTGAGATTTAAATCTAGGTTTGCTTGAATTATGACATCTTTTGTTATTTTTATATCATGTTGCTTCAGGGGCTGAGTTAGGAAATGTTGAATTTTGGATGCTGACAAAGACCTCCAGTTGGAGAGGTACAGTGGAAACACATATGTGGGGTACAAAAAGGATCTTGGGTTGGAGTTATAAATTTAGGAGGCAGAAAAAATATATATGGAAGTTGAGGCTTTTGAATAAGATACAATTCCATCGAAAACATTATTTAATAAGGAGGAATATGTGAAGGAGAGCATTATGGAAGAGAATGTTTAGAATAATCAACACTACTAGGGAGTTGGTTGCAATACACATGCACACAGAAATACATACATACTGAAGCTCTACTTGAATTTTTTTCTTGAAATCTATGACATATTTTCAAAGAACTTTCTTTTCATAATTCTATTTATCAGCCTTCTAGCATAGGAGCTAATAGCAGCATTGATTTTGATATTGGATTGACAAACACAGAAGACACCTTAGGCTTCCCTGAGCATTGTTTAGGCTTAGGAAAGCATACTGGATATAATAACAGCATGGATGATCAGGAGAATAAAGGTAACATGTCTCTCGGGAACAACTTCTGAGGTCCTCCTCATTCTGACTTGGAATGTAGTGAAAATGAGTAGATATAGACAATTTCAGCTTAGGGAAGCCATCAGCTCAGAGTCTTTCTAAGCTTTATGACCCATCAAACTTATAATTCTAACTTTCATTCTCTAGGACTAAGCTGAGTCCCACCAAGAAAACTTGTTCATTATTTGACAAACAATCTTGACAATAAGGTATAGGTTCTTGGTTCAGTATATAGTCCTTGATTGAATTCTCATTTATCTTGGATCTGGTATAAGAATACTCCTAAAATTTTTTCCATTAGTGGTATAGGAGGACTTCAGGATCATGTCCCCAAGTGTCTCTGAGACTAGAGAAGAGGCCACAGAATAATTTTTTATAGCAATAAAAATAAAAATCAAGGGAAATCTACAGTATTCTACCAACTATGTAACCTACTTATAAAATAATTGTTATCACATACAAATGATCAATGAACAATTACAAGTGAAAAAAAAAAAACCCAAAACTTCAAGCTGATTTAAATAAAAAAAAAAAAAAGAAAGAAAGATTAAAAATCTAAAAGCAGGGCACCTGGGTGGCTCAGTGCTTAAACCTCTGCCTTCGGCTCAGGTCATGATCTCAGGGTCCTGGGATTGAGTCCCACGTCGGGCTCTCTGCTCTGCAGGGAGTCTGCTTCCTCCTCTCTCTCTCTCTCTCTGCCTGTCTCTCTGCCCACTTGTGATCTCTGTCAAATAAATAAAATCTTTAAAAAAAAAGAAAAAAAATCTAAAAGCAGGATATAGCTTCTAAAACAGGTTGAGCTCTTAGGATCTCAAATAAAACATTAGTGTTTATTCTCTCTCTCTCTCACCATTTTTCTGCTCTACTTTCTGATGTACTGCCTTCATAATTAGGCCTACCATGGCAGTCCCTCTAAACTCAATGCTCAGTTTCTCCGATGTTCATATCAAGTAAAGAACAGATTGAAAATTTTTTTAAAAAAAGATACATTCTGCCTCATGAGCTCTGATTGGTATACAGTCTCATTATTGAACCAGTCGCTGTGGTTCAAAGGAATTTGATGCTCTAGGTGGCCATGCTTGTAGTTGTAGTTGGAATCATGAAGCACCATGACTAAAAATTGGAAACAGGGTCTTTTCCCAGGGAAATTTGAGCTGGTGTTTAAAAAAAAAAATGGTGAGTGGGTGCAGAGAAAGCCATCTATATTTAGGATTCTTTCTTTCTTTCAACTCATAGGAACCTAGTTTAAAATACCTTAAGGATAAAAGAACATTCATTGGCTCATATCCATGGGAAGTCCAGAGATGCAGCTGACTTCATTCAAGCCAATGATCAGGAACTAAAATGAGATTGGCATAACTCTTTCTCTTGTAATTTCTTCCTATTTGGCATTATTTTAGTAATTAGACCTTTGAACAAGGTGGGCAAAATGGCAATTGGAAATCTCATACTTGCTATGAAGCTGGAAACACTGACTATTTCAACATTTCTAGTGGATAACAGTTGTTCTTCTTGTTAGCTCCAGCCAGAAGCTTTGGAAAAGACTTTCTGGCCCTCCTTGAGTCAGCTTCCTATCCTTACTTTAATGACTAAACCCCAACGTGCACCATTAGTTTGGGAAGGTTTAGACACACTGTTGGCCAGGTAAGATCAGGACACTGGGATTAATAACCCCAAGTGGGATCAGAAGGTGAGCATTTGTAAAAGAAAGTGGTATATACCAGAAGAAGCAGACAAAAGCATAGCCACTATAGTCTATTATGGCTAGTCAGTGGCCTCTAGGGGATTTTAATATTGTGTCCATATTAATATTGTTCATGTGCCGTGTCACCCCTCTGAAAGCAAATCACCATGAAGAAATGTTTTAAAAATGAAAAAGAGAAAATAAAACATAAAACCTCAAATCTACTCATTGGAAATTCATTTTCTTGTAATCAGATTTGGAAGAAATTTGGGAGGGATCATGAGATTCCTGGAAATAGGTCAGGTATTTTCCTCTGCAGAACTACACTCATCAAATTGGAGGAAATAAAGGTATTGCAATGACTGAGTGGAGTTCAATGGGGAGTTTTCTTAGTTGTTATTGCCAATGTTATTTCTTAACTATTAGAATAACAATAAATCTCTCTCCTTTGCACTTTAACAGTACCTTTGGCAAAATTCTTATTTAGTTGTAATTCTTTCACATGTAAATCCTTTGGAGATTAGCATTCAGAAGGGGAGATCAATTAGTGAATGCCTTCTAAATTGATTCAATTTTATGATTAGGTCGCAAAGTAGGGTGTCCTTAGTGAGGTAGATTAGAGATGACTCACTTTATTTGTTCACTATGTACCACACATTTCTCTATATGTGAGCAAAGATTTCTTCACTTTCAACACTAGGAATGAGTCCACCCAAGCTGATTAACTCACACCAAGGGTTTAAATGGAATGGAATAAAGATGGCTTATTTAAATCACACACGCTTTTTGAGGATCATTAGAACTCTGTCCTATGAATAAGGACGATTAAAATTCAACAGAGTTTTGTGTATTCTTAATATGCATTTAGTTTACACCACAACGTCTTCTTTAACATACCATTATGCTGTATGCTGTGACTGTTATTCATAATGGCACACACTTGGTAATATGCATGATGATACAGAATAAGTTTAAGTGTCTTTACATTATTCTTAATATAATAATGGTTCCTAGGGCTGCATGCAGCTGTGAGTGCATATTAACAGGGGTCGCCCACTGTGAATTATGAATCTATAACACAGAATTTTCAGAAAAAGTACTTACTATGTATGTAAAATAGCTGCCTTTTAAAGCTTGAAACTTGGGCTGGTTAAAATTGCTCCTAGTAATATTTTTAAAAGAAAATATTCTGGAGGTAATAAGTGAACTGAATGGATTTATGAGTGATTGCTGTAAAGTCTTCTTTTTAAGGTAATAACTCACAAAACTGCAAAAAGAATAGAAAAGTATCTTTTTATGCATGTGTAATATGAAATCAATTCAAATGAATTTCAGTGACAAATGTTCTTGATGTTTTTGCCATCTTAATGGATCTCACTATTTATCTTTTGTTCTTGTTGATTGAATGATACTGAGACACAAAAGATCCTATTTCTTTGTTAATTTGAACTAAATGTCTATAAATGTAGACATTTCAAAGAATTTTTAAATTGCCATTTTGACCTTATTTTGGTAATATCTATACCCACAGCAGCTCCTCCCTAAAATCCCTATCATCTTTATGAATTAGCCTAAACACTAGCCTCAGACATGGAACTCTTTGTGGACTATCCACCACACTCTCTCCAGACTCATCTTCCATAACTCCCATTCCCTAGACTGTATAGTATTTTGCAAATATTCATTACTTCTTTGCTTTGAACACACTCTTGCTTCACCCTGGAATGTTTGACTTGCCCCTCTGGACACTTTTCAGTTTCAAAGCATAGATAAAACCTCATCTTCTCTGTAACATGGCCTTTGACCCTTGAGGTGTACCTGCTTGCCCAGCTCACATCAAGCATATACTTAGTTACTCCCTTTACAGGGCTATTGTTAAATTGTGTAGACTCACTTCCATTAGCACACTTACTGGGCAACATGATAAAATAGCTGAAATATTACTGATACCATAGGACTGACATAAGCCTCAAAATAAGCATAACTCATAGCATTTAGTACACAGTCTGTATGATATATATTAGCTACATTCTAATTGTTTAATCAACTGAGTTTTAATTGTTTTTAATTATGAGTCTGTCTTACTAAATTATAAACTATGAGGGCAAAGACTATGTCTTATTTTCAGGACCAAGCAATGCTAAGCATAAAAGAAGGTACTAATGAATGCATGTTGCAAAACAGATTGAAGGTTTCACTAACGCACTTCATGAATTATACAATTATTTTACATGTGAATTATTGTTACCTATTACATTGATTCTAAGATTCACTTTTTTTGCACAATTTGCTCCTCTGAAATTGGGAAGGGTTGTCATAGTTTGACTGGCAGCATTTATTCTTTCTTAGTCTCTTAAAAAAAAAAAAAAGAGAGAGAGAGAGAGAGAGAATGAGAGAGACAGCAGAAGCACAAGCCAAGGGGAGCACAGGGGGAGAGGGAGAGAGAATCTTAAGCAGGCTCAATTCTCAGTGTAGAGCCCAACACAGGGCTCAGTCTCATGACCCCAAGATCATGACCTGAGCCAAAATCAAGAGTCAGACTCTTAACCAACTGAGCCACTCAGGCTCCCCTTATTCTTTCTTAGTAGAAAAATATAATGATGTGTCATACATTCGATGATGTCTTACATTCAAAGAAATATAGCATTAGTATATCTAGCTAGAGTTAGTAAGATCACTTAAGAAATATCTAAGTGTATGTATTGGTTAGAGTAGGCTGAGGGCTATAATAAATAACCACAATACTAGTGTCCTATCAAAGTTTAGTCTTCACTCATGGTCCAGTCTAGTGTGGGTCAGAGAAGGAATGAAAGAAGCCTGCTATCTATAATCTTCAAGGGCCTATGCTTGTTCTATCTGGTGGCTTCCACACTCACTGGGGTAGTAGCATCCTTTGCTGACTTTCTAAATAGAGGGAAGACTGAGAGCACTGAGGACCCTGCTGAAGGCGTAGGAAGCAGTCCTAGAAGTGGTCCACACCCTTGTATTCAAAACTCAGTCACAATGTCCAATGTAACTGTAATGAAGACTAGACATATAGTTTAAATGTGTGCTATGAGGGAGCAGAAATGGAGTTTGATAAGCATATAAAAATCCCTTGGCACTCATCTAATACTGCACAAGGTTGTGCTGAGAGCACACACAAAATTTCTAAAACTCATATCTAAAAGCAGGTTGCAATTCAATCTTTGTTTATTTAGCCAATATATATTTATTGAATATCTACTATAAGCCATGTCATATGCTAAATGGTGTGAGGCATACCAGATAAATGAGATTTGGATCCTTATGTTGAGCATTTTATTATCTAAGAGAGGAGATAAAATAGACACATAAATATCTGTAATATTGAAAGTGAAAAGTACCACAAAATAGAAGACTGTATTTAGGAAGGTTTTGCAAGACAGAATAATCAAAGAAGGGTATTGCAAGAGAGATGTCTCTAGATACCTAGAGTAAAACAAGGAAGACTTTGGACAAGGATATGAGCAGAAAGGATTCCAGGAAGAGGGACAGACAAACTCAAACTGTAGAAGACAAACAGGGTATAGGCTTGATCTGAGTGTTCTGGAAATTTGTCTGGAACACACATATGGTCTTAAAGTGCAGAATAAAATTCTAGTGAATAGAAGCAGCTTAGAAAGGGGTTTTAGCAATGTGTTGAGGGGCACAGGACATTTTGTTAGGTAAACCTTATGGAGGAGAGAGTGCAAAAGCAAAAGCACAGAGGCAGTTTCCATAATGCCTACTTTGGCCTTATTATTTCAGCAGCCAAATGAGCACATATTCCCTTCTGCCCCCCTACCTTCCAAGCTAATTAAGATGTGGTAGGTCATGTTTCATGGGTGGGCCCCAAAGCACTCAATTTCCTTTCTACCTATCTAGATATATGTATAGCATATCCTCAGTGCAGAAAGGTTTGTTCCTAAAAATCCTGCCACCCTACCACATAGGGTCCAGTAGCAAATAAATTTGATACCCAGTGTCACATCCTCACAACCACTTCTGACTTCAGTCACAGTAGGTTTGGACAGTTCCACGGGAGTCCATCAGACTGTCCTTATGCTGGTAGCTTTCCTCCCTTCTCAATGGCACTCTGCAGAGCCTGTCAGTCTTGAAGTGGGGGAGTAATTAACAGCTTTAGGGGTGACCCTGAACCCAATGAGGGAGGGTATTTGGAGAATGCTTATATTTCTATTCAGATGTTTAAAAAAAATCTTCGATAAAATCAAAAGTTTTCCTTGTTGATTGCTAGGAAAGGGAAAGAGATATTGATAGTGTTCAGGAACTAAGGAAATATCCTGCAGGATCATGGGCTAAGAAACCTATTTTCATAGAGCTTGTACCCTTGTAGAGCTTTGGAAAGGTCACATATCTTCCAGGGAGTGTCACATTTGGTTTTTCATTAGGTTAGTATTCTTTACTTTAATAAATTCTGGCTCTGTAAGTCTCCTTTTTAAATATAAGAGATATCCCCTCTTTGTCTAACTATTATAAAAGCTTATCAACACCTTAGTAACCTTTATAGGTTTATTTCTATTTAAATAACTTAATCTGATTTACCTTGCTCTTTTTAAGAGAAGCAATATTTTCTTACAATAGAAAACCTTTGAAATTGATATGGTTTAAATCTTTCCACACAGACATCTCTGAGCAGTTACTTACTGCTTTCCTTAGTTGTCAACAGACTGAAGAGATACCAATAATAACAAAAGAAAATAGTCTTCCCTGGCTCTAAGTCATCTTAAAATCCCACAACTTCAAGTGGTTAAAATAAGAAAATATGATAGGGGACACCACCTAGTTTTTATGATAGAATTTAACTGCATTAAAAAATTACTTAGATGTCAGTATAGAAGTGTACACTTCTGCTTAGAGATGTCCTCATAGCTCTCATGCTGGTTGACAGAATTCAGTTCATAACAACTTCACAGTTCTAGAATTCTTCCAAATACCACATTTGATATGGATAACAGGAATGACAAAAATGTCAACAAGTGATAGTACACATTCAGTAGGTATCCTATGAATACCTTAAGGTATTACTATGAAGTATGACACACACTTTATATGCAATTCACTTATTCCTCAAATCACCCCAATGAGATAGGTAAGTATTATGCCAATTTTACAAATGAGAAATTAAAACTCTGAGAGGTTAAGAAATTTTCCTCAAAGTTACACACTATTAAATACATATTCATTCAAGGCAGACCTGTTTGATTTAGATCATATTGATCTCACTTTGTTGAAATGACCAACTGGGTACTTTCTCTCCCTCCTTATTTCTCCCTTCCTTCTGTCTACCAACTGTTACTATCTCACTTACTTTTGCAGACCCATATTGAATACCTTTTATGCACTAGATTCTGGCTTACAGGTTTTCATAGGCTCTTAAAATGCAGCCATTATATAAAGCCATGGAGTTACAAAAAGCCTAAAACATTATCTAAGTAGTAGCCTTCCTCCAGATATAAGAGGGGGAGAAGCTACAACATTGCAAATAGTTTTAGTCCTATTCGACAACTTTCTGGGATCAGGAATTTATGTTTTTGCAAAGCAACCCATTCCTCAAATCTCAGCTTTAATCTTATTTAAAAAAAAAAAAAAGTGTCCATTGTAACTAGATTTTATCAACCCTGCTCTGCTAGAGCTGCCTCCAGGGGGAGAGCCTTTTTCGTCCCCCACCCCTAGAGAAAAGAGTTGATTTGGCTCCTGGCCAAGTGGATAGACCGGGTTGGGAAAGGTCAATTCTGGTTGCCTTGATCAATTCAAAATAAAGATAGTTTGTGTCTCCTTTTTCAAACTGAGAACTGTTATTTAAAAATGCTGATCTTCCAGCAGATTTCCCAAATCAGCTGGGAGGCTGTATCTCCCATCCTCCCTCTTTCTTTTCCTTATCTCCTCATCCTTTTCTCTTTGTTATTGTCAGAAACCAACATAGACTTCCTATCCAGCTATTTGCCTCTCTATTTTATCCACAGTTCCTTTTTTTTTTTTAATTGGAAAATTCTTTTGTCAGCTGCTGTTTGAGCCCATACTTCAGCACCACCTCCACTAAAGGGAAAGCTATGTATTCTTATTTATTCAAACCCAATCAGTAAGAGCTAATGAATTCCTAAGGGCAGGAGATCAATCATGTTCTATTTATATTTAATTAATTTCATGTTGACTCACTTGTCTTTTATAACTACTTTAAAGCATATTTGGGATACAGTCTTATCTCAGAATTTTGTGTGGATTTTACTACACCAAATCATAAAAATCTTAGTTTCCTCAGGACTTTTAGGACATTCACTGTAACATTTTTATTAGCAAAAAAAGCATCTTCACAGATTTTGTTGTTCACACATTGCCTCACTTCTTCCAAGGTAGAATTGGTCCCACATTTTTGTTCCAAAATGAAACCCAGTTGTAATGGTTTATCACATGTGCTAGTTCACCTGTTTGCCTCTTTTTCTGGACTTTTTTCTTTCTGTACACTTTTGTTCCCCTGTGCTTTGCAGTATTCATGGTGCACACAGTAGATGCTGCAGTAATATGTTGTTTCATTTGAAAGAATTGATGAATGAGTGAATCTAAAAAGCTGTGAAACTAGAGAAATACAGTAAGTACAGGATCTATCAGCGGGGAGACTGGCTGGCTGCACATGAAAAAAAAAGTATGTGGCAGATGAAAGGTTTTTAGAGTGCAATATAATTAAATGATGAATAAAAGGAAAGTATGATATAATGTATGCAACTGGGCATAAGATCTTGATATGGAGGGAAAGAGGAGCTGGTTGGAGGAAAAAAAAAGAATTTTGTGGGGAAGTGGGTATGCTCTTTAGAGAGGGAAGATTGGGAAGTCAGAATTAGGGCAGATGAGACCCATAACTTTCAGAAGCTGGTATAAAATGGACATTCTTTTATGCAAGACCTTCAGCCCTCTCTTTGGTCGCTAGGCCAGGTACTAATTTTTCTTCTTAACAAAGTAGGGAAACCATCTAGGGTAGGGTCAGTAGACTTTTTCTATAAAGAGCTGTACAGTAATAATTTTCCACTTTGTAGGTCATACAGTCTGTAAAAAATTTTCAACTCTGTTGTTGTGAAAATAGCCATAGACTATATGTAAATGGCGTAATTAAACTTTATATACAAAATCAGATATTGGGCCGGATTTGACCAGAAAGCATAATTTTCTTTTTTTTTCTTTTTCTTTTCTTTTATTATGTTATGTTAATATGTTAGTCAACATGCAGTACACCATTAATTTTTGGTATAGTGTTCCATGATTCATTGTTTGTGTATAACACCCAGTGCTCCACGCAATACATGCCTTCCAATACAACCCATCACCAGGCTAGCCCATCCCCCCACCCTTCCCCTCTAATACCCTTAGTTTGTTTCCCATAGTCCATAGTCTCTCATGGTTCATCTCCCCTTCGATTGCCCCCACTTTATTTTCCCCTTCCTTCTCCTAATGTTCTCCCTACTATACCTTATGTTCCACAAGCAAGTGAAACTATATGATAATCGCCTTTCTCTGCTTGACTTACCTCACTTAGCATAATCCCCTCTAGTTCCATCCATGTCAATGCAGATGGGTGTTCATCCTTTCTGATGGCTGAGTAATATTCCATTGTATATATGGGCCACCTCTTCTTTATCCATTTGTGTTGAAGGGCAACTCAGCTCCTTCCACAGTTTGGCTGTTGTGAACCTTGCTCAAGCATAATTTTCTGACTTGTGATCTAAGGTATACAGATCATAGTCTATGCCTTCTAGTCTCCCCTCTACCATGTTGTGTTTTCATGGTTGTCTAATAAATTGGTCTAATGTGACATTAAGAACTTTCTGCCCTGAATGAACAAACTACAGCTTTACTTGCTTACTAACTAAAATTCCTTGACAGAATACAAAATCTTTGATTTCTTATTAGCTACAAACTGTTCACTAATCAAGTAAGTTAATGCAAAGTCTGAAATTCACTCATTAAAATATGCCCTATCAATAAGTCAAAAAATTCAAATTACCAATATTAGATCTATTCCAGTTTCCTAAAGTAAAAGAGACAAAGAGAAGATAATAGCTTGGAATATCTGAGCCAGAGAAGTAGTAGACATGGAAGTGCTAAGTGAAGAAAGGTGACATAAAAAGCTAATTGAGGGGAAAGAAAATGAATTTTTCTATTCTCATAATTTGAATTAAAATTGGTTTGGCTTACTTTGTCTCAAGCTAGACATTGACAAATTGTGATTCAGTGGGAGGCACTCAATGTTTTGTTAGCAATAACTCTTGACACACTAGTTTCCAAGATTTCTGAAAAATGTATACACTTTTTTGTTTAAACATGGCTGTCCAGACAAAAAAAAGGAATTAATTCTCAAATGATTCTAATTGTGGTGCCATTCCATTCCTTGGGATAAAAGCTCAGGATTACTATAGAGAGGTGGTATTCTGATCAAAATTGGGTTATAAGCTTTGGTATAAAACTACCTTCTCCCAGATATAAACATATAGCAATAATATCTATAAGTTATATTTAGAGAGTCATTGTTGCTCTTGGAAAAAAAAAAAAAAGATGAACATCTCTTATGACCCAATAACTGGAAAGAAACATCAGTGAGCTGGAGATAACTATGCTACAAGATAAAAACACAAAGAGATAGCCAAGAGTTCAGTCTCTTCAGGAAATGGGACCTAAATTTTCCATATTCAAGTCAGGAGTCAGAGTAAGAAAAAAATTTAAAAAACCAAAATCAGGGGCACCTGGGTGGCTCAGTGGGTTAAGCCACTGCCTTCGGCTCAGGTCATGATCTCAGTGTCCTGGGATCGAGCCCCGCATCGGGCTCTCTGCTCAGCAGGGAGCCTGCTTCCTCCTCTCTCTCTGCCTGCCTCTCTGCCTGCTTGTGATCTCTCCCTGTCAAATAAATAAATAAAATCTTTAAAAAAAAAAAAAAAAACCAAAATCATTCTCAGTGGCCAAAACCTATAGTGCATTGCTAGGGAGTACAGCAGGAGGAAGTAGAGATAGCTGGATATGGCTCATACCATATATTGTCTTGGATACTTGAGTGGTTGTAACTCTCAGAATGGTCATTCTGAACTGCCAATACAAGACTTGTTTCTGACTGGACTTGGATAACCTAAAGAGAGGCAACTATAAAAAAAAAATCATATCTGGAGCAGTGCTTAGAATAAAAAGGAAAATAACAAAATAAACACAAGAAAATCTTTCTTTTATCTTACAATTAATATTTCATGAAAATTAAACTAATAGCCAATAAATCCAATACATGATAAAACTGATTACCAAGAGTATAAATCTCTGAATGAGACATTAAAAGGTATATGTTCAAAATTCTCAGAGGAATAAAGAAAAAATACATCTATAAAGAAAAAGATAATGTGAACAAAAGAGTATAAGTCAAGGAAAAAGTTGTGTTTTTTTAATGTAGAGATTTGGGGAATGAAATATGTAATAACTAAAATAAACTCAGCAGATTGAGTACAGCCAAGAAAGAATTAGTAAACGAGGAAACAGAGTTTGACACAGGCTGTCTGCTCAGGAAGGAGTCTCCTTCTCCTTCTCACTCTGCCTCCTGCTCCCCCTGTTTGTGTGTTCTCTGTCTCTCTCTGTCAAATAAACAAAATCTTTTTTTTTTTTTAAAGAAGTGTAAAAGAAACTTCCTATAATGGAAAAGAAAAGGTCATAATTAGAAGAATATTAGGAAGGTGAAAAAATTCATGAGTAAAAGAAAACATAAAGTAAATGTAGAACAATCACCTATAAAGCTAGTGTGAAGATTAAAAGACAAAAATAGTAAATTCAACTATATTTAATGCATTAGTTAAGAGAACTCACAAAATAAAAAGATCATATATATATGGTAGAATATTATTCAGCCATAAAGCATGGTATTTTATAATTTGTTTTGACATGGACAAACCTAAAGAGTACGCAAAAAAGTCAGGGAAAGACAAATACCATATGATTTCATTCACATGTGGAATTTAAGAAACAAGACAAACAAGCAAAGGAAAAAAATAAGAGAGAGGAAGAGAGAGAGAGAGAGAAATCAAGAAGCATATTCTTAATTATAGAGAAGAAACTGATGGTTACTTCAGGGGAGTGGTGATGGGGATTAAGGAGTATACTTGTGATGAGCATCAGCTGATACACGGAAGTGTTGGATTACTATATTGTACACCTGAAACTAATATAACACTATGTTAAGTAACTGGAATTAAAAACTTAAAAAAAAAAGAAGAGTTAATACCTCTTCTCTTTACAGTATCCCCCCCCCCCCAAAAAAAGGAAGAAAAACTTCCAAGTCAATTCTGTGAGGTCAGCATTATCCTAATAACAATAGCAAAGATACTATAAAAAAGAAAACTATAGACCAGTATCACTGAACATAAATGCAAATCCCTCAACAAAATATCAAACCACATTAGAAGAATTGTGCACCACAATCAAGTATAGTTCAATATTGGCAAATCAAGCAATGCAGTATATCACATTAACAACATGAAGGATAAAAATCATGAGTATCCCAGATAAGCATCCTCATCCATACCCCAATGGAAATGCTGACAGAAGCCATTTGTGTGTTCTTCTCTTACTCTGTTAGTACAAACAGACAGGCTTGTGTCTGGCACCTTCCTGCTGCCTTGCTGAGGCCAGAGGATGTGGGTGATTTTATCAAACCTCTCCTCCCTGGCTGGGGCTGGCCAACATGAGTAGTCACAGCATTTATCCATCCCCATCCTGGGGCCTGCATTCATGTGCATACCGGGCACTCTCCTGCAGCACTGATGAAGCCTACAGGCATGCACAGTCCAGGCATCTTCCTACTGAAGCCGGTGAATATGTCCTGATCCCTACCTCTACAACTCCCCTGCTAAAACAAGTGGATGCAGGCAAACCACCAAAGGGAAACTGTTTTCCCAGGCCTGGTGGACATGAGCTCCAAGAGACAATAACAATCAGACTTTTTTTTGGCCAGCTACCACCTCTAGGGCATTACATAGACAGGGAATGTAAGCAGGGGGCATTATCCTTATGCAGTCAATTGGCTTTGCTGCAGTTTAATGAGACCTTCCAGAAAGTAGCTTTTATACTCATCTAGAACCCCAGTTGTCACAACAGTTGCCCAGATCACACCTCCAGATCTCCCAATCAGGAGGTCAGTAGCATTTGGGATTGTGGCCCCACACGACTGAATATATTTGCATACTTAAGAAGCTGCCACCTGAAGGTCTGATTTCCATCAGCCTGAATGAAGTGCTAAATGAGATTCCTTCTCTTGGATCACAGGTCTTGCACACAGTCAAAAATGGGGGGGGGGGCATATCAATAATAAATCAGACAGTTTAGACCATCACAAAAATTTAAGACATAACCAATAACTAGGGCACAAGTGAATTAGAAGAATCATCACCTACATAAGGTAACACCTTCAAGACAAAAAGCAGTAGCTATTTTGGAAACAAGCACAGAAAGTCAAGTACAATTAGGGAACAGTGAAATATGTTCCAGATAAAGGAATACGACCAAATCTCAGAAAAAGATCATAATGATCCAGAGATAAGTAATATAACTAATATAAATTTGAGGTAATAGTCATAAAGATGTTCACAAACTCTTGGGAAAACTGAATGAACTCAATGAGAACTTCAACAAAGAGATAGAAAATACATGAAATTAGAATTATGAAGATGGTGAAAAAGGAGGACCCTAAGCTCACCTTTTCCCATGGATCACCTAGTAACACCCACATCAGGGCAAATAACCCAGGAATTGATCCAAAGTTTAGCAGAACTCTCCACAGCTAAACAGAGAAGAGGCCATATTAAAAATAGCAAGGGGCACCTGGGTGGCTCAGTGGGTTAAAGCCTCTGCCTTCGGCTCAGGTCGTGATCCCAGAGTCCTGGGATCGAGCCCCGCATGGGGCTCTCTGCTCCGTGGGGAGCCTGCTTCCCTTCCTCTCTCTCTGCATGCCTCTCTGCCTACTTGTGATCTCTGTCAAACAAATAAATAAAATCTTAAAAAAAAAAAATAGTAGGAAGGGCAGAAATGTTATCAGGAACCAAGGGCAGAAATGTTATCATAACCTGCAAGACTGTCTATGGGAGGGAGGGAGGGATGCCACAAGCACAGAGAAAGGAAAAGAGTAGATCCCACACTGGGTGACCCAGGCACAGGATACCCACACTGGGAAGACACATCCCAGTAACACGTGGCTTTGAAAACTAGAGGGGATTAACATCCTGAGTTTTTACAATCAGTGGGGTTTAACACCTAGAACTTTAACCAGTGGCTTGGTGCTGGAAGACCCAAAGTGTGAGAGGAAACCGAGTCCCTGGTCTTAAAGAGACAGCATAACAAACAACCCCACTGAGATATAGCATAAAAGCAGGAGTTTGAAAAATGCCTGGTGTACATGGGAAGGAGATAAATTTACTAGTCCCTAAACATGTGCTAGAGGGACAAGGATCAATAGAAGACTTCTCTAAGAACAAAAAAGGTGGAAGATGCTCTTCCTCCTGCCCCTCAATTCCCTAACCTAAAGGGCACATACAGGAACCAGCACACTGTAAAGACTTTCCACCTCACATGATAAGAGTGTGCCCACCCCTGCATTCTTCTGTGGACTCACCCCCTCCAACCTGCCCTTAGCAAGAGTCCATGCAAAGTCGTGCCAAAATGTGGCATTGTGCAAGCAGCCCTGAAAGAGCACCACTACAAAGTGACTCCTGACTTAGAAAGAAGGGAAGATAACCACACATATCAGTTTGACTTTGGGCTCAGAGTGGGCTGGAGGCGGAAATCTGTTCTGACTGCAGGCCCTGCCCACCAATGAAAGCCTCCCAGGTGACAAAACAGGGAGAGAACTCCCCAGTTTGGTGCTACCACAACTCTGGCAAACTCAGCCCAAGCAGGCAAAGAGGGCCATTACAGCTGACTACACTGAAGGCAAATGCAGATCAGGAATAGTAGGACACACAAAACATACATAGGAAACACTCCTGATGTGTCAGGTTCTGTCGAACGGGAGAAAGAGCACCACAGGAACTCTTATTCATAGGTCACTACTTGCTAGAACAGGAGATGTAACTGGTTTTCCTGATATACAGCAACAGACACAGAGTTAGACAAAATGATACAGAGGAATATGTCCCACATGAAAGAACAGGACAAAATCAGAGCAAGAGAGTTAAACAAAATGGAGATAAGTAATATACCTGATAGAGAATTTAAAGACACTCAACTTGAGAAGAGTGGAGGATCTCAACAAAGAGATAGGAAACATTAAAAAAAAAAATCAGAGCTGAAGACCTCAATAATTGAAATTAAAAAAATGCAGAAGAAAATAAATAGTAGAATAGAAGAAGCAGAAGAACAAGATCAACAACCTGGAGGACAGAGTAATAAAAGCAATAAAACTGAACAAATGAAAGGAAAAAGATTAAGAGAAAATGAGAATAGATTAAAGGGAACTCAGCAATAGCATCAAGCATAATGACATTCGTATTACAGGGATCCTCAAAAAGAAGAAAGAGAAAAGGAAGCAGCAAATTTATTTGAAGAAATAATAGGTGAAAATTTCCTGAATCTGGGGAAGTTAACAGAAATCCAGATCTAAGAAACAGAGACCCCAACAAAATCAACCCACACTGGTCCACAACAAGACACATAATAACTAAAATGGCAAAAAGTTGTGATAAAGAGAGAATTTTAAAAGTAGCAAAAGTAAAGAAAACAGATACATACAAGAGAAACCCCAATAAGGTCATGGGCTGGTTTTTCAGCAGACACCTTCAGCCCATGGGAGAGTGGTACAATATATTCAAAGTGCTGAAAGAAAAAAAAAAAAAAAAAAACCTGTGGCCAAGAATACTTTATCTAATAAGCTATCACTCAGAATAGGAGAGAATGAGTTTCCCAGGGGAAAAAAAAGTCAAAGGTTTCATCATTGCTAACCCCCCTCACAAGTGTTAAAAGTGATTCTTTGAATAGAAGAGCAAAAATAGGAGTTAAGAAAAGTAAGAAGCATAAAAGCAGTGTAAAATTAAGTATATCTATAAAAATTAGTCCAGAGATTCACTAAATAAAAGAATATAAAGTATGACACCCTATATCTAAAATGTGGTAGAGAGAAGAATAAAATTTAGTGCTTTTAGAATGGGTTCAAACTTAAGTGACCATCAACTTAGTATAGATTGTTATATGCACATGATGTTATACAGAAACTTAATGGTGTAAACAAATTAAAAAAACCAGTAAGAGATATGCAAAAACTAAAGAAATACAAGTATATCAATAAAGAAAGCCAGCAAAACATAAGAGATGAGAGCAAGTGAAGAAGAAAGAGCAAGAAGAAACAGAACTACAAAAACAACCATAAAACAAACGAATGGCAGTAAGTACCTACCTATCAATAATTCCTTTAAATGTAAGTTGATGAAATGCTCCAATCAAAAGACACAGGGTGGCAGAATGCATAAAAATGCAAGAATCATCTATATGCTGCCTATAAGAGGCTCATTTCAGGCTTAAAGACACATGCAAATGGAAAAGTAAAGAGAAGTGAAAAAAAAAAACCTATTAACAAGAGACTAATCATAAAGGGAACAATCCAACAAGAAGATATAACAACTGTAAATATTTATGCACCCAACTTTGGAGCACCCAAATACATAAAACATGTATTAACAGAAAAAATGGAGGTAATCCATAGTAAAAATAATAATGTAGGAGACTTTAGCACCCCACTTACATCAATGGGTAGATCATCTGAAGAGAAAATCAAAAACCAGTGGCTGTGAATGACACATTGGACCAGATGGGGATCTAACAGATATATTTAGAACATTCCACCCTAAAGCAGCAGAATACACATCCTTTTCATGTGCACATGGAACATTATCCAGACTAGATCACATATTGGGCCACAAAACAAGTATAACAAATTAAAAAAGACTGCAGTATTTTATTTATTTATTTATTTATTTTATTTATTTTTTTTTCTTTTACCACAATGCTATGAAACTAAAATTCAACCACAAGGGAAAATCTGGACAAAACACAAGTAAATGGAGGTTACATAACATGCTACTAAACAATGAATGGGTCAACCAAAAAATCAAAGAGGAAGCAAATAATACACAGAGACAAATGAAAATGAAAACTCACTGGTCCAAAATCTTTGGAATACAGCAAAAACTGCTCTAAGAGAGAGGTTTACATTAATACAGGCCTACCTCAAGAAACAAGAAAAATCTCAAATAAACAACCTAACCTTACACCTAATAGAGCTAGAAAAAAAAAAACAAAAAACAAAAAACAAAAAACAAAACCCAAACCAGTAGAAGGAGGGAAACAATGGAGATGAGAGCAGAAATAAATAGAAACTAAAAATTGTTAGAACAGATCAATGAAACCAGGAGCTAGTTTTTTGAAAAGATCAACAAAATTGATAAGACTTAGCCAGATGCACTTAAAAAAAAAAGAAAGGAGACTCAAAAAAATCAGAAATGAAAATGGGTTAATAACAACAAATACCACAGAGATACAAAGGACTATAAGAAAATATATGCAGACATGAACAGACATTTCTCCAAAGAAGACATACAGATAACCAACAGACACATTAAAAGATACTCAACATCAGTCATCATCAGGGAAATGCAAATCAAAACTACAATGAGATACCACCTCATACCTCTCAGAATGGCTAAAACAAAAGACAAAATAAACAAAAAAAAAAAAAAACAAAAAAAAAACACTAGTGTTGGTAGGAATACAAATGGATGCAGCCACTGTGGAAAAAAGTATGGAGTTTCCTCAAAAAATTAAAAATAGCACTACCTCATGAGTCAGTAATCACACTGCTAGGTATTTACCCAAGGAATACAAAAACACTAATTCAAAGGGATACATGCACCACTATATAGCAGCATTATTTACAACAGCCAAGCTATGGAAGCAGCCCAAGTACCCACTAATAGATGAATGGATAAAGATGTGATGTATATGTATTATATAATGGAGTATTATTCAGTCATAAAGAAGAATGAAATCTTGCCATTTGCAACAATACAAGTACACCTTGAGGGTGTACTGCTAAGTGAAATAAGTTCGGGAACAACAAATACCATATAATTTCACTGATATGTGGAATTTAAGAAACAAAACAAATGAGCAAAGAAAAAAAGAGAGTGTGACAAACCAAGAAACGGACTCTTAACCTGAGAGAACAAACTAAACTGAGGTTACCAGACGGGAGGCGGGTAGAAGGGATGGGTGAAATGGTGATGGGGATTAAAGAATACACTCATCATGATGAAAAAAAAAATGGAAGAATAAAATGTTATAGAAAAGCATATGCCAAAAAGTTGAACAACCCTGAAAAATGGATATATTTTTAGAAACGTAACGTCGCAAAACTGAGTAAGGAAGAACCAGAAAATTGTTCAGACTGATTACCAGCAATGAAACTGAATCAGTAATCAAAAACTCCCAACAAACAAAAGTCCAGGACCAGTCATCTTCACAGGTATATTCTACCAAACATTTAAAGAAGACTTAATACCTATTGTTCTCAAACTATTCCAAAAAATAGAAGAGGAAGGAAAGTTTCCAAATTCATTCTATGAGGCCAGCATTACCCTGATACCAAAACCAGATACACTACAAACAAAACAAAACAACAACAACAAAAACAAAACTGTAGGCCAATAACACTGATGAACAAGATGCAAAAATCCTCAGCAAAATATGAGCAAACTAAAACCAACAATACATTTTAAAAAATCATTCACCACAATGAACCAGGATTTATTCCAGGATGTAAAGGTGGTTCAATATTTAAAAATTAATGAATGTGATGCATCACATCAACAACAGAAAGGATAAAAACCATAGGATCATTCCAACAGTTGCAGAAAAAGCACCTGACAAAGTACAACATCCATTCATGATAAAAAAAAAAAAAAAAAAAAAAAACAAAAAAAAAAAAACCACCAAACTTTCAACAAAGTAGGACTAGAGGGAACGTACCTCAATGTATAAAGGCCACATATAAAAAACCCCACAGCTAACATGATACTAAATGGTGAAAAACTAAAAGGTTTTTCCCTGAGATCAGGAACAGGACAAGGATGACCACTCTCACCACTGTTATACAACATAGTACCAGAAATCCTAGGCACAGTGATCAGAAAAAAGAAATAAAAGGAAGGGTGGAATAGGTGATAGAGATTAAAGAGTATATTTATCCATGATGAGCACTGAGCAATGTATAGAATTGTCAGATTGTATTAAATTGTGCACCTGAAATTAATTAACACTGTATGTTAACTATACTGGAATTAAAATTAGAAAACAATAACATTTTTAAAAAGCATCAAAATTGGTAAACAAGTAGTAAAACTTTTACTATTTGCAGATGACATGATACTCTATCTAGAAAACCTAAAGACTCCACCAAAAATCTGCTTGAACTGAAAAGTAAACTCAGTAAGGTCACAGAACACAAAAATCAATATGTAGAAATCCACTGCTTTCTGTAGACTAATAATGAAGCAGAAGAGAAATTAAGAAACAATCTGATTTACAATTACACAAAAAATAAAAACTCTAAGAATAAACATAACCAAGGAAGTAAAGGACCTATACTCTGAAAACAATAAAACATTGATGAGAGAAACTGAAGATGACACAAACAAATGGAAAGATATTCCATGCTTATGGATTAGGAGAAAAAAATCATTAAAAAGTCTATACTGCCCAAAGCAATCACAGATTTAATGTAATCCCTATCGAAATACCAACAGCATTTTTCACAGAAATAGAAAAAACAATCCTAAAATTTGTATGGCAACTCAAATGACTCTGAATAGCCAAAGCAATCTTGAAAAAGAACAAAACTGGAAGTGTTACTATCCCAAATTTCAAGATATTCTACAAATAGATAGTAATCAAAATAGAATGGTACTTGCATAAAAATAGACACATAGATCAATAGAATATAATAGGGAGCCCAGAAATAAACCCACTCCTATATAGTTAGTCTATAGCAAAGAAAGCTTTGGACTTCCTGGGGAAGTCCAAATGGGGGAAAATAGTCTTTTTAAAAAGTTTTATTGGAAAAACTGGACAGCCACATGCAAAACAACGAAATTGGACCACTTTCTCACGCCATACATGAACAAACTCAAAATGGAATAAACACCTAAATGTGAGATCAAAAACCATAAAACTCCTAGAAGGAAAGGAAAGGTAAGCAGTAAATTCTTTGAAATTGGCCTTGGCAACAGATTTATGGAGTCTCCTCAGACATGGGTAGGAAAAGCAAAAATAAACTACTGGGACTATACCAAAATACAAAGCTTTTGCATAGCAAAGGAAATCATTAACAAAACAAAAAGGCAACATACTGAGTAGGAGAAGATATTTGTAAATGACATATTTGGTAAGGGATTCATATCCAAAATATATAAAGATCTTATACAACTCAACAGCAAAAAACCCAAACAATCCAATTTAAAAAAGAGCAGAGGACACAAATAGATATTTTTCCAAAGAAGACATACAGATAGCTAACCAACACATGGCAAGATGCTCAACATCACTAATCATTGGGGAAATGCAAACAATGAGATATCCCCTTACACCTCTCAGAATGGCTAAAATCAAAAGACAAGAAATAACAAATGTTGACAAAGATGAGGAGAAAAAGGAACCCTCATACACTGTTGGTAAGAATGTAAATTGGTGCAGCCACTCTGGGAAACAGTATGGAGGTTCCTCAAAAAATTAAAAATAGACCCAGTAATTCCATTACTGGACATTTACCCAAAGAAAATGAAAATACTAATTCAAAAGGATATACTCATCCCTATAAGCATTATTGACAATAGCCAACATATGGAAGTAATCTATGTCCATTTGATAGATGAATGGATAAAGAAGATGTGGTATATACTATACATAATGGAATATTACTCAGCCATAATAAAGAATGGGATCTTGCCACTTGGACAACATGGAAAGGCCTAGAGGGTTTTATGCTAAGTGAAATAACTCAGAGAGAGAAAGAAATAGCATATGGTTTCATTTAAATGTGGAATCTAAAAAAGAATACAAACAAAAACCAGATTCTTAAATACAGAGAACAAATTGGTGGTTGGCAGAGGGAAGGTAGCTATGTGTGTGTGTTGGGGGGGCACAAAATAAGTAAATGTGAGGGAGGTACAGATTTCCATTTATGGAATGAATAAGTCACAGGGATAAAGGTACAGCATAGAGAATATAGTCAATGATATTGTAATAGCATTGTCTGGTGACAGACGGTAGCTACAATTTTGGTGAATATAGCATAATATATAGAAGTTGTACACTCGAAACAAATGTAATCTTGTGTGTCAACTATACCTTGATAAAAAATATGATTTATCAATGTATCTAGTTTTATCAATGTATCATTAGAGAGTATGATTTGGAGGAAGGCAAAGCAGAATAGATATGTAATTTTGGTGTCATTTTTGTTATTTGGAATTTATAAGACTTCAGTAGAGTTTACAAAACTAGAAATAGAAGCTGTTTATACTACTGAATTTGTCAGCACATTATTAAGCAGCTTTGCTTTTCAGTGTATTTTTTTTAAAGCATAAAATTTATTTATTTATTTATATTCCCTACTTTATTTTTTTAATTGTGTTATGTTAGTCACCATACAGTACATCATTAGTTTTTGAAGCAATGTTCCAAGATTCATTGTTTGTGTATAACACCCAGTGCTCCATGCAATCCATGCCCTCCTTAATACCCTTGGCCAGGCTTGAGAGATCCTGAAGCTTAAATCCTGATTGTGACACCTGAGTTTGTACCCAGGACAAGTTACTTAAGACTTTTGAGACTTTCTCATCTGTAATATAGTTTAATGAAACTAAAGTGTTTATTAAAGCTCAAAATACATTAGTACTTTTCTTTCTCTTTTCCCTTTATTCTTTAACATGCTCTATTTTGGGGTAAGATAAAACTAAACATTTGGCTTGATTTGTTTCTATGAAGTAAACTTAGAGGAAGCAAATGTTCATTTACTCTCAGTCCCCATATGTAGATGATGTTGAACTTGGAAGATCTACAGGAAATGCAAAAGAATACCCAAGAAAGGAAGTTTTCTAGCTTGCATTTGCTGTAAATCATAAGTTAGGACAGACCTTCATAACTATTCAGTCTAACTGTTTCATTTTACCAACGAGGAAAACATAATGCAAAAAGGATCAGTGCACTGAAATGATATAGAACATCACCGCTCATGCTTTGATGTACACATGCATATGTGGCAATCCAGTTAAAATGCAGATTCTGATAGATTCTGTAGATGTGGGTGAAACCTGAAACTTGGCATTTCTCACAGGCTTTCATGTGAGGTCAATGCTGCTGTCCTGCGGTCCACCCTGGGAGTTCCAAGGGCCAAGATTCTGATGGCAAAATATACTTTAGAACCTGAATTTCTAGATATGTAATATACTTTAGAACCTGAATTTCTAGATATGTAATGTGCTTTCTGTGCCACACTTTAGGTAGCTTTCCATGGAAGCAAATAAGAGGTGGTATCTGGAATAAAATAAGGCATGCAATGCTAAGGTTTATGTGCAGGGAAGAATATAATTTATATTCATATATACTATTCTTGGCTTGTTATTAGAGGTCAGATGGCAATTCTATGTATATAAATCCAAATTAGTCCGAACAAAACATTCATTAGTGAGGAGAAATTTCTAAATTGTATTACCTCAAAGTTCCCTTTTTATGCCTTTCTGCCAACCTCCCCGCCAAACTTGAAAATATTTCTCTGAGTGTTCCAACTGAAAAAATAATGGATTTCAAAGCACCTTCTTCTTGCCATGACAATCACTGGAAATTAGGACAAATATATAGGAGGCAAAATCCAAACCAAACCCTCTGAAAATAAGGCATTTATTTGTTGGGTTTGGAATTGGAGATTTTTGGCCAATTTTATTTAGGTGATATGCTTTCCCCCAATACTTCTTGCTTTTGGGATTTGAATAAGGCTCTTAGACCTTTGAGCTCAATTCCCGGTCTCTTCTTACACCAATTATTAAAAAAATAACTAAACATTTAAAATTGTTAAGTGATAAATTCTTAGATTTATGGATCCAATAATAAACAGTGTCTCTTCAATTTTTCAGTGCTTGTGCTGATTTATATGGGCTTTGCTGGCACAAATTTATATTAAAATTTTTTATTGAATCTTGTCTAAAATGTTTAAACTTGAAGGGAGACTTTGAGAGAGAATTCATTCTCCCAATTCTCTCATTGGATTTGGCTTTAGCAACACAGAATGTGTAAGCACTGATGAGACTACTGGTTTATTTCTGGATATACACTAGTCTGCCCAGCCCATTAGGGGAAGAGATTTCTTATCCCATTCATAATCTCACCAGAATGGAGTGTTCTGCTTGGTATTTCAAGGTGTTACAGCCTGATTACTGTGTATGAAAACAGGGGTTTAAATTTTCCAGGATCCTAGCAGTTAAGCCAAACTCTTCCTGACTTAGTCATCAATAAAAGAATTATTGCCTCAACAGCAAACAAAACAAAATTAAAAAAAAAAAAAACCCACAAATGATCTAGTTAAAAATGAGCAGAGGACCTGAATAGACAGTTTTCCAAAGAAGACAAACTGACAGCCAGTAGATACATGACAAGATCCTTTATCTCTCTCATCAGGGAATGCAAATCAAAACCACAAGGAGATATCACCTCACACCTGTCAGAATGGCTAGAATTAAAAAGACAAGAAATAAAAAGAGTTGGTGAAAATGAAGAGAAAAAGGGACTCTTGGGGCACATGGGTGGCTCAGCCAGTTGAGGGTCAGACTCTTGGTTTCAGCTCAGGTCATAATCTCAGGGTTGTGAGCCCCAAGTTGGGCTCCATGCCCAGTGTAGCATCTGCTTGAGATACTCTCTATCCCTCTCCACCTCCTCTTGCTTGTGCTCTCTGAAATAAGTTTATAATATCTTAAAAAAGATAATAAAATAAAAAGAGGACTCTTGTGCACTGTTGGTGGGAATGTAATTGTTATAGCCACTGTGGAAAACAGGATGGAGTTTCCTCAAAAAATTAAAATTAAAAAATACCATATGATCCTATAACTCCACTATGGAGTATTTACCCAAAGAAAACAAAAACACTAATTCAAAAAGATATATCCACCCTATGTTAATTGTACCATTACTTACAATAGCTAAGAAATCGAAGCAAACTGGTCCATTGATAGACAAATGGATGAGAAAGAGGTGATACGCACATACAATGCCATGTTATACAGCCATAAAAAAGGATGACATCTTGCCACTTGAAACAACATGGATAGACCTAGAGGATATCATGCTAAGTGAAATAAGTCAGACAGAGAAAGGCAAATACCATATGATTTTACTCATATATAGAACTTAAAAACAAACAAAAAAACAAATGAATAGGCAAGCAAACAAAAAGCAGAATTAGACCTGTAAATATAGAGAACTGCTGGTTGTCAGAGGGGAAATGGGTGGGGGATGGGCAAATGAGTGAAGGGGAATAGGAAATACAGTTTTGCAGTTATGGAATGAATAAGTCATGGGAATAAAAGATGCAGAATAGGGATAGTCACTGGTGTTGTAATAGTATTGTATGGTGATAAATGAGAGCTATATTTGTGGTAAGCCCAGCATAATGCATAATGTATAGGGAAGTTCAATCACTATGTTGTACACCTGAAACTAATATAACATTGCATGTCAACTATACTCAAAAATTTAAAAAAGGAATTGAGAGACCTCTTTAGTGCATTTGGAAGAACGTGTTAGAGTTCAAAATTCAAATTTCTGGGTTGCAGCTTCCTGCAGCTTTAATCATAGCCTCTCTCTTTTTGGTCACGATTTTCCTCAGTTGAGCTCAGTTTGGTCTCCAGAAGTCCAGTAGTGTTCCATGCACCTGGACGGACACTGAATCGGGAGGACAATTAAATAGCGGAGAACCACGAACTCAAGGAACTCTGCCTTTCTTCTTTGTTTCAAGTCGGGAATTCTTCTAGGCTTTACTTTCAGGATGATCAAAACCCTCTGGTTTTTACCCTCCAGTTGCAGGCTACCAGCAAAGTGTGGAATTGGTTTCATTACCTTGTGAGATTGCTGGTGACGGTGACTCATGCAGGGATAGTTATTTGCTTCCTGTGATTTTCCTGCCATGCAGGTGGTTGGTTTTTTATTTATATATATATATATATATATATATATATATATATATATATATATATATAAAAACTTTTTTAAGAAGTTATTTTCAGATATGTCCTGAAATAATATCACCTCTGTTGGGTTGCCTAAGGTAACAGGACACTGAAGGAGGAGTAGGGGGATGGTCTTGCATCAGAGGCAGTAAAATGTGTTAAAATGACAGTGCATGTTAGAATAGCTTTGCATAGAATATAATGCTGTGATTGCTTATGGCTAAGAAATTTAAACACCACAATAGCATAATTATCTAGTTGGGTGAATTGATAGATGGTTGTGATTTTATTAAAATATTATTCAAAATCACATTAACAGTAAAGAAGTGTTTACCATGAAAATTAAGCAGGAATATTGATACCTATTCCATGCACCCTCACTCCCAGTCTTCTGTCATCCAGAAGAGAGATTAGATTTTTGAAAAGCTTATTTTTGACAGGTAAATTGTACATAATACTTTTGAGGTTTAGATGTTAAAATGATTTTGAATATTTAAACATTGCCAGAATATTTGTCTATCCATACTGTTAGTGAGTCAAATTAAAAAAAAAAAAAAGTCCCACTTGTCAAATGCATAGGTGTTTCATCCTGACACAGGTTAAATGCCTCATTTCCTAATTTCTGAACTTGTTAATTTAGTAAATGCACACTGAGCTCAGTTGTCCCTGTAAATTTAATCAATCAACAAATGCTCCCTTTGAGGCATGCTTCCTTAAAAGTGCCAGGGAGGCACTGTGGGGATGCTGGCTTCTAGAGATGACAGCAAGCTCTTTAGATCTTGTTCTGCCAGCTTCTCTTTCTCCACCCAGCCTGGAAGCACTGGCAACTACCTGGGGTTCTTTGTGAGGAACTGAGAGGCTATTCTGAATCAGGCAACAGCTTCCGCATTGGCATGGTCCTGCAGTTCTTCTGAGGAAGAACATAGCAGGGACTCTGCCTGCTTTGACAGCCTGTCTGCTGCCCTGAACTTGCTATTTTTCTAAGAAGATTCCTTTTTCAATTCAACTTTATGCTTAGATTTTTCCAAACATAGAAGTTTATATATATATAAATATATAAAAATTAAGTTTTATAAGTTTTCTATAAAACTACAACTATCAGAAGAAGCACACATTTACTCTGAGAGGATATTACTGAGTTAATCTCATGAGATATCAGGACTCCCATACACTTAATTTTGGCTGTTATCAATTGGATATTTCATATCAAGGAGGATAGGATTTTGTTGGAGAACCAACTGATGCTGTTGTCAGTTTTTCCTGGGTATGGTTCTATTTTCTTTTTAATTTGATGGCAGGAGTGACTCAGAATAAGATCTAGGAAAAGGTGACATGATCTATATTCTTAATTTAAGAACCTGTTTCTAATGATCAATTTCCGCATCAAAGGTTTAACTTTATTCTTTCACTTTAAATATAGGCCAGGCAGCACTTCTAACTCCTATCTTTTCCATTAAATATTTAATTATGCTTTTTAAAGCTTGAAATAAATGACCTATTACTTTATAGAAGAAAATGCATAACTTTTTTTATTATTGAATTTGAAAGCTGTTGGGAAGAGGCAACATATTGGGAGTTAAAATTTGTACACTTCAGTGGATTTTAGGTGAATGATAAGGTATGTGTGGTCATTGAAATAATAATTGGGTCAGATTTCCAGAGAACACCTAATCTATAATGAGAGGATTGTTTCATTTATGGTAGAAACTTAGGGAAGGGAACTTCAGCATTCAGTGAAAATTGCAAATCTATGCTCTTCTTGGGGAAAAAAATAAGAGCCACTCTACAGACTGAGTTAAGGCAAAATGAAAAGATTTGTCTTATGAATTTCCCACCCACCAAACAAATGATACAAAAAAATTAAGAAAGAAAGAAAGATACCTTTATTAGTTCCCCAATTAATATCTGTTAACCACTTTCTACATCCCAGGCACTGTACTAAGTACATGTGCTCTAGCTCATCTTGGTTACTGTCCAATACCATTAAATATTATCCTAACCCGGGTCTTCACTGCTCTTCCCAACCCAGGTCTTCACTGCTGTTCTACAGCTACCAGGTTCTGGGCCCTGAAAAAGTTCTCTCGCGCTAGTTAATATTTCCTTGTTTTGAAGGTTGGTGAGATTTGTTTGCACAAGCCCTCAGTCTTCCTGCTCCTCTTTTTTTTTTTTTTTTTTTTAAATATACATGACTTGTCACGGTGATTGTAGGTTACTGATGGCCATTTATTTTTTTTTAAAGATTTTATTTATTTATTTGACAGACATAGATCACAGAGAAGCAGGCAGAGAGAGAAGGAAGCAGGTTCCCTGCTGAGCAGAGAGTCCGATGCAGGGCTCGATCCCAGAACCCTGGGATCATGACCTGAACCGAAGGCAGAGGCTTTAACCCACTGAGCCACCCAGGTGCCCCCCTGCTCCTCTTTCTAACTAACCATCCATGGGACCTGAATTTACCTGCATAAATGGTACTGATAATAATGGGTGTACCCATTCCTTTTGGGAGGAGATTGTACATTTCTGGTGTGGTTGCCGGGCTACCACAGAAATAATGGGACCTGTGACTCATCGTGTGAAACAAATACTTTATACTTGTTGAATGACACGTTAGTCCCATTAAATTGTCTAAATGAAATGGACTAGAGATGAAAGCTTACTTCATGGCAATTATTAGAAGAAGAAAAGTATTTCCTCTGAAGCAACTTTCTTTTCGGTGTTGCCAGTGAACATCCATCTTTGGAATACCCGGAGTAAAAGTGGGCATTAAGCAGAAAAAAATTCCCTCAGATTCTTTTTCTATATTCCTAATTTCTTTGACAGGTTTAGGATACTATGAGTTCTCTAAATTGCCAAAATGAATTTTTTTCTAATTGTAATTTTTGAGGATTCCTGGAAATTCTTATGGTCTTTGGTTAGATTAAAAGATAAGACATTTTCAAGACATTTCAAGACATTTTCAAATATTCACTCTGATCTGTGAATATTGAAGAAAATTTGAAAAGTATAATCTTTCAGTTATTTGTATCTGATGATGGCCTGAGATCAGAAGGAAAAAAAAAAGCTTTCAGCAACTGTGAAGTTGGGGAGATCCTATCAGGGCCAAGGACATTGAATCTCATTGTCCTCCTACTCCTTTGACCTTTCTCCGAAACCCCTCAATAAAATGGTTTCATTCCCTCTCCCCAAAGAGAGAAAAAAAAAAAAAGAAGAAGAAGAAGAAGAAGAAGAAGAGATTGAGAATAACTGTCACACTCTAGTAAGCTAACATGTTCTGTTAGGGAAATAATTTAAAACAAAATCTTCTCTCAACTCAGAAAACTTCCTAAAGGTAATAATGAAAGAAATTGATTTTATTATTAAATAAACATCAAACCACAATGTGATACATATAACAGACAATCTGAATAGAAGATTGCAAAAATAGCAAGAAGCTGTATCCCCTTACATAGCCAAGCAGATTATATTATATATAATGTTTCAGGATAGACAATAACTATCATCAAGTAAAGGACTCCACCAATTACCATATACAGTTCATCTTAACTTTACCTGATAGTAGGAGTGAATATATATGTTAGCTAATTGGCTTTATCTGGAGAAAAATAAACTCATTTCTTTATGGCAGGATAGTTTTACACTCGGGGCAAGGTGCCCACTGAAGTTAGGCTCCCACTCAAACACAATAGGAAGATAGGGGTGCTACCTCCCTTGGTGTTTACATTTCAAAGAGATGGTACCCAATTCTTCAGAAAGACATTCCTAAATCAGAAGGCTGACAAGAGACCAGCTGACCAAAGGCCTGTCTAGTCTTCAAATGGATTATATACATTTCAAAGAGATGAGAAAGTACTAACAGTGTAAGTTTGCCAAAGTAAATACTGTGAGAAAAGGGAGGGGAGGGAGATTTTGTATTTTTAACTAGGAGAATTAAATCTCTTATTTTTAATTTATATTTGCTTTTACATGAGCAACTCTGCAGAAAAATCATTTAATTTCACAATTATCTGCTAATAAGACCTCTTGTGTAAATATTTCTGGGTATTATGCAATACCAGACTATGTGCAATATTATAGTCTTAACTCTGATGAATGTACCCTATGGGTTGAGTTCCCTGGAAATTTGTGACCCCTTCTGTAGCAAACTTCTCTGCATGCTATAAAGGGATAAAGTTGCTTGGGAGACAAGGGATCTGGCTTATGTATTTTTATGTAGGTGCCATGACCCTTGGTTATAATTCAATGAAATGCCCAACTTTTGGGCTCCTTTAGTTAAATTATATAGTTAATAATTTCTCCTTTGGCCTTCCTCTCAATTTACCTCCATTAATATATTCTTACAATCCCTAGAAAACTCTTCTTACTCTTATCTACAACGTTGGCTCTCAACACTAGCTACACATTACGCTCACCCATGGACCTTTTATAAAGTAAACGATGTCCAAGAACCCATCTTCAGATATTCCAATTCAGTTGGTTTGTGGTGGGACTCAGACATCAACATTTTAAAAATTCCTTATAGTGCCATTGGAATTTAGAACCACTGATCCATAAAAAATGCTGGGTCTAATAAGCCAATCACCAACAATAATAATTACTCTCTGCCTGCAATCTGGCCCCACACTCATCTGTTTAAAATGGTAGAGACTTCCATGCTACTGGACCCTTCATATAATTGAGGGACACCTTTTTGAAGTCATCATATTATCACTCTCACCATCATCACCAGCAACCATAAGCTACACATTTGAGTCCTTAGTACCTTGCGCAGAGCCTGGCATGCACTAGCGCTTGATAAATCTTTATTGTATGAATGAAAAATATTTAGTTATTGAGCAGTATTTAAGACTCAAGGAAGCAGAACATGCAGTTATTTCATGTAAAGAAAGGTTTCTTCTGAAATTCCAATTGCAACTCCAGGGACATAGGATCATAGTAAAATTCAAGTACATGATTATTTGCTGTTGAGAATAATTAAGGTGTGATCATAGTAAGCTTTTAGGCTTTAGAAAAGGGGGAAAAACCTCAAAGTCAAAGAAATTTGAGTGGTAATTAATTCCTGGATTTTCAAACGTTTTAGTTATGAGATAGCAATAAAATCTTTTTCTGCTATAGCCTATTCATCTCTCCACTGAGAGAGGGGAAGAAAAAAAAAAAACACCCATATGCTTGTGAATTATCACAATTTCTTGACTTGGGTGGGAGGGTAATAGAGAGGAAAATAGATAAAGTAGAAAAATTGAGGAAAGATCATGTCTTTAAGGGTAAGGAGGAGAAAGGAAAAGTGTGGGAGGGCAGGAGGAAATTGATTGAGTGAGGTTTCCCCTCAAGACGAGAGTTAGAATAAGGATTCCTTCTTTAGAAACAAGCATGATATTGTGTTAGCTTAAAAGACATTTAACAATAATTTTGGAGCTTACAATCTTCTTTGACATACATCTTGTGAGGTTGGTAAATGTGCTTCCTGGGATCTTTTCCCCCCTGCAGCCCTTCATGATCTTCTAGGAACAGCAATCTTTTTTACTTTGGAGGACATTTAACTAGGAGTTTACCTAAGGGTGATCCAAAGAATTCTAGTCCTCAAAATGTTCCACATTCAAAAAAGTCCTTATGGTCAGATAAACCTAAAATGCTGTGCACTATTGCTCCACGCATATTAGCATATTAAAGACTCACATAAGCCTGAAATAAGGAAATCTGTTGAACCTGGCATTCTCCAAATTTATAAAAACCTGTGAAGCTAGAGATCAGTATTATAGGTTTTGGGTAATACCACATTAACCAACTTTACCTGCATAACATTTTCTATGCTGTAATCTTAGCTTAGTTATCATGGACCTTTATTCATTTTTATTACTGAACAACTAAGAAAGAAAAGAAAGAAGGTGAATTTAGGGAAATAGGTAGGAAAAAGTAGAAGATGAGGCTTATAGAAGGCTAAGAGAGATCTAGAAACAAGATGGTGTCAAAGCAGAAAACCAAATAAGGTACATTATGGCTGGTCAGAGACTTTTCATATGCATCATCTAATTCATTCATTCATTATTTATTTATTTATTTTTAATGCTTCTATTTATTTGAGAGAGAATGCACACAGAGGTAGAATGGGAGGGAGAAGCAGACTCTGCTGAGCAGAGAGCCGAATGTGGGGCTCAATCACAGGACCCTGAGATCATGACCTGAGCTGAAGGCAGATGCTTAACTGACTGAGCTACCCAGGTGCCCCTACATCATCTAATTTAGATAGAAGGAGAACATGGTGGAGTAGGAGGATCCCGAGCTCACTTCATATCCTGGGCACATCAAGATAACAGGTAGATCTATGCAACTAACTCTGAAAATAATATAAACACTGAAAGAACAGACTGTACATAGTGAATAATAGAGAAAAGGCCACAAGAAAAAGTCTAGGAGGGGCAGAGATATAGTTAGGAACCAGTACCCTGGCAAAACTAACCATAAGCATGGAGAAGTAAAAGGATCAGATTTCACACCAGGCACCACTGGCACTAGGGACCCACACTGGGAAGATGAGTTCCTGTAACATCTGGTTTTGAAAACCAGTGGGGCTTAATTCAGGGTGATAGGAAACCGTGCCCTCACCCTTAAAAAAGCCATAAATAAATTGGCCCGAGTTACACAGCCGAGAAGCAGCAGTTTGAAAAGTACCTGGGGAATCTGTGAAGATTTACTGACTAATCTTAGAACATGTGCTGCAGGGTTAGAATCCTCAGGGAAAAAAAAGTGCTGGCAGACACCATTTCTTATCCCCTCCTCCAACCAACATAAACTGGACCCTTGTGGGAGACAGTGCTAATACGCTCTGTTTACTGCAGGTCCCAACTTGGCATTCCCCTGCAGACCAACTCCATACACTTCATTCACCTTGATAGGCATCCTCTGAAGCTGCTCTTATCCCTCCACAACCTGCAAGGAAACCTAACCTAGCCTGGTGGCACTCCAGTGTGACTGCTGCCCTGGGGGGTATGGGGTCAGGGAGATAACCTCACACACCAGAGTGCTGCAGTTCCATCAGCCTGGATGCTTAGCTGGCTACTCAGGGGAGGAAGTCTTGCCATTTAGTACACCCACAACTGTGGCAGAGAGGCTATTTGCAAACAGGTAGGCTGACTGTTAGCATGTCCACCAACAAACCCATGGCAGCCTCAGACAGTCCTTTCAACAGTACATGCCCCAAATCCTGCACAATGTACCACAGCAGACGAAGTGGGTCATTGTAGGCAGCTGGGCTGAAGGCAATTGTGATTCAGCCATAACAATAGGGTTCACGAAGACCACCCAGGGGAGACCCCTGAAGTAACTAGTTTTGGTGTCCAGAGGTGACTGTGCTACAGGGCACCACAGGCCCTCTTCTATATAAGCCACTACTTTTAAGACCAGGAGACATACCTGACCAACCTAATACACAGAAACAAAGAGAAACAGAAAGAAGAGACAGAGGAATATGTTCCAAATGAAAGAACAAGGCAAAAATCACAGAAAAAGACCTAGATAAAATAAGGATAAGCAATAAGCCTGATAAAGATTTTCAAGAAATTGTCTGAGAGATACCCACCGGACTTTAGGAAAGAATGGATGGACATAGGAAGAACTTCGACAAAGAAAATATAATGAACCAGTCAGAGCTGAAGAACTGAAGAACTGAAGAACTGAAATGAAAAATACACTAGAGGGAATCAACAGCAGAGCAGAGTATGCATAAGAATGGAAGACAGTAATGGAAAGCTACCAAGCTAAATAGCAAAAAGAATAAAATAGAGTAAATTAAAGGAATTAAAGGAACTCACTAATATTATCCAGCATAACATATTCATTTTAGGGATTCCAGAAGAAGAAGAGAGAAGAGGGCAGAAAACTTATTTGAAGACATAATAGTTGAAAACATCTTAATCTGGGAAAAGAAACAGACATCCAGATATAGAAAACATACCGAGCTCCAAACAAGATGTATCTAAGGAGGTCCACACCACAACATATAATAATTAAAATGGCAACAAGCAGTAGAAAATACAAATTCTTTGGTGCACATGGAACATTCTTTAGAACAGATCACATATTAGGCCGCAAAACATAATCGATAAAATTTAAGAAGACTGAAATCATATCGAGCATCTTTTCTACCTACAACGTATGAAACTAGAAATCAATTACAACTAAAAAAATCTGTAAATAACACAAACATATGGAAGCTAAACAACATGCTACTAAACAATAAATAGATCAAATGAAAAGTCAAAGGAAATAAACACCTGGGGACAAATGAAAACTCAACCATCCAAAAATCTTTGGGACACAGCAAAAGCAGTTTTAAAGAGGGAAGTTTATAGCAATAGAGGCCTACCTCAAGAAAGAAGAATCTCGAATAAACAACCTTATACTTAAAGGAGCTACAAAAAGAACAAAGCCTAAAGTTAGAAGGAAGGGAATAATAAAGATTAGAGCAGAAATAAAATACAGTCAAAAGAAGTAGGAAAAAAACCCTCAATGAAACAAAGAGCTGGTTCTTTAAAAAAATAAAATTAAAACTTTAGGTAGACTCCTTTAGAAAACTAATAAAATCAGAAATGAAGGAGGACAAATAATAGTCAATACCAGAAATAAAAAGGATTATAAAAGAATATATGAAAAATTATATGCCAACAAATTAATCTGGAAGAAAGGTATAAGTCCTGGCAATATACAATTTTCCAAAACTGAATCTGGAACAAATAGATCTTCTGGATAGACTGGCTACTAGTATTAAAATTGAATCAGTAAATAAAAAACTGCCAACAAACACAAGTTCAGGACTAGATGGCTTCATACCTGCATTGTACCAAATTTTAAAGTCAATACCTATTCTTCTCGAACTGTTCTTAAAAATAGAAGGAAGTCTTTCAAATTCATTCCATGAAGTTGGCATTACCCTAACACCAAAACCAGATAAAGACACTATCAAAAAAAAAAAAAAAAAAGAAAGAAAGAAAGAAAGAAAAGAAAACTACAGTCTAATATCTTTGATGAACATAGATAGATACAAGAGTCCTCAATAAAATACTAGCAAACTGAATTCAATAATACATTTTAAACCATCATTCACCACAATCAGATGGAATTTACTCTAGGGAGGCAAGTGTGGTTCAATATTTACAAGTTGATGTGATACATTACATTAACAAGAGGAAGGATAAAAACTATATGATCATCACATTACGTACCAACAAAAGTATTTGCAAAAGTTCAACATCCATTCATCATCAAAACGCTCAACAACATGGGTTTAGAGGAAACATACCTCAACATAATAAATGTCATAATAAAAAAAAATCATAGGTATCATCATACTCAATGGTTGAAAAACTGAAAACTCTTCCTCTTAGAGCAAAAACAAGAAAGAATATCCACTCTCACCACTTTTAGTCAATACAGTACTGGAAGTCTTAGTAACAGCCATCAGACAAGGAAAAGACATCCAAATTGGTAAGGAAGAAGTAAAACTCTCATTTTCAGATGACTTGATACCATACGTAGAAAACCCTAAAGACTCCACCAGAAAGTATTAGAATTGTTAAGTGAGTATAGTAAAGTTACAAGATACAAAAATCAATATACAGAAATCTGCAACATTTCTATATACTAATAACAAAGTAGCAGAGAGGGAAATTAAGGAAACAATCCCATTTACAATTGCACTAAAGAGAATAAAATTCCTAGGAATAATTTTAACCAAGGAGATGAAAGACCTATACTCTGAAAACTATAGAGCACTGATGAGAGAACTTAAAGATGACACAAAAAAATGGAAAGATATGCTTTGCTCATGGATTGAAAGAATGTCATTAAAATGTCCATACTACTCAAAGCAATCTTCAAATTCAATGTAATCCCTACCAAAATACCAATGGCATTTTTCACAGAACTAGAATAATTCTAAAATTTGCATGGAACCACAAAGATCCTGAATAGCCAAAGCAATCTTGAGAAAGAACAAAGCTGAAGGTATAATCACAGATTTCATGATATATCACAAAGCTATAGCAATCAAAACGTTATGCTACTGGCAGAAAAAACAGACACATAAATCAACAGAATAGAATAGAGAGCCTAGAAGTAAACCTACAGCTGTATGGTCTATTAATCCATGACAAAGAAGGCCATAAAATACAATGGAGAAAAGAATCTTTTCAATGAATTTTGTTGGGAAAACTGGACAGCCATATGGAAAAAAAATAAAACTGCATCATTTTCTTATACCTTATACAAACAAATTGCAAAATGGATTAAAGACCTAAATATGAAAACCAAAAACATAAAACTCCTAAAACACAGGCAATAATCCCTTGAACATCAATTTTAGCAATGTTTTTCTAAATATATTTCCTCAAGCAAGAGAAACAAGAGCAAAATTAAACTATTGGGATTACACCAAAATAAAAGCCCTTTTTTCAGTAAAGGAAACCAACAAAATGAAAAACCTACCTACTGAACTGGAGAAGATATTGGCAAGTGATATATCTGATAAGGGATGAGTATCCAAGTATGTAAAGAACTTGTACAACACCAAACAAAAAACCCAAATAATTAAAAAATGGTAAGAGGTCCTGAACAGACTTTTTTCCAAAGAAGACGTACGGTTGGCCAACAGAAACATGAAAAGATACTCAACATCACTAATCATCAGGGAAATGCAAATCAAAACAAGGAGATAGCACTACAAACCAGTCAGAATGGCTAGTATTAAAAAGAGGGGGCAGGAAGAGGGGGGCTCTTGTGCATGGTTGGGGAGAATATAGATTGGTGAAACCTCTGTGGAAAACACTATGGAGGTTTCTCAAAAAATTAAAAGTAGAAAAACTGTATGGTCCAATAATTCTACTGGATATTTTACCTGAAGAAAACAAAAACACCAGTTCGAAAAGGTATATGAACCCCTATGTTTATTGTAGCATTATTCACAATAGCTAGGGTATGGAAGCAACCTAATTGTCCATCAATGTGTAAATGGATAATGAAGATGTGGTACACACACACACACACACACACACACGAATATTAGTCAACCATAATAATAAATAAGAGCTTGTAATTTGAGACAACATGGATGGACCTAGAGGGTGTTATGCTAAGTAAAACCAGTCAGAGAAAGACAAATACCATATGATTTCACTTGAACAAAACAAATGAACAAAAAGGACCCAAAAAGATTCTTAAATACAGAGAACAAATTAGTGGTTGCCAGAGGGGAGGAGAGTAGGGGAATGGGTGAAATAAAGGGAATTAAGAAGTAAAAACTTTCAGTTATAAAATAAATACATTATGGAGATGTTAACTAGGGCATTACTAGATGTAAACTAATCCACAACATAATAATGTTATATGATGATAGACTATACTTACTGTGGTGAGCATTGATTAACACATAAAATTATCAAATCAATATGTGCACACCTGAAACTAATTACTAATATGTTAATTATATTTTAATTAAAAAAATAAAGTAATTTAGGGAGAATGAAAGAAAATGAGGGAATAGGCTTATTGGATCACAGTAAGTTTGTGATTTTAGGGTTCTTATTCTGCATCTAACCAGTTGCAATCTAGTCTTTAGACACAGTATATTTAAAGGAATTAGGATGAATGTGAACAGAGCTTGATAAGAATTTTTCAAGAAGATTTAGTATAGAGAAAAATGTCAAGTTCTTTATGACAGTTTTAGAAAAACTGCTGATTCCTTTCTAGAACATGGTTATGATCCACATTTCATTTTTTTAAATCCTGTTTAGATAATATTGTTGTTCTCTTTCTCAGCTACCTTGTTACCTACTATAAAATTTATCATAACCAAAATTCAACTAACTAAATTTCTCTGGTTATAACTAGAGAAGCTTTCTTTATTATTTCACATTTAGAAAAATAAACATCAACAAAAGAAGTGGATGGGAAGGATTTATGAGATGTAAAATAATTCCAGCAGCATGAACTTGATTTCTAAAGTGTTTTCATATTGATTAAGTATCTAATTTGGTATAGTTTGGGCCACTAATTATCTTGGTTTTCAGATAAAGGAAGTTAAGTGATTTGCCCAAGATCACACTGCTAGGAGAGTATGAAGTTTATTTCAGTTCTTCTGACTCCAAATTCTATCTTTATCCCAAAACATGTGCAGCTTATTTACTAGTCCTTTGACTTCTTAAAATAAGTTCATATCTAAAAATTCCAGAAAAATTATCCATTAACAGCTAATAGCTTATTATTGAGAACGGACCGTGTTGCAGACCCTGTTTTTTTTATTTTATTTTATTTATTTGACAGACAGAGATCACAAGTAGGCAGAAAGGCAGGCAGAGAGAGAGAGGAGGAAGTAGGGTCCCCGTGGAGCAGAGAGCCCAATGCGGGGCTCAATCCCAGGACCCTGGGATCATGACCTGAACCGAAGGCAGAGGCTTTAACCCACTGAGCCAGCCAGGCGCCCCTGCAGACCCTGTTTTAAGTCTTTATACAAACTGGCATATTCCATCCTCACACTGTTCCTATGGAGAAAATACTATTGTTATCCTCATTTGAGGATGAGGAACCAAGGCTTGGAGAAATTGGTGGGTTGGGAATTGAGACTTGGATCTATTTGACGCTGGAACCCATGCTTGTGGCCACAAAGCCACTTTTGCTGATTTTCTTTTTGCTCCAGTAACAAACACCACAATCTCAGTGACTTAAAACAACACAAATTTTTATCTTACTGTTCTAAAGGTCAGAAGCCCAACGTTGAGTATCACTGAGTTTAAATTCAGTTGTCAGCAGGGTTGTGTTCCTTTAGGAGGCTCTATAGGAGAACCCACTCCTTTGCCCTTTTCGGCTTTGAGAATCTGGCCACATTTGTTGGTTCCTGGTTCCTTTCCATCTTCAAAGTCTCCAGCACTGCTCTCTCTACTGGATTTCTCCAGCTTCCCTGTTTAAGAATGCTTGTGATTATATTGAGCACACCTGGCTAACCCAGAAGATTCTCCTTGCTTTTAAGTTCTGCCGATTAGCAATATTAATTCCATCTGCAACCTCAATTTCTCTTCACTCTGTAACTTAACATATTCACTGCTTGCAGGGATTAAGTGTGGACATCTTTGGGGAATATTACTCCGACTGCCATGCAATTCGTTCCCTGTTCACAGAAGGGGAGATTCAGTGAGTTTAGAATGCAGTACTACATTTAATTAGGTAGAAAGTGTTACTGGAATGTTACAGAAATACTTTCAAAAAATAAATGTACAAACAAAAATAAGTTGGTTACCATAAGGAAGCCAGAAAATAAGATTTTAATAAAACAATTGTGCATAGTACTGTGCACTTTACAAAGTGTTTCCACACACATCTGGTCCTCATAGACTACCTACGAGGTAACTAAGTCCTGACAGTTAATTTACACTCTTGCTGCCCTACTTTTCTTTCTTTCTTTCTTTTTTATATTCCCTTGTTTCACAAATGTTTTTCCCAAAATAAATCATACTATGTAGGCCTAGTAAAAATTATAATTTTAACCTAAAATAAGTTCATTAAAATTTTCCACAGCTTTCTATTACTTTTGAGTTTAGTTTTCAAGGAACTCCAACTGCAGAGGATTCTGAGTATCATTTGCAGATGGCAGGGCTTGAGAAGGTTTGTCTCAACAATAAGAGGAAAATGAGAAGGAAGATGTTGTTAGGAGAAGTAAGGGTGAAGTTGGTAAAAATAAACAGGGATTTATTCATTGAAAATACATATTGGATGCTTCACTCTTCTAAGAACTAGGCATACAGCAATAATTAACGCAGTTAGGAATCTCTGTTTAGGGAGCTCAGATATCAATTTCTAGAAGAAGATATAGATGATAGATAAATTAACCTGTACGTGTATACTACCTCGCAGTGAGAAGTCCTCGCAGGTCTGAAAAGAGAAGGGCTGCAGTTGCTATTTTTTATGGGGTGGCCAACAAACTGCTCTCTGAAAAGGTGCCATGTGAATAGAGACCTGAAGGATGTAAGAGACAGAACCATATGAATATACAGGTAATAGTGTTTTGGACAGAAGGAGTAGTAAGTCCAAAGATCCTGAAGTGGATGTATCCTTGGAATATTGGAAGAAGAACAAAAAATTATTTTATTTCTTCCAAATTTATTGAGATACAATTGACATGTAACATTGTGTCAGTCTAAGGTATATAGTGTGTTGATTTGACATATTTATATATTGCAAAATGATCACCACCATAGCTAATACCTATATCATGTCACATAATTACCATTTTTTTTTTTTGTGATGGGAACATTAAAATTGACTCTCTTAGAAATTTATATATATCATATATGATATATATCATACATATATCACATAATATTATACATGATATATATCATATAATATTATGTATATTTTATATATATTCCATATATATATATTCCATATATATATTCCATATATATATATATATTCCATATATATATATATATTCCATATATATATATATATTCCAAAAAAAAAAAAAAAGACAAGGTATGTGGGAAGGTTGTACTACTCTCCCAAACCTCCACATGCTTGCCAACACAGAAGCTCTCTGAACCCTCTCCTTTTGGGTTTTTAAATGGAGGCCCCTTCCATAGGCATGACTGATTAAATCTTAGGCCATTAGTGATTTAACTGAATCCCCAGCTATGCCCTGCTCCCAGGAGGTTGGAGAGGACACTGAAATTCTAAACCCCTAACTACATGATTGGTTCCTCTGGCAACCAGTTCCTATCCCTAGGTTACCTAAGGGCTTTCCAAAGGTCACCTAATGAATGTAAAAAAAGACACATTTACAGCTCTCATCCAGGATATTCCAAGGGTTTTAGGAGCTCTGTGCCAGGGATGAGACAAAGAACAATAATATTTCTTATTATATATCACAGGAATAAAAGTGGAGACAATTCTTCTTTCCCTAATTTCCAGCTTTACCTATGCAGGAAGGAATGTTCTCTAAAACTTAAGGGCTCCTGAAGAAGTTGTGGAGAGGGAGTTTCTTCCCTCTTCTCTCCCTTAATGGAGTTAACTCATTGGTAAGATTGATAAGAGCCTGACATTCACTAGGTCTCACTTTTTATTAGGCATTAATCAAACATTTATTAAGCATTGTTGTTTTGTTCATGTATGATCCACACGCCTGATTTCTACGACAGTTGCCTTTGGAAACAACAAGCTTTGTTTTTAGTTTCCATTAGGTCAGTCTCTCAATAGACAGAGCTCTGGGCAAGGATGAGGGAACTTACTCTTCTCTATTTTGGTAACTGGTGTGTGCTTAAGTGTGTTTGTATAGGGGGGGTAATTCTAAGAGGCACCACTGAATTTTCCAAATCAGTTTTTACCACTAATAGCATAGATACTTTTGTCCTTATTTTGACTTGATGTGTCTAAGATCTATTGTTTTAATCCAAAGACAGAAAGGTAAGTAGCTCTACTAATAAATCTAATACCTTTGACTGATAGGACAGGCTTTGCAGAGGTGGAAATATTTGAACTAGGTGTTGAAGGTAAGACAGAGAATGTAAAGGATGGAAGACAGGTACATGTTTTGGACACGTAAGTGTTGGAGCATTTGGAAAAGTTGCCAATTGCTGCATCTCTGTTCTCTGCCTTGGGTTTGGTACAAATTGTCAAATAAGACAATGGAGTAGCAGATGGAGAACCAAATATCATTTTTATTACTGATATATGCCGAGTTGGAGAATACAGCTCAGTGTATACCTGCTGAGTATGAAATAATTTTAATCTAAAATGGAACTGGAGGATATGTAATGGATAATCTCACATGTGCACTGTCAGAAAAACAGAACTTAACTGAAAGACTGGTTTCTCATAAATGTCTGATTTACAGAAGGCTGAGACTTATCTCCTGACCGGTAAACACTTGCCAAGATCCTCCTGATCCTCAAGCCAATGAACCTACTGCTTAGACTCTGGCTAGATATTCCCCTTTGTACTGCTTGCCCATAAAAATAGCCTATCCTATGGGGTGCCTGGGTGATTCAGTCGTTAAGCATCTGCCTTCAGCTCAGGTCATGATCCCAGGGTCCTGGGATCAAGCCCTGCATTGGGCTCCCTGCTTAGCAGGAAGGCTGTTTCTCCTTCTCCCACTCCCCCTGCTTGTGTTCCCTCTCTTGCTGTGTCTCTCTCTACTGAATAAATAAAATCTTTTAAAAAAAATAGCCTACCCTAAGCCCTTAATGGACTCACCTATAGATTACTATAGCATGGATTTCCCAAATTGCAATTCCTCTGCTATTAATGAATAAACTCTAGTAATTCAAGCTTGCCTTTTTCATTAGGTTTATATGAGCAACCCCCAGAATTACCCTGATTTACCCCCATGGTTATGGGCAGTGAGGAACTGGGGCAAGTATCCTGATGAGTATCCTGGCAAGTATCTGGAGTGTATGCATGTGAACAGTCGTGTGTGTGTACTGGGATGGTGGGAAGTAATAAAACATAATACTGGAAAGGAAAATTGGAATAAATTTAGTACTTTTTTAGAGGGTACATGTAGCTTGTATCATATTAGATCATTCTAGTTGCGTTATGATGGATGTGTTTGCATGAGGGGAGACAGAAGGCAGGCACCAAGTCAGTTCCCCATTTATTGAACTAATCTAGGAAATAATTAGCTTATGAACCAAGACCATGGAAGTGAGGGGAGACTGAACAAGATAGATTCAAGACAAATCAGTACAGTAGAATAGGCCACTTGGTGAACAGTTAGATGTGGAAATAAGAGAGGAATATCTGAAAGTCACCAAGTCTCTAGCATGAGGGTCTGAAATAGAGAATGTGGGCAGCAGCAGCAGATACTTATAGAGAAAGGACATTGACACTTTTTGAGCTCCTCATGTGTGCCAGAATGTGTTGGGCACTTTCCATACTGTTGGGGTTTAGTGAGCCAAGAAATAACATTCTTATTTCTTTTTCAAACTTGCAAACCATTGAAAGATACAACACAGTAGTTAGTCACAAGGAAACCAAATTTCTGGCCAGGTGGGTTAGCCCATATTTTTCCACCTAAGTCAAACAGATTTATCCACTGGGGCAATTGGACAGTTATAAGCATATATCACAGGCCTGGGAACAAATCAAGAACTCTTTCTAAAAGGCAGACAGTTCTGAAAGACAAAGAACTTATAAGTTACTAACTTGAGCCTCCTTCAAGTCCTTCTGAATTCACCAGAGTGCTGCTTCTCCTGTTTTGGGAAGACATAAGTGAAGGGTGGAGAGATGGAGGCAGTGGATCTCATTTTTCTTTTTTATTCTAGGAAGAGGCATTGGAATTTTACATCCACAGAAATAAGAGGAGTAGAACGTAAACCTTTGCCCTAATACTTATAGGACTCATTTCAGCATTTTCAATACTGGGAGATAGGTATTTTTATCAACATTTTATAGGCAACAAACCTGAGGCACAGAGAAGTTAAATAATTTGCTAAATTCACACAGCTACTGAGTGGTAGTGGTGAGATTTAAATCTAGGTTTGCTTGAATTATGACATCTTTTGTTATTTTTATATCATGTTGCTTCAGGGGCTGAGTTAGGAAATGTTGAATTTTGGATGCTGACAAAGACCTCCAGTTGGAGAGGTACAGTGGAAACACATATGTGGGGTACAAAAAGGATCTTGGGTTGGAGTTATAAATTTAGGAGGCAGAAAAAATATATATGGAAGTTGAGGCTTTTGAATAAGATACAATTCCATCGAAAACATTATTTAATAAGGAGGAATATGTGAAGGAGAGCATTATGGAAGAGAATGTTTAGAATAATCAACACTACTAGGGAGTTGGTTGCAATACACATGCACACAGAAATACATACATACTGAAGCTCTACTTGAATTTTTTTCTTGAAATCTATGACATATTTTCAAAGAACTTTCTTTTCATAATTCTATTTATCAGCCTTCTAGCATAGGAGCTAATAGCAGCATTGATTTTGATATTGGATTGACAAACACAGAAGACACCTTAGGCTTCCCTGAGCATTGTTTAGGCTTAGGAAAGCATACTGGATATAATAACAGCATGGATGATCAGGAGAATAAAGGTAACATGTCTCTCGGGAACAACTTCTGAGGTCCTCCTCATTCTGACTTGGAATGTAGTGAAAATGAGTAGATATAGACAATTTCAGCTTAGGGAAGCCATCAGCTCAGAGTCTTTCTAAGCTTTATGACCCATCAAACTTATAATTCTAACTTTCATTCTCTAGGACTAAGCTGAGTCCCACCAAGAAAACTTGTTCATTATTTGACAAACAATCTTGACAATAAGGTATAGGTTCTTGGTTCAGTATATAGTCCTTGATTGAATTCTCATTTATCTTGGATCTGGTATAAGAATACTCCTAAAATTTTTTCCATTAGTGGTATAGGAGGACTTCAGGATCATGTCCCCAAGTGTCTCTGAGACTAGAGAAGAGGCCACAGAATAATTTTTTATAGCAATAAAAATAAAAATCAAGGGAAATCTACAGTATTCTACCAACTATGTAACCTACTTATAAAATAATTGTTATCACATACAAATGATCAATGAACAATTACAAGTGAAAAAAAAAAAACCCAAAACTTCAAGCTGATTTAAATAAAAAAAAAAAAAAGAAAGAAAGATTAAAAATCTAAAAGCAGGGCACCTGGGTGGCTCAGTGCTTAAACCTCTGCCTTCGGCTCAGGTCATGATCTCAGGGTCCTGGGATTGAGTCCCACGTCGGGCTCTCTGCTCTGCAGGGAGTCTGCTTCCTCCTCTCTCTCTCTCTCTCTCTGCCTGTCTCTCTGCCCACTTGTGATCTCTGTCAAATAAATAAAATCTTTAAAAAAAAAGAAAAAAAATCTAAAAGCAGGATATAGCTTCTAAAACAGGTTGAGCTCTTAGGATCTCAAATAAAACATTAGTGTTTATTCTCTCTCTCTCTCACCATTTTTCTGCTCTACTTTCTGATGTACTGCCTTCATAATTAGGCCTACCATGGCAGTCCCTCTAAACTCAATGCTCAGTTTCTCCGATGTTCATATCAAGTAAAGAACAGATTGAAAATTTTTTTAAAAAAAGATACATTCTGCCTCATGAGCTCTGATTGGTATACAGTCTCATTATTGAACCAGTCGCTGTGGTTCAAAGGAATTTGATGCTCTAGGTGGCCATGCTTGTAGTTGTAGTTGGAATCATGAAGCACCATGACTAAAAATTGGAAACAGGGTCTTTTCCCAGGGAAATTTGAGCTGGTGTTTAAAAAAAAAAATGGTGAGTGGGTGCAGAGAAAGCCATCTATATTTAGGATTCTTTCTTTCTTTCAACTCATAGGAACCTAGTTTAAAATACCTTAAGGATAAAAGAACATTCATTGGCTCATATCCATGGGAAGTCCAGAGATGCAGCTGACTTCATTCAAGCCAATGATCAGGAACTAAAATGAGATTGGCATAACTCTTTCTCTTGTAATTTCTTCCTATTTGGCATTATTTTAGTAATTAGACCTTTGAACAAGGTGGGCAAAATGGCAATTGGAAATCTCATACTTGCTATGAAGCTGGAAACACTGACTATTTCAACATTTCTAGTGGATAACAGTTGTTCTTCTTGTTAGCTCCAGCCAGAAGCTTTGGAAAAGACTTTCTGGCCCTCCTTGAGTCAGCTTCCTATCCTTACTTTAATGACTAAACCCCAACGTGCACCATTAGTTTGGGAAGGTTTAGACACACTGTTGGCCAGGTAAGATCAGGACACTGGGATTAATAACCCCAAGTGGGATCAGAAGGTGAGCATTTGTAAAAGAAAGTGGTATATACCAGAAGAAGCAGACAAAAGCATAGCCACTATAGTCTATTATGGCTAGTCAGTGGCCTCTAGGGGATTTTAATATTGTGTCCATATTAATATTGTTCATGTGCCGTGTCACCCCTCTGAAAGCAAATCACCATGAAGAAATGTTTTAAAAATGAAAAAGAGAAAATAAAACATAAAACCTCAAATCTACTCATTGGAAATTCATTTTCTTGTAATCAGATTTGGAAGAAATTTGGGAGGGATCATGAGATTCCTGGAAATAGGTCAGGTATTTTCCTCTGCAGAACTACACTCATCAAATTGGAGGAAATAAAGGTATTGCAATGACTGAGTGGAGTTCAATGGGGAGTTTTCTTAGTTGTTATTGCCAATGTTATTTCTTAACTATTAGAATAACAATAAATCTCTCTCCTTTGCACTTTAACAGTACCTTTGGCAAAATTCTTATTTAGTTGTAATTCTTTCACATGTAAATCCTTTGGAGATTAGCATTCAGAAGGGGAGATCAATTAGTGAATGCCTTCTAAATTGATTCAATTTTATGATTAGGTCGCAAAGTAGGGTGTCCTTAGTGAGGTAGATTAGAGATGACTCACTTTATTTGTTCACTATGTACCACACATTTCTCTATATGTGAGCAAAGATTTCTTCACTTTCAACACTAGGAATGAGTCCACCCAAGCTGATTAACTCACACCAAGGGTTTAAATGGAATGGAATAAAGATGGCTTATTTAAATCACACACGCTTTTTGAGGATCATTAGAACTCTGTCCTATGAATAAGGACGATTAAAATTCAACAGAGTTTTGTGTATTCTTAATATGCATTTAGTTTACACCACAACGTCTTCTTTAACATACCATTATGCTGTATGCTGTGACTGTTATTCATAATGGCACACACTTGGTAATATGCATGATGATACAGAATAAGTTTAAGTGTCTTTACATTATTCTTAATATAATAATGGTTCCTAGGGCTGCATGCAGCTGTGAGTGCATATTAACAGGGGTCGCCCACTGTGAATTATGAATCTATAACACAGAATTTTCAGAAAAAGTACTTACTATGTATGTAAAATAGCTGCCTTTTAAAGCTTGAAACTTGGGCTGGTTAAAATTGCTCCTAGTAATATTTTTAAAAGAAAATATTCTGGAGGTAATAAGTGAACTGAATGGATTTATGAGTGATTGCTGTAAAGTCTTCTTTTTAAGGTAATAACTCACAAAACTGCAAAAAGAATAGAAAAGTATCTTTTTATGCATGTGTAATATGAAATCAATTCAAATGAATTTCAGTGACAAATGTTCTTGATGTTTTTGCCATCTTAATGGATCTCACTATTTATCTTTTGTTCTTGTTGATTGAATGATACTGAGACACAAAAGATCCTATTTCTTTGTTAATTTGAACTAAATGTCTATAAATGTAGACATTTCAAAGAATTTTTAAATTGCCATTTTGACCTTATTTTGGTAATATCTATACCCACAGCAGCTCCTCCCTAAAATCCCTATCATCTTTATGAATTAGCCTAAACACTAGCCTCAGACATGGAACTCTTTGTGGACTATCCACCACACTCTCTCCAGACTCATCTTCCATAACTCCCATTCCCTAGACTGTATAGTATTTTGCAAATATTCATTACTTCTTTGCTTTGAACACACTCTTGCTTCACCCTGGAATGTTTGACTTGCCCCTCTGGACACTTTTCAGTTTCAAAGCATAGATAAAACCTCATCTTCTCTGTAACATGGCCTTTGACCCTTGAGGTGTACCTGCTTGCCCAGCTCACATCAAGCATATACTTAGTTACTCCCTTTACAGGGCTATTGTTAAATTGTGTAGACTCACTTCCATTAGCACACTTACTGGGCAACATGATAAAATAGCTGAAATATTACTGATACCATAGGACTGACATAAGCCTCAAAATAAGCATAACTCATAGCATTTAGTACACAGTCTGTATGATATATATTAGCTACATTCTAATTGTTTAATCAACTGAGTTTTAATTGTTTTTAATTATGAGTCTGTCTTACTAAATTATAAACTATGAGGGCAAAGACTATGTCTTATTTTCAGGACCAAGCAATGCTAAGCATAAAAGAAGGTACTAATGAATGCATGTTGCAAAACAGATTGAAGGTTTCACTAACGCACTTCATGAATTATACAATTATTTTACATGTGAATTATTGTTACCTATTACATTGATTCTAAGATTCACTTTTTTTGCACAATTTGCTCCTCTGAAATTGGGAAGGGTTGTCATAGTTTGACTGGCAGCATTTATTCTTTCTTAGTCTCTTAAAAAAAAAAAAAAGAGAGAGAGAGAGAGAGAGAATGAGAGAGACAGCAGAAGCACAAGCCAAGGGGAGCACAGGGGGAGAGGGAGAGAGAATCTTAAGCAGGCTCAATTCTCAGTGTAGAGCCCAACACAGGGCTCAGTCTCATGACCCCAAGATCATGACCTGAGCCAAAATCAAGAGTCAGACTCTTAACCAACTGAGCCACTCAGGCTCCCCTTATTCTTTCTTAGTAGAAAAATATAATGATGTGTCATACATTCGATGATGTCTTACATTCAAAGAAATATAGCATTAGTATATCTAGCTAGAGTTAGTAAGATCACTTAAGAAATATCTAAGTGTATGTATTGGTTAGAGTAGGCTGAGGGCTATAATAAATAACCACAATACTAGTGTCCTATCAAAGTTTAGTCTTCACTCATGGTCCAGTCTAGTGTGGGTCAGAGAAGGAATGAAAGAAGCCTGCTATCTATAATCTTCAAGGGCCTATGCTTGTTCTATCTGGTGGCTTCCACACTCACTGGGGTAGTAGCATCCTTTGCTGACTTTCTAAATAGAGGGAAGACTGAGAGCACTGAGGACCCTGCTGAAGGCGTAGGAAGCAGTCCTAGAAGTGGTCCACACCCTTGTATTCAAAACTCAGTCACAATGTCCAATGTAACTGTAATGAAGACTAGACATATAGTTTAAATGTGTGCTATGAGGGAGCAGAAATGGAGTTTGATAAGCATATAAAAATCCCTTGGCACTCATCTAATACTGCACAAGGTTGTGCTGAGAGCACACACAAAATTTCTAAAACTCATATCTAAAAGCAGGTTGCAATTCAATCTTTGTTTATTTAGCCAATATATATTTATTGAATATCTACTATAAGCCATGTCATATGCTAAATGGTGTGAGGCATACCAGATAAATGAGATTTGGATCCTTATGTTGAGCATTTTATTATCTAAGAGAGGAGATAAAATAGACACATAAATATCTGTAATATTGAAAGTGAAAAGTACCACAAAATAGAAGACTGTATTTAGGAAGGTTTTGCAAGACAGAATAATCAAAGAAGGGTATTGCAAGAGAGATGTCTCTAGATACCTAGAGTAAAACAAGGAAGACTTTGGACAAGGATATGAGCAGAAAGGATTCCAGGAAGAGGGACAGACAAACTCAAACTGTAGAAGACAAACAGGGTATAGGCTTGATCTGAGTGTTCTGGAAATTTGTCTGGAACACACATATGGTCTTAAAGTGCAGAATAAAATTCTAGTGAATAGAAGCAGCTTAGAAAGGGGTTTTAGCAATGTGTTGAGGGGCACAGGACATTTTGTTAGGTAAACCTTATGGAGGAGAGAGTGCAAAAGCAAAAGCACAGAGGCAGTTTCCATAATGCCTACTTTGGCCTTATTATTTCAGCAGCCAAATGAGCACATATTCCCTTCTGCCCCCCTACCTTCCAAGCTAATTAAGATGTGGTAGGTCATGTTTCATGGGTGGGCCCCAAAGCACTCAATTTCCTTTCTACCTATCTAGATATATGTATAGCATATCCTCAGTGCAGAAAGGTTTGTTCCTAAAAATCCTGCCACCCTACCACATAGGGTCCAGTAGCAAATAAATTTGATACCCAGTGTCACATCCTCACAACCACTTCTGACTTCAGTCACAGTAGGTTTGGACAGTTCCACGGGAGTCCATCAGACTGTCCTTATGCTGGTAGCTTTCCTCCCTTCTCAATGGCACTCTGCAGAGCCTGTCAGTCTTGAAGTGGGGGAGTAATTAACAGCTTTAGGGGTGACCCTGAACCCAATGAGGGAGGGTATTTGGAGAATGCTTATATTTCTATTCAGATGTTTAAAAAAAATCTTCGATAAAATCAAAAGTTTTCCTTGTTGATTGCTAGGAAAGGGAAAGAGATATTGATAGTGTTCAGGAACTAAGGAAATATCCTGCAGGATCATGGGCTAAGAAACCTATTTTCATAGAGCTTGTACCCTTGTAGAGCTTTGGAAAGGTCACATATCTTCCAGGGAGTGTCACATTTGGTTTTTCATTAGGTTAGTATTCTTTACTTTAATAAATTCTGGCTCTGTAAGTCTCCTTTTTAAATATAAGAGATATCCCCTCTTTGTCTAACTATTATAAAAGCTTATCAACACCTTAGTAACCTTTATAGGTTTATTTCTATTTAAATAACTTAATCTGATTTACCTTGCTCTTTTTAAGAGAAGCAATATTTTCTTACAATAGAAAACCTTTGAAATTGATATGGTTTAAATCTTTCCACACAGACATCTCTGAGCAGTTACTTACTGCTTTCCTTAGTTGTCAACAGACTGAAGAGATACCAATAATAACAAAAGAAAATAGTCTTCCCTGGCTCTAAGTCATCTTAAAATCCCACAACTTCAAGTGGTTAAAATAAGAAAATATGATAGGGGACACCACCTAGTTTTTATGATAGAATTTAACTGCATTAAAAAATTACTTAGATGTCAGTATAGAAGTGTACACTTCTGCTTAGAGATGTCCTCATAGCTCTCATGCTGGTTGACAGAATTCAGTTCATAACAACTTCACAGTTCTAGAATTCTTCCAAATACCACATTTGATATGGATAACAGGAATGACAAAAATGTCAACAAGTGATAGTACACATTCAGTAGGTATCCTATGAATACCTTAAGGTATTACTATGAAGTATGACACACACTTTATATGCAATTCACTTATTCCTCAAATCACCCCAATGAGATAGGTAAGTATTATGCCAATTTTACAAATGAGAAATTAAAACTCTGAGAGGTTAAGAAATTTTCCTCAAAGTTACACACTATTAAATACATATTCATTCAAGGCAGACCTGTTTGATTTAGATCATATTGATCTCACTTTGTTGAAATGACCAACTGGGTACTTTCTCTCCCTCCTTATTTCTCCCTTCCTTCTGTCTACCAACTGTTACTATCTCACTTACTTTTGCAGACCCATATTGAATACCTTTTATGCACTAGATTCTGGCTTACAGGTTTTCATAGGCTCTTAAAATGCAGCCATTATATAAAGCCATGGAGTTACAAAAAGCCTAAAACATTATCTAAGTAGTAGCCTTCCTCCAGATATAAGAGGGGGAGAAGCTACAACATTGCAAATAGTTTTAGTCCTATTCGACAACTTTCTGGGATCAGGAATTTATGTTTTTGCAAAGCAACCCATTCCTCAAATCTCAGCTTTAATCTTATTTAAAAAAAAAAAAAAAGTGTCCATTGTAACTAGATTTTATCAACCCTGCTCTGCTAGAGCTGCCTCCAGGGGGAGAGCCTTTTTCGTCCCCCACCCCTAGAGAAAAGAGTTGATTTGGCTCCTGGCCAAGTGGATAGACCGGGTTGGGAAAGGTCAATTCTGGTTGCCTTGATCAATTCAAAATAAAGATAGTTTGTGTCTCCTTTTTCAAACTGAGAACTGTTATTTAAAAATGCTGATCTTCCAGCAGATTTCCCAAATCAGCTGGGAGGCTGTATCTCCCATCCTCCCTCTTTCTTTTCCTTATCTCCTCATCCTTTTCTCTTTGTTATTGTCAGAAACCAACATAGACTTCCTATCCAGCTATTTGCCTCTCTATTTTATCCACAGTTCCTTTTTTTTTTTTAATTGGAAAATTCTTTTGTCAGCTGCTGTTTGAGCCCATACTTCAGCACCACCTCCACTAAAGGGAAAGCTATGTATTCTTATTTATTCAAACCCAATCAGTAAGAGCTAATGAATTCCTAAGGGCAGGAGATCAATCATGTTCTATTTATATTTAATTAATTTCATGTTGACTCACTTGTCTTTTATAACTACTTTAAAGCATATTTGGGATACAGTCTTATCTCAGAATTTTGTGTGGATTTTACTACACCAAATCATAAAAATCTTAGTTTCCTCAGGACTTTTAGGACATTCACTGTAACATTTTTATTAGCAAAAAAAGCATCTTCACAGATTTTGTTGTTCACACATTGCCTCACTTCTTCCAAGGTAGAATTGGTCCCACATTTTTGTTCCAAAATGAAACCCAGTTGTAATGGTTTATCACATGTGCTAGTTCACCTGTTTGCCTCTTTTTCTGGACTTTTTTCTTTCTGTACACTTTTGTTCCCCTGTGCTTTGCAGTATTCATGGTGCACACAGTAGATGCTGCAGTAATATGTTGTTTCATTTGAAAGAATTGATGAATGAGTGAATCTAAAAAGCTGTGAAACTAGAGAAATACAGTAAGTACAGGATCTATCAGCGGGGAGACTGGCTGGCTGCACATGAAAAAAAAAGTATGTGGCAGATGAAAGGTTTTTAGAGTGCAATATAATTAAATGATGAATAAAAGGAAAGTATGATATAATGTATGCAACTGGGCATAAGATCTTGATATGGAGGGAAAGAGGAGCTGGTTGGAGGAAAAAAAAAGAATTTTGTGGGGAAGTGGGTATGCTCTTTAGAGAGGGAAGATTGGGAAGTCAGAATTAGGGCAGATGAGACCCATAACTTTCAGAAGCTGGTATAAAATGGACATTCTTTTATGCAAGACCTTCAGCCCTCTCTTTGGTCGCTAGGCCAGGTACTAATTTTTCTTCTTAACAAAGTAGGGAAACCATCTAGGGTAGGGTCAGTAGACTTTTTCTATAAAGAGCTGTACAGTAATAATTTTCCACTTTGTAGGTCATACAGTCTGTAAAAAATTTTCAACTCTGTTGTTGTGAAAATAGCCATAGACTATATGTAAATGGCGTAATTAAACTTTATATACAAAATCAGATATTGGGCCGGATTTGACCAGAAAGCATAATTTTCTTTTTTTTTCTTTTTCTTTTCTTTTATTATGTTATGTTAATATGTTAGTCAACATGCAGTACACCATTAATTTTTGGTATAGTGTTCCATGATTCATTGTTTGTGTATAACACCCAGTGCTCCACGCAATACATGCCTTCCAATACAACCCATCACCAGGCTAGCCCATCCCCCCACCCTTCCCCTCTAATACCCTTAGTTTGTTTCCCATAGTCCATAGTCTCTCATGGTTCATCTCCCCTTCGATTGCCCCCACTTTATTTTCCCCTTCCTTCTCCTAATGTTCTCCCTACTATACCTTATGTTCCACAAGCAAGTGAAACTATATGATAATCGCCTTTCTCTGCTTGACTTACCTCACTTAGCATAATCCCCTCTAGTTCCATCCATGTCAATGCAGATGGGTGTTCATCCTTTCTGATGGCTGAGTAATATTCCATTGTATATATGGGCCACCTCTTCTTTATCCATTTGTGTTGAAGGGCAACTCAGCTCCTTCCACAGTTTGGCTGTTGTGAACCTTGCTCAAGCATAATTTTCTGACTTGTGATCTAAGGTATACAGATCATAGTCTATGCCTTCTAGTCTCCCCTCTACCATGTTGTGTTTTCATGGTTGTCTAATAAATTGGTCTAATGTGACATTAAGAACTTTCTGCCCTGAATGAACAAACTACAGCTTTACTTGCTTACTAACTAAAATTCCTTGACAGAATACAAAATCTTTGATTTCTTATTAGCTACAAACTGTTCACTAATCAAGTAAGTTAATGCAAAGTCTGAAATTCACTCATTAAAATATGCCCTATCAATAAGTCAAAAAATTCAAATTACCAATATTAGATCTATTCCAGTTTCCTAAAGTAAAAGAGACAAAGAGAAGATAATAGCTTGGAATATCTGAGCCAGAGAAGTAGTAGACATGGAAGTGCTAAGTGAAGAAAGGTGACATAAAAAGCTAATTGAGGGGAAAGAAAATGAATTTTTCTATTCTCATAATTTGAATTAAAATTGGTTTGGCTTACTTTGTCTCAAGCTAGACATTGACAAATTGTGATTCAGTGGGAGGCACTCAATGTTTTGTTAGCAATAACTCTTGACACACTAGTTTCCAAGATTTCTGAAAAATGTATACACTTTTTTGTTTAAACATGGCTGTCCAGACAAAAAAAAGGAATTAATTCTCAAATGATTCTAATTGTGGTGCCATTCCATTCCTTGGGATAAAAGCTCAGGATTACTATAGAGAGGTGGTATTCTGATCAAAATTGGGTTATAAGCTTTGGTATAAAACTACCTTCTCCCAGATATAAACATATAGCAATAATATCTATAAGTTATATTTAGAGAGTCATTGTTGCTCTTGGAAAAAAAAAAAAAAGATGAACATCTCTTATGACCCAATAACTGGAAAGAAACATCAGTGAGCTGGAGATAACTATGCTACAAGATAAAAACACAAAGAGATAGCCAAGAGTTCAGTCTCTTCAGGAAATGGGACCTAAATTTTCCATATTCAAGTCAGGAGTCAGAGTAAGAAAAAAATTTAAAAAACCAAAATCAGGGGCACCTGGGTGGCTCAGTGGGTTAAGCCACTGCCTTCGGCTCAGGTCATGATCTCAGTGTCCTGGGATCGAGCCCCGCATCGGGCTCTCTGCTCAGCAGGGAGCCTGCTTCCTCCTCTCTCTCTGCCTGCCTCTCTGCCTGCTTGTGATCTCTCCCTGTCAAATAAATAAATAAAATCTTTAAAAAAAAAAAAAAAAAACCAAAATCATTCTCAGTGGCCAAAACCTATAGTGCATTGCTAGGGAGTACAGCAGGAGGAAGTAGAGATAGCTGGATATGGCTCATACCATATATTGTCTTGGATACTTGAGTGGTTGTAACTCTCAGAATGGTCATTCTGAACTGCCAATACAAGACTTGTTTCTGACTGGACTTGGATAACCTAAAGAGAGGCAACTATAAAAAAAAAATCATATCTGGAGCAGTGCTTAGAATAAAAAGGAAAATAACAAAATAAACACAAGAAAATCTTTCTTTTATCTTACAATTAATATTTCATGAAAATTAAACTAATAGCCAATAAATCCAATACATGATAAAACTGATTACCAAGAGTATAAATCTCTGAATGAGACATTAAAAGGTATATGTTCAAAATTCTCAGAGGAATAAAGAAAAAATACATCTATAAAGAAAAAGATAATGTGAACAAAAGAGTATAAGTCAAGGAAAAAGTTGTGTTTTTTTAATGTAGAGATTTGGGGAATGAAATATGTAATAACTAAAATAAACTCAGCAGATTGAGTACAGCCAAGAAAGAATTAGTAAACGAGGAAACAGAGTTTGACACAGGCTGTCTGCTCAGGAAGGAGTCTCCTTCTCCTTCTCACTCTGCCTCCTGCTCCCCCTGTTTGTGTGTTCTCTGTCTCTCTCTGTCAAATAAACAAAATCTTTTTTTTTTTTTAAAGAAGTGTAAAAGAAACTTCCTATAATGGAAAAGAAAAGGTCATAATTAGAAGAATATTAGGAAGGTGAAAAAATTCATGAGTAAAAGAAAACATAAAGTAAATGTAGAACAATCACCTATAAAGCTAGTGTGAAGATTAAAAGACAAAAATAGTAAATTCAACTATATTTAATGCATTAGTTAAGAGAACTCACAAAATAAAAAGATCATATATATATGGTAGAATATTATTCAGCCATAAAGCATGGTATTTTATAATTTGTTTTGACATGGACAAACCTAAAGAGTACGCAAAAAAGTCAGGGAAAGACAAATACCATATGATTTCATTCACATGTGGAATTTAAGAAACAAGACAAACAAGCAAAGGAAAAAAATAAGAGAGAGGAAGAGAGAGAGAGAGAGAAATCAAGAAGCATATTCTTAATTATAGAGAAGAAACTGATGGTTACTTCAGGGGAGTGGTGATGGGGATTAAGGAGTATACTTGTGATGAGCATCAGCTGATACACGGAAGTGTTGGATTACTATATTGTACACCTGAAACTAATATAACACTATGTTAAGTAACTGGAATTAAAAACTTAAAAAAAAAAGAAGAGTTAATACCTCTTCTCTTCACAGTATCCCCCCCCCCCAAAAAAAGGAAGAAAAACTTCCAAGTCAATTCTGTGAGGTCAGCATTATCCTAATAACAATAGCAAAGATACTATAAAAAAGAAAACTATAGACCAGTATCACTGAACATAAATGCAAATCCCTCAACAAAATATCAAACCACATTAGAAGAATTGTGCACCACAATCAAGTATAGTTCAATATTGGCAAATCAAGCAATGCAGTATATCACATTAACAACATGAAGGATAAAAATCATGAGTATCCCAGATAAGCATCCTCATCCATACCCCAATGGAAATGCTGACAGAAGCCATTTGTGTGTTCTTCTCTTACTCTGTTAGTACAAACAGACAGGCTTGTGTCTGGCACCTTCCTGCTGCCTTGCTGAGGCCAGAGGATGTGGGTGATTTTATCAAACCTCTCCTCCCTGGCTGGGGCTGGCCAACATGAGTAGTCACAGCATTTATCCATCCCCATCCTGGGGCCTGCATTCATGTGCATACCGGGCACTCTCCTGCAGCACTGATGAAGCCTACAGGCATGCACAGTCCAGGCATCTTCCTACTGAAGCCGGTGAATATGTCCTGATCCCTACCTCTACAACTCCCCTGCTAAAACAAGTGGATGCAGGCAAACCACCAAAGGGAAACTGTTTTCCCAGGCCTGGTGGACATGAGCTCCAAGAGACAATAACAATCAGACTTTTTTTTGGCCAGCTACCACCTCTAGGGCATTACATAGACAGGGAATGTAAGCAGGGGGCATTATCCTTATGCAGTCAATTGGCTTTGCTGCAGTTTAATGAGACCTTCCAGAAAGTAGCTTTTATACTCATCTAGAACCCCAGTTGTCACAACAGTTGCCCAGATCACACCTCCAGATCTCCCAATCAGGAGGTCAGTAGCATTTGGGATTGTGGCCCCACACGACTGAATATATTTGCATACTTAAGAAGCTGCCACCTGAAGGTCTGATTTCCATCAGCCTGAATGAAGTGCTAAATGAGATTCCTTCTCTTGGATCACAGGTCTTGCACACAGTCAAAAATGGGGGGGGGGGCATATCAATAATAAATCAGACAGTTTAGACCATCACAAAAATTTAAGACATAACCAATAACTAGGGCACAAGTGAATTAGAAGAATCATCACCTACATAAGGTAACACCTTCAAGACAAAAAGCAGTAGCTATTTTGGAAACAAGCACAGAAAGTCAAGTACAATTAGGGAACAGTGAAATATGTTCCAGATAAAGGAATACGACCAAATCTCAGAAAAAGATCATAATGATCCAGAGATAAGTAATATAACTAATATAAATTTGAGGTAATAGTCATAAAGATGTTCACAAACTCTTGGGAAAACTGAATGAACTCAATGAGAACTTCAACAAAGAGATAGAAAATACATGAAATTAGAATTATGAAGATGGTGAAAAAGGAGGACCCTAAGCTCACCTTTTCCCATGGATCACCTAGTAACACCCACATCAGGGCAAATAACCCAGGAATTGATCCAAAGTTTAGCAGAACTCTCCACAGCTAAACAGAGAAGAGGCCATATTAAAAATAGCAAGGGGCACCTGGGTGGCTCAGTGGGTTAAAGCCTCTGCCTTCGGCTCAGGTCGTGATCCCAGAGTCCTGGGATCGAGCCCCGCATGGGGCTCTCTGCTCCGTGGGGAGCCTGCTTCCCTTCCTCTCTCTCTGCATGCCTCTCTGCCTACTTGTGATCTCTGTCAAACAAATAAATAAAATCTTAAAAAAAAAAAATAGTAGGAAGGGCAGAAATGTTATCAGGAACCAAGGGCAGAAATGTTATCATAACCTGCAAGACTGTCTATGGGAGGGAGGGAGGGATGCCACAAGCACAGAGAAAGGAAAAGAGTAGATCCCACACTGGGTGACCCAGGCACAGGATACCCACACTGGGAAGACACATCCCAGTAACACGTGGCTTTGAAAACTAGAGGGGATTAACATCCTGAGTTTTTACAATCAGTGGGGTTTAACACCTAGAACTTTAACCAGTGGCTTGGTGCTGGAAGACCCAAAGTGTGAGAGGAAACCGAGTCCCTGGTCTTAAAGAGACAGCATAACAAACAACCCCACTGAGATATAGCATAAAAGCAGGAGTTTGAAAAATGCCTGGTGTACATGGGAAGGAGATAAATTTACTAGTCCCTAAACATGTGCTAGAGGGACAAGGATCAATAGAAGACTTCTCTAAGAACAAAAAAGGTGGAAGATGCTCTTCCTCCTGCCCCTCAATTCCCTAACCTAAAGGGCACATACAGGAACCAGCACACTGTAAAGACTTTCCACCTCACATGATAAGAGTGTGCCCACCCCTGCATTCTTCTGTGGACTCACCCCCTCCAACCTGCCCTTAGCAAGAGTCCATGCAAAGTCGTGCCAAAATGTGGCATTGTGCAAGCAGCCCTGAAAGAGCACCACTACAAAGTGACTCCTGACTTAGAAAGAAGGGAAGATAACCACACATATCAGTTTGACTTTGGGCTCAGAGTGGGCTGGAGGCAGAAATCTGTTCTGACTGCAGGCCCTGCCCACCAATGAAAGCCTCCCAGGTGACAAAACAGGGAGAGAACTCCCCAGTTTGGTGCTACCACAACTCTGGCAAACTCAGCCCAAGCAGGCAAAGAGGGCCATTACAGCTGACTACACTGAAGGCAAATGCAGATCAGGAATAGTAGGACACACAAAACATACATAGGAAACACTCCTGATGTGTCAGGTTCTGTCGAACGGGAGAAAGAGCACCACAGGAACTCTTATTCATAGGTCACTACTTGCTAGAACAGGAGATGTAACTGGTTTTCCTGATATACAGCAACAGACACAGAGTTAGACAAAATGATACAGAGGAATATGTCCCACATGAAAGAACAGGACAAAATCAGAGCAAGAGAGTTAAACAAAATGGAGATAAGTAATATACCTGATAGAGAATTTAAAGACACTCAACTTGAGAAGAGTGGAGGATCTCAACAAAGAGATAGGAAACATTAAAAAAAAAAATCAGAGCTGAAGACCTCAATAATTGAAATTAAAAAAATGCAGAAGAAAATAAATAGTAGAATAGAAGAAGCAGAAGAACAAGATCAACAACCTGGAGGACAGAGTAATAAAAGCAATAAAACTGAACAAATGAAAGGAAAAAGATTAAGAGAAAATGAGAATAGATTAAAGGGAACTCAGCAATAGCATCAAGCATAATGACATTCGTATTACAGGGATCCTCAAAAAGAAGAAAGAGAAAAGGAAGCAGCAAATTTATTTGAAGAAATAATAGGTGAAAATTTCCTGAATCTGGGGAAGTTAACAGAAATCCAGATCTAAGAAACAGAGACCCCAACAAAATCAACCCACACTGGTCCACAACAAGACACATAATAACTAAAATGGCAAAAAGTTGTGATAAAGAGAGAATTTTAAAAGTAGCAAAAGTAAAGAAAACAGATACATACAAGAGAAACCCCAATAAGGTCATGGGCTGGTTTTTCAGCAGACACCTTCAGCCCATGGGAGAGTGGTACAATATATTCAAAGTGCTGAAAGAAAAAAAAAAAAAAAAAAACCTGTGGCCAAGAATACTTTATCTAATAAGCTATCACTCAGAATAGGAGAGAATGAGTTTCCCAGGGGAAAAAAAAGTCAAAGGTTTCATCATTGCTAACCCCCCTCACAAGTGTTAAAAGTGATTCTTTGAATAGAAGAGCAAAAATAGGAGTTAAGAAAAGTAAGAAGCATAAAAGCAGTGTAAAATTAAGTATATCTATAAAAATTAGTCCAGAGATTCACTAAATAAAAGAATATAAAGTATGACACCCTATATCTAAAATGTGGTAGAGAGAAGAATAAAATTTAGTGCTTTTAGAATGGGTTCAAACTTAAGTGACCATCAACTTAGTATAGATTGTTATATGCACATGATGTTATACAGAAACTTAATGGTGTAAACAAATTAAAAAAACCAGTAAGAGATATGCAAAAACTAAAGAAATACAAGTATATCAATAAAGAAAGCCAGCAAAACATAAGAGATGAGAGCAAGTGAAGAAGAAAGAGCAAGAAGAAACAGAACTACAAAAACAACCATAAAACAAACGAATGGCAGTAAGTACCTACCTATCAATAATTCCTTTAAATGTAAGTTGATGAAATGCTCCAATCAAAAGACACAGGGTGGCAGAATGCATAAAAATGCAAGAATCATCTATATGCTGCCTATAAGAGGCTCATTTCAGGCTTAAAGACACATGCAAATGGAAAAGTAAAGAGAAGTGAAAAAAAAAAACCTATTAACAAGAGACTAATCATAAAGGGAACAATCCAACAAGAAGATATAACAACTGTAAATATTTATGCACCCAACTTTGGAGCACCCAAATACATAAAACATGTATTAACAGAAAAAATGGAGGTAATCCATAGTAAAAATAATAATGTAGGAGACTTTAGCACCCCACTTACATCAATGGGTAGATCATCTGAAGAGAAAATCAAAAACCAGTGGCTGTGAATGACACATTGGACCAGATGGGGATCTAACAGATATATTTAGAACATTCCACCCTAAAGCAGCAGAATACACATCCTTTTCATGTGCACATGGAACATTATCCAGACTAGATCACATATTGGGCCACAAAACAAGTATAACAAATTAAAAAAGACTGCAGTATTTTATTTATTTATTTATTTATTTTATTTATTTTTTTTTCTTTTACCACAATGCTATGAAACTAAAATTCAACCACAAGGGAAAATCTGGACAAAACACAAGTAAATGGAGGTTACATAACATGCTACTAAACAATGAATGGGTCAACCAAAAAATCAAAGAGGAAGCAAATAATACACAGAGACAAATGAAAATGAAAACTCACTGGTCCAAAATCTTTGGAATACAGCAAAAACTGCTCTAAGAGAGAGGTTTACATTAATACAGGCCTACCTCAAGAAACAAGAAAAATCTCAAATAAACAACCTAACCTTACACCTAATAGAGCTAGAAAAAAAAAAACAAAAAACAAAAAACAAAAAACAAAACCCAAACCAGTAGAAGGAGGGAAACAATGGAGATGAGAGCAGAAATAAATAGAAACTAAAAATTGTTAGAACAGATCAATGAAACCAGGAGCTAGTTTTTTGAAAAGATCAACAAAATTGATAAGACTTAGCCAGATGCACTTAAAAAAAAAAGAAAGGAGACTCAAAAAAATCAGAAATGAAAATGGGTTAATAACAACAAATACCACAGAGATACAAAGGACTATAAGAAAATATATGCAGACATGAACAGACATTTCTCCAAAGAAGACATACAGATAACCAACAGACACATTAAAAGATACTCAACATCAGTCATCATCAGGGAAATGCAAATCAAAACTACAATGAGATACCACCTCATACCTCTCAGAATGGCTAAAACAAAAGACAAAATAAACAAAAAAAAAAAAAAACAAAAAAAAAACACTAGTGTTGGTAGGAATACAAATGGATGCAGCCACTGTGGAAAAAAGTATGGAGTTTCCTCAAAAAATTAAAAATAGCACTACCTCATGAGTCAGTAATCACACTGCTAGGTATTTACCCAAGGAATACAAAAACACTAATTCAAAGGGATACATGCACCACTATATAGCAGCATTATTTACAACAGCCAAGCTATGGAAGCAGCCCAAGTACCCACTAATAGATGAATGGATAAAGATGTGATGTATATGTATTATATAATGGAGTATTATTCAGTCATAAAGAAGAATGAAATCTTGCCATTTGCAACAATACAAGTACACCTTGAGGGTGTACTGCTAAGTGAAATAAGTTCGGGAACAACAAATACCATATAATTTCACTGATATGTGGAATTTAAGAAACAAAACAAATGAGCAAAGAAAAAAAGAGAGTGTGACAAACCAAGAAACGGACTCTTAACCTGAGAGAACAAACTAAACTGAGGTTACCAGACGGGAGGCGGGTAGAAGGGATGGGTGAAATGGTGATGGGGATTAAAGAATACACTCATCATGATGAAAAAAAAAATGGAAGAATAAAATGTTATAGAAAAGCATATGCCAAAAAGTTGAACAACCCTGAAAAATGGATATATTTTTAGAAACGTAACGTCGCAAAACTGAGTAAGGAAGAACCAGAAAATTGTTCAGACTGATTACCAGCAATGAAACTGAATCAGTAATCAAAAACTCCCAACAAACAAAAGTCCAGGACCAGTCATCTTCACAGGTATATTCTACCAAACATTTAAAGAAGACTTAATACCTATTGTTCTCAAACTATTCCAAAAAATAGAAGAGGAAGGAAAGTTTCCAAATTCATTCTATGAGGCCAGCATTACCCTGATACCAAAACCAGATACACTACAAACAAAACAAAACAACAACAACAAAAACAAAACTGTAGGCCAATAACACTGATGAACAAGATGCAAAAATCCTCAGCAAAATATGAGCAAACTAAAACCAACAATACATTTTAAAAAATCATTCACCACAATGAACCAGGATTTATTCCAGGATGTAAAGGTGGTTCAATATTTAAAAATTAATGAATGTGATGCATCACATCAACAACAGAAAGGATAAAAACCATAGGATCATTCCAACAGTTGCAGAAAAAGCACCTGACAAAGTACAACATCCATTCATGATAAAAAAAAAAAAAAACAAAAAAACAAAAAAAAAAAAACCACCAAACTTTCAACAAAGTAGGACTAGAGGGAACGTACCTCAATGTATAAAGGCCACATATAAAAAACCCCACAGCTAACATGATACTAAATGGTGAAAAACTAAAAGGTTTTTCCCTGAGATCAGGAACAGGACAAGGATGACCACTCTCACCACTGTTATACAACATAGTACCAGAAATCCTAGGCACAGTGATCAGAAAAAAGAAATAAAAGGAAGGGTGGAATAGGTGATAGAGATTAAAGAGTATATTTATCCATGATGAGCACTGAGCAATGTATAGAATTGTCAGATTGTATTAAATTGTGCACCTGAAATTAATTAACACTGTATGTTAACTATACTGGAATTAAAATTAGAAAACAATAACATTTTTAAAAAGCATCAAAATTGGTAAACAAGTAGTAAAACTTTTACTATTTGCAGATGACATGATACTCTATCTAGAAAACCTAAAGACTCCACCAAAAATCTGCTTGAACTGAAAAGTAAACTCAGTAAGGTCACAGAACACAAAAATCAATATGTAGAAATCCACTGCTTTCTGTAGACTAATAATGAAGCAGAAGAGAAATTAAGAAACAATCTGATTTACAATTACACAAAAAATAAAAACTCTAAGAATAAACATAACCAAGGAAGTAAAGGACCTATACTCTGAAAACAATAAAACATTGATGAGAGAAACTGAAGATGACACAAACAAATGGAAAGATATTCCATGCTTATGGATTAGGAGAAAAAAATCATTAAAAAGTCTATACTGCCCAAAGCAATCACAGATTTAATGTAATCCCTATCGAAATACCAACAGCATTTTTCACAGAAATAGAAAAAACAATCCTAAAATTTGTATGGCAACTCAAATGACTCTGAATAGCCAAAGCAATCTTGAAAAAGAACAAAACTGGAAGTGTTACTATCCCAAATTTCAAGATATTCTACAAATAGATAGTAATCAAAATAGAATGGTACTTGCATAAAAATAGACACATAGATCAATAGAATATAATAGGGAGCCCAGAAATAAACCCACTCCTATATAGTTAGTCTATAGCAAAGAAAGCTTTGGACTTCCTGGGGAAGTCCAAATGGGGGAAAATAGTCTTTTTAAAAAGTTTTATTGGAAAAACTGGACAGCCACATGCAAAACAACGAAATTGGACCACTTTCTCACGCCATACATGAACAAACTCAAAATGGAATAAACACCTAAATGTGAGATCAAAAACCATAAAACTCCTAGAAGGAAAGGAAAGGTAAGCAGTAAATTCTTTGAAATTGGCCTTGGCAACAGATTTATGGAGTCTCCTCAGACATGGGTAGGAAAAGCAAAAATAAACTACTGGGACTATACCAAAATACAAAGCTTTTGCATAGCAAAGGAAATCATTAACAAAACAAAAAGGCAACATACTGAGTAGGAGAAGATATTTGTAAATGACATATTTGGTAAGGGATTCATATCCAAAATATATAAAGATCTTATACAACTCAACAGCAAAAAACCCAAACAATCCAATTTAAAAAAGAGCAGAGGACACAAATAGATATTTTTCCAAAGAAGACATACAGATAGCTAACCAACACATGGCAAGATGCTCAACATCACTAATCATTGGGGAAATGCAAACAATGAGATATCCCCTTACACCTCTCAGAATGGCTAAAATCAAAAGACAAGAAATAACAAATGTTGACAAAGATGAGGAGAAAAAGGAACCCTCATACACTGTTGGTAAGAATGTAAATTGGTGCAGCCACTCTGGGAAACAGTATGGAGGTTCCTCAAAAAATTAAAAATAGACCCAGTAATTCCATTACTGGACATTTACCCAAAGAAAATGAAAATACTAATTCAAAAGGATATACTCATCCCTATAAGCATTATTGACAATAGCCAACATATGGAAGTAATCTATGTCCATTTGATAGATGAATGGATAAAGAAGATGTGGTATATACTATACATAATGGAATATTACTCAGCCATAATAAAGAATGGGATCTTGCCACTTGGACAACATGGAAAGGCCTAGAGGGTTTTATGCTAAGTGAAATAACTCAGAGAGAGAAAGAAATAGCATATGGTTTCATTTAAATGTGGAATCTAAAAAAGAATACAAACAAAAACCAGATTCTTAAATACAGAGAACAAATTGGTGGTTGGCAGAGGGAAGGTAGCTATGTGTGTGTGTTGGGGGGGCACAAAATAAGTAAATGTGAGGGAGGTACAGATTTCCATTTATGGAATGAATAAGTCACAGGGATAAAGGTACAGCATAGAGAATATAGTCAATGATATTGTAATAGCATTGTCTGGTGACAGACGGTAGCTACAATTTTGGTGAATATAGCATAATATATAGAAGTTGTACACTCGAAACAAATGTAATCTTGTGTGTCAACTATACCTTGATAAAAAATATGATTTATCAATGTATCTAGTTTTATCAATGTATCATTAGAGAGTATGATTTGGAGGAAGGCAAAGCAGAATAGATATGTAATTTTGGTGTCATTTTTGTTATTTGGAATTTATAAGACTTCAGTAGAGTTTACAAAACTAGAAATAGAAGCTGTTTATACTACTGAATTTGTCAGCACATTATTAAGCAGCTTTGCTTTTCAGTGTATTTTTTTTAAAGCATAAAATTTATTTATTTATTTATATTCCCTACTTTATTTTTTTAATTGTGTTATGTTAGTCACCATACAGTACATCATTAGTTTTTGAAGCAATGTTCCAAGATTCATTGTTTGTGTATAACACCCAGTGCTCCATGCAATCCATGCCCTCCTTAATACCCTTGGCCAGGCTTGAGAGATCCTGAAGCTTAAATCCTGATTGTGACACCTGAGTTTGTACCCAGGACAAGTTACTTAAGACTTTTGAGACTTTCTCATCTGTAATATAGTTTAATGAAACTAAAGTGTTTATTAAAGCTCAAAATACATTAGTACTTTTCTTTCTCTTTTCCCTTTATTCTTTAACATGCTCTATTTTGGGGTAAGATAAAACTAAACATTTGGCTTGATTTGTTTCTATGAAGTAAACTTAGAGGAAGCAAATGTTCATTTACTCTCAGTCCCCATATGTAGATGATGTTGAACTTGGAAGATCTACAGGAAATGCAAAAGAATACCCAAGAAAGGAAGTTTTCTAGCTTGCATTTGCTGTAAATCATAAGTTAGGACAGACCTTCATAACTATTCAGTCTAACTGTTTCATTTTACCAACGAGGAAAACATAATGCAAAAAGGATCAGTGCACTGAAATGATATAGAACATCACCGCTCATGCTTTGATGTACACATGCATATGTGGCAATCCAGTTAAAATGCAGATTCTGATAGATTCTGTAGATGTGGGTGAAACCTGAAACTTGGCATTTCTCACAGGCTTTCATGTGAGGTCAATGCTGCTGTCCTGCGGTCCACCCTGGGAGTTCCAAGGGCCAAGATTCTGATGGCAAAATATACTTTAGAACCTGAATTTCTAGATATGTAATATACTTTAGAACCTGAATTTCTAGATATGTAATGTGCTTTCTGTGCCACACTTTAGGTAGCTTTCCATGGAAGCAAATAAGAGGTGGTATCTGGAATAAAATAAGGCATGCAATGCTAAGGTTTATGTGCAGGGAAGAATATAATTTATATTCATATATACTATTCTTGGCTTGTTATTAGAGGTCAGATGGCAATTCTATGTATATAAATCCAAATTAGTCCGAACAAAACATTCATTAGTGAGGAGAAATTTCTAAATTGTATTACCTCAAAGTTCCCTTTTTATGCCTTTCTGCCAACCTCCCCGCCAAACTTGAAAATATTTCTCTGAGTGTTCCAACTGAAAAAATAATGGATTTCAAAGCACCTTCTTCTTGCCATGACAATCACTGGAAATTAGGACAAATATATAGGAGGCAAAATCCAAACCAAACCCTCTGAAAATAAGGCATTTATTTGTTGGGTTTGGAATTGGAGATTTTTGGCCAATTTTATTTAGGTGATATGCTTTCCCCCAATACTTCTTGCTTTTGGGATTTGAATAAGGCTCTTAGACCTTTGAGCTCAATTCCCGGTCTCTTCTTACACCAATTATTAAAAAAATAACTAAACATTTAAAATTGTTAAGTGATAAATTCTTAGATTTATGGATCCAATAATAAACAGTGTCTCTTCAATTTTTCAGTGCTTGTGCTGATTTATATGGGCTTTGCTGGCACAAATTTATATTAAAATTTTTTATTGAATCTTGTCTAAAATGTTTAAACTTGAAGGGAGACTTTGAGAGAGAATTCATTCTCCCAATTCTCTCATTGGATTTGGCTTTAGCAACACAGAATGTGTAAGCACTGATGAGACTACTGGTTTATTTCTGGATATACACTAGTCTGCCCAGCCCATTAGGGGAAGAGATTTCTTATCCCATTCATAATCTCACCAGAATGGAGTGTTCTGCTTGGTATTTCAAGGTGTTACAGCCTGATTACTGTGTATGAAAACAGGGGTTTAAATTTTCCAGGATCCTAGCAGTTAAGCCAAACTCTTCCTGACTTAGTCATCAATAAAAGAATTATTGCCTCAACAGCAAACAAAACAAAATTAAAAAAAAAAAAACCCACAAATGATCTAGTTAAAAATGAGCAGAGGACCTGAATAGACAGTTTTCCAAAGAAGACAAACTGACAGCCAGTAGATACATGACAAGATCCTTTATCTCTCTCATCAGGGAATGCAAATCAAAACCACAAGGAGATATCACCTCACACCTGTCAGAATGGCTAGAATTAAAAAGACAAGAAATAAAAAGAGTTGGTGAAAATGAAGAGAAAAAGGGACTCTTGGGGCACATGGGTGGCTCAGCCAGTTGAGGGTCAGACTCTTGGTTTCAGCTCAGGTCATAATCTCAGGGTTGTGAGCCCCAAGTTGGGCTCCATGCCCAGTGTAGCATCTGCTTGAGATACTCTCTATCCCTCTCCACCTCCTCTTGCTTGTGCTCTCTGAAATAAGTTTATAATATCTTAAAAAAGATAATAAAATAAAAAGAGGACTCTTGTGCACTGTTGGTGGGAATGTAATTGTTATAGCCACTGTGGAAAACAGGATGGAGTTTCCTCAAAAAATTAAAATTAAAAAATACCATATGATCCTATAACTCCACTATGGAGTATTTACCCAAAGAAAACAAAAACACTAATTCAAAAAGATATATCCACCCTATGTTAATTGTACCATTACTTACAATAGCTAAGAAATCGAAGCAAACTGGTCCATTGATAGACAAATGGATGAGAAAGAGGTGATACGCACATACAATGCCATGTTATACAGCCATAAAAAAGGATGACATCTTGCCACTTGAAACAACATGGATAGACCTAGAGGATATCATGCTAAGTGAAATAAGTCAGACAGAGAAAGGCAAATACCATATGATTTTACTCATATATAGAACTTAAAAACAAACAAAAAAACAAATGAATAGGCAAGCAAACAAAAAGCAGAATTAGACCTGTAAATATAGAGAACTGCTGGTTGTCAGAGGGGAAATGGGTGGGGGATGGGCAAATGAGTGAAGGGGAATAGGAAATACAGTTTTGCAGTTATGGAATGAATAAGTCATGGGAATAAAAGATGCAGAATAGGGATAGTCACTGGTGTTGTAATAGTATTGTATGGTGATAAATGAGAGCTATATTTGTGGTAAGCCCAGCATAATGCATAATGTATAGGGAAGTTCAATCACTATGTTGTACACCTGAAACTAATATAACATTGCATGTCAACTATACTCAAAAATTTAAAAAAGGAATTGAGAGACCTCTTTAGTGCATTTGGAAGAACGTGTTAGAGTTCAAAATTCAAATTTCTGGGTTGCAGCTTCCTGCAGCTTTAATCATAGCCTCTCTCTTTTTGGTCACGATTTTCCTCAGTTGAGCTCAGTTTGGTCTCCAGAAGTCCAGTAGTGTTCCATGCACCTGGACGGACACTGAATCGGGAGGACAATTAAATAGCGGAGAACCACGAACTCAAGGAACTCTGCCTTTCTTCTTTGTTTCAAGTCGGGAATTCTTCTAGGCTTTACTTTCAGGATGATCAAAACCCTCTGGTTTTTACCCTCCAGTTGCAGGCTACCAGCAAAGTGTGGAATTGGTTTCATTACCTTGTGAGATTGCTGGTGACGGTGACTCATGCAGGGATAGTTATTTGCTTCCTGTGATTTTCCTGCCATGCAGGTGGTTGGTTTTTTATTTATATATATATATATATATATATATATATATATATATATATATATATATAAAAACTTTTTTAAGAAGTTATTTTCAGATATGTCCTGAAATAATATCACCTCTGTTGGGTTGCCTAAGGTAACAGGACACTGAAGGAGGAGTAGGGGGATGGTCTTGCATCAGAGGCAGTAAAATGTGTTAAAATGACAGTGCATGTTAGAATAGCTTTGCATAGAATATAATGCTGTGATTGCTTATGGCTAAGAAATTTAAACACCACAATAGCATAATTATCTAGTTGGGTGAATTGATAGATGGTTGTGATTTTATTAAAATATTATTCAAAATCACATTAACAGTAAAGAAGTGTTTACCATGAAAATTAAGCAGGAATATTGATACCTATTCCATGCACCCTCACTCCCAGTCTTCTGTCATCCAGAAGAGAGATTAGATTTTTGAAAAGCTTATTTTTGACAGGTAAATTGTACATAATACTTTTGAGGTTTAGATGTTAAAATGATTTTGAATATTTAAACATTGCCAGAATATTTGTCTATCCATACTGTTAGTGAGTCAAATTAAAAAAAAAAAAAAGTCCCACTTGTCAAATGCATAGGTGTTTCATCCTGACACAGGTTAAATGCCTCATTTCCTAATTTCTGAACTTGTTAATTTAGTAAATGCACACTGAGCTCAGTTGTCCCTGTAAATTTAATCAATCAACAAATGCTCCCTTTGAGGCATGCTTCCTTAAAAGTGCCAGGGAGGCACTGTGGGGATGCTGGCTTCTAGAGATGACAGCAAGCTCTTTAGATCTTGTTCTGCCAGCTTCTCTTTCTCCACCCAGCCTGGAAGCACTGGCAACTACCTGGGGTTCTTTGTGAGGAACTGAGAGGCTATTCTGAATCAGGCAACAGCTTCCGCATTGGCATGGTCCTGCAGTTCTTCTGAGGAAGAACATAGCAGGGACTCTGCCTGCTTTGACAGCCTGTCTGCTGCCCTGAACTTGCTATTTTTCTAAGAAGATTCCTTTTTCAATTCAACTTTATGCTTAGATTTTTCCAAACATAGAAGTTTATATATATATAAATATATAAAAATTAAGTTTTATAAGTTTTCTATAAAACTACAACTATCAGAAGAAGCACACATTTACTCTGAGAGGATATTACTGAGTTAATCTCATGAGATATCAGGACTCCCATACACTTAATTTTGGCTGTTATCAATTGGATATTTCATATCAAGGAGGATAGGATTTTGTTGGAGAACCAACTGATGCTGTTGTCAGTTTTTCCTGGGTATGGTTCTATTTTCTTTTTAATTTGATGGCAGGAGTGACTCAGAATAAGATCTAGGAAAAGGTGACATGATCTATATTCTTAATTTAAGAACCTGTTTCTAATGATCAATTTCCGCATCAAAGGTTTAACTTTATTCTTTCACTTTAAATATAGGCCAGGCAGCACTTCTAACTCCTATCTTTTCCATTAAATATTTAATTATGCTTTTTAAAGCTTGAAATAAATGACCTATTACTTTATAGAAGAAAATGCATAACTTTTTTTATTATTGAATTTGAAAGCTGTTGGGAAGAGGCAACATATTGGGAGTTAAAATTTGTACACTTCAGTGGATTTTAGGTGAATGATAAGGTATGTGTGGTCATTGAAATAATAATTGGGTCAGATTTCCAGAGAACACCTAATCTATAATGAGAGGATTGTTTCATTTATGGTAGAAACTTAGGGAAGGGAACTTCAGCATTCAGTGAAAATTGCAAATCTATGCTCTTCTTGGGGAAAAAAATAAGAGCCACTCTACAGACTGAGTTAAGGCAAAATGAAAAGATTTGTCTTATGAATTTCCCACCCACCAAACAAATGATACAAAAAAATTAAGAAAGAAAGAAAGATACCTTTATTAGTTCCCCAATTAATATCTGTTAACCACTTTCTACATCCCAGGCACTGTACTAAGTACATGTGCTCTAGCTCATCTTGGTTACTGTCCAATACCATTAAATATTATCCTAACCCGGGTCTTCACTGCTCTTCCCAACCCAGGTCTTCACTGCTGTTCTACAGCTACCAGGTTCTGGGCCCTGAAAAAGTTCTCTCGCGCTAGTTAATATTTCCTTGTTTTGAAGGTTGGTGAGATTTGTTTGCACAAGCCCTCAGTCTTCCTGCTCCTCTTTTTTTTTTTTTTTTTTTTAAATATACATGACTTGTCACGGTGATTGTAGGTTACTGATGGCCATTTATTTTTTTTTAAAGATTTTATTTATTTATTTGACAGACATAGATCACAGAGAAGCAGGCAGAGAGAGAAGGAAGCAGGTTCCCTGCTGAGCAGAGAGTCCGATGCAGGGCTCGATCCCAGAACCCTGGGATCATGACCTGAACCGAAGGCAGAGGCTTTAACCCACTGAGCCACCCAGGTGCCCCCCTGCTCCTCTTTCTAACTAACCATCCATGGGACCTGAATTTACCTGCATAAATGGTACTGATAATAATGGGTGTACCCATTCCTTTTGGGAGGAGATTGTACATTTCTGGTGTGGTTGCCGGGCTACCACAGAAATAATGGGACCTGTGACTCATCGTGTGAAACAAATACTTTATACTTGTTGAATGACACGTTAGTCCCATTAAATTGTCTAAATGAAATGGACTAGAGATGAAAGCTTACTTCATGGCAATTATTAGAAGAAGAAAAGTATTTCCTCTGAAGCAACTTTCTTTTCGGTGTTGCCAGTGAACATCCATCTTTGGAATACCCGGAGTAAAAGTGGGCATTAAGCAGAAAAAAATTCCCTCAGATTCTTTTTCTATATTCCTAATTTCTTTGACAGGTTTAGGATACTATGAGTTCTCTAAATTGCCAAAATGAATTTTTTTCTAATTGTAATTTTTGAGGATTCCTGGAAATTCTTATGGTCTTTGGTTAGATTAAAAGATAAGACATTTTCAAGACATTTCAAGACATTTTCAAATATTCACTCTGATCTGTGAATATTGAAGAAAATTTGAAAAGTATAATCTTTCAGTTATTTGTATCTGATGATGGCCTGAGATCAGAAGGAAAAAAAAAAAGCTTTCAGCAACTGTGAAGTTGGGGAGATCCTATCAGGGCCAAGGACATTGAATCTCATTGTCCTCCTACTCCTTTGACCTTTCTCCGAAACCCCTCAATAAAATGGTTTCATTCCCTCTCCCCAAAGAGAGAAAAAAAAAAAAAGAAGAAGAAGAAGAAGAAGAAGAAGAGATTGAGAATAACTGTCACACTCTAGTAAGCTAACATGTTCTGTTAGGGAAATAATTTAAAACAAAATCTTCTCTCAACTCAGAAAACTTCCTAAAGGTAATAATGAAAGAAATTGATTTTATTATTAAATAAACATCAAACCACAATGTGATACATATAACAGACAATCTGAATAGAAGATTGCAAAAATAGCAAGAAGCTGTATCCCCTTACATAGCCAAGCAGATTATATTATATATAATGTTTCAGGATAGACAATAACTATCATCAAGTAAAGGACTCCACCAATTACCATATACAGTTCATCTTAACTTTACCTGATAGTAGGAGTGAATATATATGTTAGCTAATTGGCTTTATCTGGAGAAAAATAAACTCATTTCTTTATGGCAGGATAGTTTTACACTCGGGGCAAGGTGCCCACTGAAGTTAGGCTCCCACTCAAACACAATAGGAAGATAGGGGTGCTACCTCCCTTGGTGTTTACATTTCAAAGAGATGGTACCCAATTCTTCAGAAAGACATTCCTAAATCAGAAGGCTGACAAGAGACCAGCTGACCAAAGGCCTGTCTAGTCTTCAAATGGATTATATACATTTCAAAGAGATGAGAAAGTACTAACAGTGTAAGTTTGCCAAAGTAAATACTGTGAGAAAAGGGAGGGGAGGGAGATTTTGTATTTTTAACTAGGAGAATTAAATCTCTTATTTTTAATTTATATTTGCTTTTACATGAGCAACTCTGCAGAAAAATCATTTAATTTCACAATTATCTGCTAATAAGACCTCTTGTGTAAATATTTCTGGGTATTATGCAATACCAGACTATGTGCAATATTATAGTCTTAACTCTGATGAATGTACCCTATGGGTTGAGTTCCCTGGAAATTTGTGACCCCTTCTGTAGCAAACTTCTCTGCATGCTATAAAGGGATAAAGTTGCTTGGGAGACAAGGGATCTGGCTTATGTATTTTTATGTAGGTGCCATGACCCTTGGTTATAATTCAATGAAATGCCCAACTTTTGGGCTCCTTTAGTTAAATTATATAGTTAATAATTTCTCCTTTGGCCTTCCTCTCAATTTACCTCCATTAATATATTCTTACAATCCCTAGAAAACTCTTCTTACTCTTATCTACAACGTTGGCTCTCAACACTAGCTACACATTACGCTCACCCATGGACCTTTTATAAAGTAAACGATGTCCAAGAACCCATCTTCAGATATTCCAATTCAGTTGGTTTGTGGTGGGACTCAGACATCAACATTTTAAAAATTCCTTATAGTGCCATTGGAATTTAGAACCACTGATCCATAAAAAATGCTGGGTCTAATAAGCCAATCACCAACAATAATAATTACTCTCTGCCTGCAATCTGGCCCCACACTCATCTGTTTAAAATGGTAGAGACTTCCATGCTACTGGACCCTTCATATAATTGAGGGACACCTTTTTGAAGTCATCATATTATCACTCTCACCATCATCACCAGCAACCATAAGCTACACATTTGAGTCCTTAGTACCTTGCGCAGAGCCTGGCATGCACTAGCGCTTGATAAATCTTTATTGTATGAATGAAAAATATTTAGTTATTGAGCAGTATTTAAGACTCAAGGAAGCAGAACATGCAGTTATTTCATGTAAAGAAAGGTTTCTTCTGAAATTCCAATTGCAACTCCAGGGACATAGGATCATAGTAAAATTCAAGTACATGATTATTTGCTGTTGAGAATAATTAAGGTGTGATCATAGTAAGCTTTTAGGCTTTAGAAAAGGGGGAAAAACCTCAAAGTCAAAGAAATTTGAGTGGTAATTAATTCCTGGATTTTCAAACGTTTTAGTTATGAGATAGCAATAAAATCTTTTTCTGCTATAGCCTATTCATCTCTCCACTGAGAGAGGGGAAGAAAAAAAAAAACACCCATATGCTTGTGAATTATCACAATTTCTTGACTTGGGTGGGAGGGTAATAGAGAGGAAAATAGATAAAGTAGAAAAATTGAGGAAAGATCATGTCTTTAAGGGTAAGGAGGAGAAAGGAAAAGTGTGGGAGGGCAGGAGGAAATTGATTGAGTGAGGTTTCCCCTCAAGACGAGAGTTAGAATAAGGATTCCTTCTTTAGAAACAAGCATGATATTGTGTTAGCTTAAAAGACATTTAACAATAATTTTGGAGCTTACAATCTTCTTTGACATACATCTTGTGAGGTTGGTAAATGTGCTTCCTGGGATCTTTTCCCCCCTGCAGCCCTTCATGATCTTCTAGGAACAGCAATCTTTTTTACTTTGGAGGACATTTAACTAGGAGTTTACCTAAGGGTGATCCAAAGAATTCTAGTCCTCAAAATGTTCCACATTCAAAAAAGTCCTTATGGTCAGATAAACCTAAAATGCTGTGCACTATTGCTCCACGCATATTAGCATATTAAAGACTCACATAAGCCTGAAATAAGGAAATCTGTTGAACCTGGCATTCTCCAAATTTATAAAAACCTGTGAAGCTAGAGATCAGTATTATAGGTTTTGGGTAATACCACATTAACCAACTTTACCTGCATAACATTTTCTATGCTGTAATCTTAGCTTAGTTATCATGGACCTTTATTCATTTTTATTACTGAACAACTAAGAAAGAAAAGAAAGAAGGTGAATTTAGGGAAATAGGTAGGAAAAAGTAGAAGATGAGGCTTATAGAAGGCTAAGAGAGATCTAGAAACAAGATGGTGTCAAAGCAGAAAACCAAATAAGGTACATTATGGCTGGTCAGAGACTTTTCATATGCATCATCTAATTCATTCATTCATTATTTATTTATTTATTTTTAATGCTTCTATTTATTTGAGAGAGAATGCACACAGAGGTAGAATGGGAGGGAGAAGCAGACTCTGCTGAGCAGAGAGCCGAATGTGGGGCTCAATCACAGGACCCTGAGATCATGACCTGAGCTGAAGGCAGATGCTTAACTGACTGAGCTACCCAGGTGCCCCTACATCATCTAATTTAGATAGAAGGAGAACATGGTGGAGTAGGAGGATCCCGAGCTCACTTCATATCCTGGGCACATCAAGATAACAGGTAGATCTATGCAACTAACTCTGAAAATAATATAAACACTGAAAGAACAGACTGTACATAGTGAATAATAGAGAAAAGGCCACAAGAAAAAGTCTAGGAGGGGCAGAGATATAGTTAGGAACCAGTACCCTGGCAAAACTAACCATAAGCATGGAGAAGTAAAAGGATCAGATTTCACACCAGGCACCACTGGCACTAGGGACCCACACTGGGAAGATGAGTTCCTGTAACATCTGGTTTTGAAAACCAGTGGGGCTTAATTCAGGGTGATAGGAAACCGTGCCCTCACCCTTAAAAAAGCCATAAATAAATTGGCCCGAGTTACACAGCCGAGAAGCAGCAGTTTGAAAAGTACCTGGGGAATCTGTGAAGATTTACTGACTAATCTTAGAACATGTGCTGCAGGGTTAGAATCCTCAGGGAAAAAAAAGTGCTGGCAGACACCATTTCTTATCCCCTCCTCCAACCAACATAAACTGGACCCTTGTGGGAGACAGTGCTAATACGCTCTGTTTACTGCAGGTCCCAACTTGGCATTCCCCTGCAGACCAACTCCATACACTTCATTCACCTTGATAGGCATCCTCTGAAGCTGCTCTTATCCCTCCACAACCTGCAAGGAAACCTAACCTAGCCTGGTGGCACTCCAGTGTGACTGCTGCCCTGGGGGGTATGGGGTCAGGGAGATAACCTCACACACCAGAGTGCTGCAGTTCCATCAGCCTGGATGCTTAGCTGGCTACTCAGGGGAGGAAGTCTTGCCATTTAGTACACCCACAACTGTGGCAGAGAGGCTATTTGCAAACAGGTAGGCTGACTGTTAGCATGTCCACCAACAAACCCATGGCAGCCTCAGACAGTCCTTTCAACAGTACATGCCCCAAATCCTGCACAATGTACCACAGCAGACGAAGTGGGTCATTGTAGGCAGCTGGGCTGAAGGCAATTGTGATTCAGCCATAACAATAGGGTTCACGAAGACCACCCAGGGGAGACCCCTGAAGTAACTAGTTTTGGTGTCCAGAGGTGACTGTGCTACAGGGCACCACAGGCCCTCTTCTATATAAGCCACTACTTTTAAGACCAGGAGACATACCTGACCAACCTAATACACAGAAACAAAGAGAAACAGAAAGAAGAGACAGAGGAATATGTTCCAAATGAAAGAACAAGGCAAAAATCACAGAAAAAGACCTAGATAAAATAAGGATAAGCAATAAGCCTGATAAAGATTTTCAAGAAATTGTCTGAGAGATACCCACCGGACTTTAGGAAAGAATGGATGGACATAGGAAGAACTTCGACAAAGAAAATATAATGAACCAGTCAGAGCTGAAGAACTGAAGAACTGAAGAACTGAAATGAAAAATACACTAGAGGGAATCAACAGCAGAGCAGAGTATGCATAAGAATGGAAGACAGTAATGGAAAGCTACCAAGCTAAATAGCAAAAAGAATAAAATAGAGTAAATTAAAGGAATTAAAGGAACTCACTAATATTATCCAGCATAACATATTCATTTTAGGGATTCCAGAAGAAGAAGAGAGAAGAGGGCAGAAAACTTATTTGAAGACATAATAGTTGAAAACATCTTAATCTGGGAAAAGAAACAGACATCCAGATATAGAAAACATACCGAGCTCCAAACAAGATGTATCTAAGGAGGTCCACACCACAACATATAATAATTAAAATGGCAACAAGCAGTAGAAAATACAAATTCTTTGGTGCACATGGAACATTCTTTAGAACAGATCACATATTAGGCCGCAAAACATAATCGATAAAATTTAAGAAGACTGAAATCATATCGAGCATCTTTTCTACCTACAACGTATGAAACTAGAAATCAATTACAACTAAAAAAATCTGTAAATAACACAAACATATGGAAGCTAAACAACATGCTACTAAACAATAAATAGATCAAATGAAAAGTCAAAGGAAATAAACACCTGGGGACAAATGAAAACTCAACCATCCAAAAATCTTTGGGACACAGCAAAAGCAGTTTTAAAGAGGGAAGTTTATAGCAATAGAGGCCTACCTCAAGAAAGAAGAATCTCGAATAAACAACCTTATACTTAAAGGAGCTACAAAAAGAACAAAGCCTAAAGTTAGAAGGAAGGGAATAATAAAGATTAGAGCAGAAATAAAATACAGTCAAAAGAAGTAGGAAAAAAACCCTCAATGAAACAAAGAGCTGGTTCTTTAAAAAAATAAAATTAAAACTTTAGGTAGACTCCTTTAGAAAACTAATAAAATCAGAAATGAAGGAGGACAAATAATAGTCAATACCAGAAATAAAAAGGATTATAAAAGAATATATGAAAAATTATATGCCAACAAATTAATCTGGAAGAAAGGTATAAGTCCTGGCAATATACAATTTTCCAAAACTGAATCTGGAACAAATAGATCTTCTGGATAGACTGGCTACTAGTATTAAAATTGAATCAGTAAATAAAAAACTGCCAACAAACACAAGTTCAGGACTAGATGGCTTCATACCTGCATTGTACCAAATTTTAAAGTCAATACCTATTCTTCTCGAACTGTTCTTAAAAATAGAAGGAAGTCTTTCAAATTCATTCCATGAAGTTGGCATTACCCTAACACCAAAACCAGATAAAGACACTATCAAAAAAAAAAAAAAAAAAGAAAGAAAGAAAGAAAGAAAAGAAAACTACAGTCTAATATCTTTGATGAACATAGATAGATACAAGAGTCCTCAATAAAATACTAGCAAACTGAATTCAATAATACATTTTAAACCATCATTCACCACAATCAGATGGAATTTACTCTAGGGAGGCAAGTGTGGTTCAATATTTACAAGTTGATGTGATACATTACATTAACAAGAGGAAGGATAAAAACTATATGATCATCACATTACGTACCAACAAAAGTATTTGCAAAAGTTCAACATCCATTCATCATCAAAACGCTCAACAACATGGGTTTAGAGGAAACATACCTCAACATAATAAATGTCATAATAAAAAAAAATCATAGGTATCATCATACTCAATGGTTGAAAAACTGAAAACTCTTCCTCTTAGAGCAAAAACAAGAAAGAATATCCACTCTCACCACTTTTAGTCAATACAGTACTGGAAGTCTTAGTAACAGCCATCAGACAAGGAAAAGACATCCAAATTGGTAAGGAAGAAGTAAAACTCTCATTTTCAGATGACTTGATACCATACGTAGAAAACCCTAAAGACTCCACCAGAAAGTATTAGAATTGTTAAGTGAGTATAGTAAAGTTACAAGATACAAAAATCAATATACAGAAATCTGCAACATTTCTATATACTAATAACAAAGTAGCAGAGAGGGAAATTAAGGAAACAATCCCATTTACAATTGCACTAAAGAGAATAAAATTCCTAGGAATAATTTTAACCAAGGAGATGAAAGACCTATACTCTGAAAACTATAGAGCACTGATGAGAGAACTTAAAGATGACACAAAAAAATGGAAAGATATGCTTTGCTCATGGATTGAAAGAATGTCATTAAAATGTCCATACTACTCAAAGCAATCTTCAAATTCAATGTAATCCCTACCAAAATACCAATGGCATTTTTCACAGAACTAGAATAATTCTAAAATTTGCATGGAACCACAAAGATCCTGAATAGCCAAAGCAATCTTGAGAAAGAACAAAGCTGAAGGTATAATCACAGATTTCATGATATATCACAAAGCTATAGCAATCAAAACGTTATGCTACTGGCAGAAAAAACAGACACATAAATCAACAGAATAGAATAGAGAGCCTAGAAGTAAACCTACAGCTGTATGGTCTATTAATCCATGACAAAGAAGGCCATAAAATACAATGGAGAAAAGAATCTTTTCAATGAATTTTGTTGGGAAAACTGGACAGCCATATGGAAAAAAAATAAAACTGCATCATTTTCTTATACCTTATACAAACAAATTGCAAAATGGATTAAAGACCTAAATATGAAAACCAAAAACATAAAACTCCTAAAACACAGGCAATAATCCCTTGAACATCAATTTTAGCAATGTTTTTCTAAATATATTTCCTCAAGCAAGAGAAACAAGAGCAAAATTAAACTATTGGGATTACACCAAAATAAAAGCCCTTTTTTCAGTAAAGGAAACCAACAAAATGAAAAACCTACCTACTGAACTGGAGAAGATATTGGCAAGTGATATATCTGATAAGGGATGAGTATCCAAGTATGTAAAGAACTTGTACAACACCAAACAAAAAACCCAAATAATTAAAAAATGGTAAGAGGTCCTGAACAGACTTTTTTCCAAAGAAGACGTACGGTTGGCCAACAGAAACATGAAAAGATACTCAACATCACTAATCATCAGGGAAATGCAAATCAAAACAAGGAGATAGCACTACAAACCAGTCAGAATGGCTAGTATTAAAAAGAGGGGGCAGGAAGAGGGGGGTTCTTGTGCATGGTTGGGGAGAATATAGATTGGTGAAACCTCTGTGGAAAACACTATGGAGGTTTCTCAAAAAATTAAAAGTAGAAAAACTGTATGGTCCAATAATTCTACTGGATATTTTACCTGAAGAAAACAAAAACACCAGTTCGAAAAGGTATATGAACCCCTATGTTTATTGTAGCATTATTCACAATAGCTAGGGTATGGAAGCAACCTAATTGTCCATCAATGTGTAAATGGATAATGAAGATGTGGTACACACACACACACACACACACACACGAATATTAGTCAACCATAATAATAAATAAGAGCTTGTAATTTGAGACAACATGGATGGACCTAGAGGGTGTTATGCTAAGTAAAACCAGTCAGAGAAAGACAAATACCATATGATTTCACTTGAACAAAACAAATGAACAAAAAGGACCCAAAAAGATTCTTAAATACAGAGAACAAATTAGTGGTTGCCAGAGGGGAGGAGAGTAGGGGAATGGGTGAAATAAAGGGAATTAAGAAGTAAAAACTTTCAGTTATAAAATAAATACATTATGGAGATGTTAACTAGGGCATTACTAGATGTAAACTAATCCACAACATAATAATGTTATATGATGATAGACTATACTTACTGTGGTGAGCATTGATTAACACATAAAATTATCAAATCAATATGTGCACACCTGAAACTAATTACTAATATGTTAATTATATTTTAATTAAAAAAATAAAGTAATTTAGGGAGAATGAAAGAAAATGAGGGAATAGGCTTATTGGATCACAGTAAGTTTGTGATTTTAGGGTTCTTATTCTGCATCTAACCAGTTGCAATCTAGTCTTTAGACACAGTATATTTAAAGGAATTAGGATGAATGTGAACAGAGCTTGATAAGAATTTTTCAAGAAGATTTAGTATAGAGAAAAATGTCAAGTTCTTTATGACAGTTTTAGAAAAACTGCTGATTCCTTTCTAGAACATGGTTATGATCCACATTTCATTTTTTTAAATCCTGTTTAGATAATATTGTTGTTCTCTTTCTCAGCTACCTTGTTACCTACTATAAAATTTATCATAACCAAAATTCAACTAACTAAATTTCTCTGGTTATAACTAGAGAAGCTTTCTTTATTATTTCACATTTAGAAAAATAAACATCAACAAAAGAAGTGGATGGGAAGGATTTATGAGATGTAAAATAATTCCAGCAGCATGAACTTGATTTCTAAAGTGTTTTCATATTGATTAAGTATCTAATTTGGTATAGTTTGGGCCACTAATTATCTTGGTTTTCAGATAAAGGAAGTTAAGTGATTTGCCCAAGATCACACTGCTAGGAGAGTATGAAGTTTATTTCAGTTCTTCTGACTCCAAATTCTATCTTTATCCCAAAACATGTGCAGCTTATTTACTAGTCCTTTGACTTCTTAAAATAAGTTCATATCTAAAAATTCCAGAAAAATTATCCATTAACAGCTAATAGCTTATTATTGAGAACGGACCGTGTTGCAGACCCTGTTTTTTTTATTTTATTTTATTTATTTGACAGACAGAGATCACAAGTAGGCAGAAAGGCAGGCAGAGAGAGAGAGGAGGAAGTAGGGTCCCCGTGGAGCAGAGAGCCCAATGCGGGGCTCAATCCCAGGACCCTGGGATCATGACCTGAACCGAAGGCAGAGGCTTTAACCCACTGAGCCAGCCAGGCGCCCCTGCAGACCCTGTTTTAAGTCTTTATACAAACTGGCATATTCCATCCTCACACTGTTCCTATGGAGAAAATACTATTGTTATCCTCATTTGAGGATGAGGAACCAAGGCTTGGAGAAATTGGTGGGTTGGGAATTGAGACTTGGATCTATTTGACGCTGGAACCCATGCTTGTGGCCACAAAGCCACTTTTGCTGATTTTCTTTTTGCTCCAGTAACAAACACCACAATCTCAGTGACTTAAAACAACACAAATTTTTATCTTACTGTTCTAAAGGTCAGAAGCCCAACGTTGAGTATCACTGAGTTTAAATTCAGTTGTCAGCAGGGTTGTGTTCCTTTAGGAGGCTCTATAGGAGAACCCACTCCTTTGCCCTTTTCGGCTTTGAGAATCTGGCCACATTTGTTGGTTCCTGGTTCCTTTCCATCTTCAAAGTCTCCAGCACTGCTCTCTCTACTGGATTTCTCCAGCTTCCCTGTTTAAGAATGCTTGTGATTATATTGAGCACACCTGGCTAACCCAGAAGATTCTCCTTGCTTTTAAGTTCTGCCGATTAGCAATATTAATTCCATCTGCAACCTCAATTTCTCTTCACTCTGTAACTTAACATATTCACTGCTTGCAGGGATTAAGTGTGGACATCTTTGGGGAATATTACTCCGACTGCCATGCAATTCGTTCCCTGTTCACAGAAGGGGAGATTCAGTGAGTTTAGAATGCAGTACTACATTTAATTAGGTAGAAAGTGTTACTGGAATGTTACAGAAATACTTTCAAAAAATAAATGTACAAACAAAAATAAGTTGGTTACCATAAGGAAGCCAGAAAATAAGATTTTAATAAAACAATTGTGCATAGTACTGTGCACTTTACAAAGTGTTTCCACACACATCTGGTCCTCATAGACTACCTACGAGGTAACTAAGTCCTGACAGTTAATTTACACTCTTGCTGCCCTACTTTTCTTTCTTTCTTTCTTTTTTATATTCCCTTGTTTCACAAATGTTTTTCCCAAAATAAATCATACTATGTAGGCCTAGTAAAAATTATAATTTTAACCTAAAATAAGTTCATTAAAATTTTCCACAGCTTTCTATTACTTTTGAGTTTAGTTTTCAAGGAACTCCAACTGCAGAGGATTCTGAGTATCATTTGCAGATGGCAGGGCTTGAGAAGGTTTGTCTCAACAATAAGAGGAAAATGAGAAGGAAGATGTTGTTAGGAGAAGTAAGGGTGAAGTTGGTAAAAATAAACAGGGATTTATTCATTGAAAATACATATTGGATGCTTCACTCTTCTAAGAACTAGGCATACAGCAATAATTAACGCAGTTAGGAATCTCTGTTTAGGGAGCTCAGATATCAATTTCTAGAAGAAGATATAGATGATAGATAAATTAACCTGTACGTGTATACTACCTCGCAGTGAGAAGTCCTCGCAGGTCTGAAAAGAGAAGGGCTGCAGTTGCTATTTTTTATGGGGTGGCCAACAAACTGCTCTCTGAAAAGGTGCCATGTGAATAGAGACCTGAAGGATGTAAGAGACAGAACCATATGAATATACAGGTAATAGTGTTTTGGACAGAAGGAGTAGTAAGTCCAAAGATCCTGAAGTGGATGTATCCTTGGAATATTGGAAGAAGAACAAAAAATTATTTTATTTCTTCCAAATTTATTGAGATACAATTGACATGTAACATTGTGTCAGTCTAAGGTATATAGTGTGTTGATTTGACATATTTATATATTGCAAAATGATCACCACCATAGCTAATACCTATATCATGTCACATAATTACCATTTTTTTTTTTTGTGATGGGAACATTAAAATTGACTCTCTTAGAAATTTATATATATCATATATGATATATATCATACATATATCACATAATATTATACATGATATATATCATATAATATTATGTATATTTTATATATATTCCATATATATATATTCCATATATATATTCCATATATATATATATATTCCATATATATATATATTCCATATATATATATATATTCCACCCTACCGGGGATATGTATATGTTCAACGGTAGGAGAAAGCCTTACTCAACACATGAAGATTTAGTAGTGGAGTTTTAGACTTTAGTGATAATGTTGGTGAGGAAATGTTTTTGGAGAATGGGTCCAATTGCTATTCCACAAATGAGAACATGTTGTTATCAACTGGTGCATGATTTGGGATCTTTATAAATAAGCAGCTGTAATTTCAGATATTTACTACCAAAAAAGGTTATTCATTAACATCAGGGTAAGTGTGCCAATTAATTGCTCTGGACTAAGAGAAAAATAGGAACAAGGAAAGGTTTAAGGGTATAGGATTTTGATGAAGTCCCAAAAGTTTATTTTGGCTTTTGTTTCCTTTGCCTTTGGAGACATATATTGAAAGAAGTTGCTGTGGCTGATATCGAAGAGATTACTGCCTATGTTTTCCTCTAGGATTCTGATGGATTCCTGTCTCATGTTGAGGTCTTTTATCCATTTTGAGTTTATCTTTGTGTACGGTGTAAGAGAATGGTCGAGTTTCATTCTTCTACATATAGCTGTCCAGTTTTCCCAGCACCATTTATTGAAGAGACTGTCTTTTTTCCACTGTATATTTTTTCCTGTTTTGTCGAAGATTAACTGACCATAGAGTTGAGGGTCCATATCTGGGCTCTCTACATTGTTCCACTGGTCTATGTGTCTGTTTTTATGCCAGTACCATGCTGTCTTGGTGATCACAGCTTTGTAGTAAAGCTTGAAATCAGGTAACGTGATGCCCCCAGTTTTATTTTTGTTTTTCAACATTTCCTTAGCGATTCAGGGTCTCTTCTGGTTCCATACAAATTTTTGGATTATTTGCTCCAGCTCTTTGAAGAATACCTGTGGAATTTTGATTGGAATGGCATTAAAAGTATAGATTGCTCTAGGCAGTACAGACATTTTAACAATGTTTATTCTTCTGATCCAAGAGCATGGAATGGTCTTCCATCTTTTTGTGTTTTCTTCAATTTCTTTCATGAGTGTTCTGTAGTTCCTCAAGTACAGATCCTTTACCTCTTTGGTTAGGTTTATTCCCAGGTATCTTATGGTTCTTGGTGCTATAGTAAATGGAATAGATTCTCTAATTTCCCTTTCTGTATTTTCATTGTTAGTGTATAAGAAAGCCACTGATTTCTGTGCATTGACTTTGTATCCTGCCATGTTACTGAATTGCTGTATGAGTTCTAGTAGTTTGGGGGTGGAGTCTTTTGGGTTTTCCATATAAAGAATCATGTCATCTGCGAAGAGAGAGAGTTTGACTTCTTCATTGCCAATTTGGATACCTTTTATTTCTCTTTGTTGTCTGATTGCTGTTGCTAGGACTTCTAATACTATGTTGAACAAGAGTGGTGAGAGTGGGCATCCTTGTCGTGTTCCTGATCTCAACGGGAAGGCTGCAAGCTTTTTCCCATTGAGGATGATATTTGCTGTGGGTTTTTCATAGATAGATTTGATGAAGTTCAGGAATGTTCCCTCTATCCCTATACTTTGAAGCGTTTTAATCAGGAATGGATGCTGGATTTTGTCAAATGCTTTTTCGGCATCAACTGAGAGGACCACGTCAAAATCAAAAGCTTCTGCACAGCAAAAGAAACAGTCAAGAAAACAAAGAGGCAACCCACGGAATGGGAGAAGATATTTGCAAATGACAGTACAGACAAAAGATTGATATCCAGGATCTATAAAGAACTCCTCAAACTCAACACACACAAAACAGATAATCATATCAAAAAATGGGCAGAAGATATGAACAGACACTTCTCCAATGAAGACATACAAATGGCTATCAGACACATGAAAAAATGTTCATCATCACTAGCCATCAGGGAGATTCAAATTAAAACCACATTGAGATATAACCTTACAACAGTTAGAATGGCCAAATTTAGCAAGACAGGAAACAACATGTGTTGGAGGGGATGTGGAGAAAGGGGAACCCTCTTACACTGTTGGTGGGAATGCAAGTTGGTGCAGCCTCTTTGGAGAACAGTGTGGAGATTCCTCAAGAAATTAAAAATAGAACTTCCCTATGACCCTGCCATTGCACTACTGGGTATTTACCCCAAAGATACAGATGTAGTGAAAAGAAGGGCCATCTGTGCCCCAATGTTTATAGCAGCAATGGCCATGGTCGCCAAACTGTGGAAAGAACCAAGATGCCCTTCAACAGACGAATGGATAAGGAAGATGTGGTCCATATACACTATGGAGTATTATGCCTCCATCAGAAAGGATGAATACCCAACTTTTGTAGCAACATGGACGGGACTGGAAGAGATTATGCTGAGTGAAATAAGTCAAGCAGAGAGAGTCAATTATCATATGTTTTCACTTATTTGTGGAGCATAACAAATAGCATGGAGGACATGGGGAGTTAGGAGAAGGCAGTTGGGGGAAATTGGAAGGGGAGGTGAACAATGAGAGACTATGGACTCTGAAAAACAATCTGAAGGGTTTGAAGAGGTGGGGGGGTGGGAGGTTGGGGGAACCAGGTGGTGGGTATTAGAGAGGGCACGGACTGCATGGAGCACTGGGTGTGGTACAAAAACAATGAATACTGTTATGCTGAAAATAAATTAAAAAAATGATTTAAAAAAAAGGGTATAGGATGGTTGTAAGTCTTCTTTGTTACTGTTCTCTGGTTGTCTTTTAAAGCTGTGATTCATTTCCAGGTGTTTTCACCAGAGTAAATGGTAAGCATCACAAAGAGTCTCAATATTTTCTCTTTGTAGTTCTTTGACCCATTAATAGGATGCTAAATTTAAACACCTTTGTAAATGAGAGCACAGTTGTGTCCTCATAATGCAAGATGCTAACTCTAGTAACTCCATCCATTTAATAAAGACAAGGAAGATGTCTTTCTCTCTCTTAAGTGGCAGAGCTAACCTTATAATCTGTCATATCTCTGGTAAAGCAAGAAAATTCTGAGAAAGCCTTTCTGACACATTTTTCTAGACTTCTGGAAAAACAGTATATAAAGAATCAAGAGAGCCTGACATAAAATGAAGACAGCCTACTGTTCTGTCTTTTTTCTTAATTGGAAATGCTGTTTTATAAGAAGCTCTATTTTATTTTTACATATTTCAAAGATCAGGTTGGTTCAATTAAACTAGGAAAATCTTCATTGATGCTTTAATATTGTTTTATTTCAGAGCTTGTGATGTGGAGGTCGAGGTCCAAATAGAAGCTGATGACCCTGATAGTGCATTCTGATCCAGGTTACAAAGAGAATTTTGAATTCTAACTGCATTGTCCCCAAACAGAAACACAAGAGAAACAGCAGAAACTAGAATGCAATGCAAAAGTGCCATTTACTTTTATTTTTCATTTGCAATTTATTGGTTTTTCATCACTAAGAGTCATTATTTATTGTTATTTATTCATGTACCTACCCTATTAAACAAACCTCTACTAAGTATCTACACGATACTTGACTTTGCTAGATGGTGAGGATATAGAAATTAGTCAGGGATAGTCTTTGACCTTCTGTTGCCCATAATCTAATGTTCTAACCTAGTCAATAGTACTGGGTTGAGTAGAGTTCTTCAGAGTGTGGTTTCCCAAACTTCAGAGTACGACCTTATTTGGAAATAGGGTCTTTGTAAATGTCAAGAGTAGATCACACTGCCTTAAGGGTAGACCTTAATCCAGTGTCTTTATAAAAGGGTGGGAGCGATATTTGAACACAGACACACACAGAGGGAAGGCAGCCATATGAAAACAAAGGCACCAGTTGAAATTATGCTGCCACAAACCAAGGAATGCCAAGGATTGCTAACAACCACCAGAAACTAGGAAGAGGCAAGGAAGGATAATCTCCTAGAGACTTCAGAGAGAGCATGACTTTGCCCACACCTTGATTTCAGATTTCTAGCCTCCTGAACTTTAGGACAATAAATTTCTATTATTTTAAGCTACCTAGTTTGCAGTAATACAGATACCCATTTTAATATATCTACACTAACCTCAAATAATTCTCTCCTTCTCTCACCTTTTCTTTTGTAAAGTCATTCTGTTTAAATAAAAAAACCTTTCAAACAAGTGTTCTGGTACCAATTGATCTACGTAGACCCATTCTCTCTCTCTCTCTCCCTCCCCACCCCACCAATTCAGGTGCTTTGATCCTCACTCAGGGTTGATGTTTTCTTTTTAAAAATACTTCTATAACATTATTTGCTTTCATAGTGATAGTATTTTGTGGTGTAAATAAAAGCTAGTAGTAGAGGACTTACTTGACGCTGAAGCCTTTTTTTTCCTCCCCAAACTGCAGGTGGATGGGTTATAATTTCTTCCTGAATTTCAGATACTTTCTGTGAGAAGCAAAGATGGAAGGAAAATTATATTAGGCCTTCTTAAAGTTAAATGAAATTTCTACTTGGCCACATCTTAATAAACAGAAGCCAGCTAAGCCATAGTTCTTTTATCTGCACCAAATGAATGGCATTTCAATCAATAGATCCAACAGCAAAGAGCAAACTGTGGTAGTAAAGCTGCCAATGTCAAATATAGCAAGTACTCAAGACTACATTGGCAGGGACAAGTTTTGTGCAAATGTTGTTTCATGAAAAGCAAATTCTCATGGTAATTGTTGGTGACCATGGAGATCATGTTCTAAATTAACATTGTACGATTATTGATTTGGAGGTAGGAAATGCATTTATTCTGAAAGCTCATTACCTAGCAACCACTGAGGCACAATCACCCAACCAGAAATAGCCTCCATCATGGAACTACAGAGGTCAAATTACATGGACTGTTTTGTGTTGTTGTTGTTGTTGTTGTTGGGGTTTTTTCTATGCAAAGATAGATCTTCATAAGATAGAATATTCATAGCCATTATTTTTCAAACCTGCTCAAATTAGTTTCTTTTATAAATGATAGGATAGAGTGAAAGAAGATCACGTAAGGTGCTTAAGAAATAGAAAAATATACAAATTACTTGCATTGGGTTAGATACTTTTTATTTTTTCTTCAGGGGAGAGACTTCTTCTTTCTTCCTTCCCTATGGGCTCTTGCATTCTCTCTCTTGCTTTCTCTTCTCTCAGGACTAACCATTACAAAATCTCAGAATGTATACATGCAGAATCATCCAACCAACACAACCTACTCTCATATGGTATTTCTTTTAAAATACTTTCTCTGAAAAATTTTCCTAAGATAATTATAATCAAGATAATCAGAATTCCAACATAGATGTGAAACAAGATGTAACTGGCCTCCCCTTAGGCAAATAATCTCATGAGAGACATCTATTGTGAGATGAGAGTCTAAGTGCATGTATTCAATTCATTGAGTTAAATAGTAATTCACAGGGAAATAATGTTTTTCAATGACAGTAAGTACTTGTGAATCTACTTTTAGATTCTACTACTTTCAGCTCAGCTTTTTATTGCACTTTTATAAAAGAAGGTTTTGGGAGGTGGTAGTGACACATATGTTTAAAAACCTCTTATAATAGCCTATAAATAGGCTCAGGTCAGTTTTTTTTTTTAACATATGCTAAAACATAGGAATAAACTGAACTTTCACATTAAAGCTAGGAGGGTAAAATAATCCAAGATCTTGACCTTCCTAACATAGTATGCCTATACAATTCTTAATAATGTTTGGCTAATTCTGATTACATCTCAGAGGAGGAAGCGGTAACTCACTAGAAAACCATAATTCTAACCTAATGCTTTGCAGGGGAATAATTACGTAAACCATATATGTAACCATATCCCAAATCCTTAGAAATTGGTCATAAATCTCTTTAAAAAGTTTAATTTTTAATCTGGGTAGATTTGCTTTGTGCAGTTTTTTATCGTGCTTAATGCTAAAATCTCCTAGGTACATGTGGAGCGGCTGTATGAATGAAAAAGTGCTTGGGGAACTTGGCATGACAATTTTAGATATTAGTTACTGGGCTGGTAAAGTTAATTTATAATCAAGTAACCAATGAATGAATGCTTTACTCACCAGTTCCTATATTCTGTCTGTTAGGCACACCATACATAGTTCCAAGAGGCTCTACTGAGCTGAATTGTAAAAAATATATCTATACATAACTAGAAACATGATAATGTATATAACTGGGGTTAAGATTCTTAGCTAGCACTAGCAATGTGTTCCATGACTCATTCATTAATAAATATTTATTGAATGCCTACGAAGGGTCAGACTTGAGGACTTAGCAGTAAAGGAAACAAACAAAAATTCTTGCCTTCATAGGGCACTAATTCTATGATGACTTTAATTACATTACAAATTAAATATTTAATGAAAATTATGCATAATATTGAGGAACATAACTGGATTTTTTATTGAAGTAAAATTTATATACCATGTAATGTACAGCTAGGAAGTGAACAATTTAACGAGCTTTGATAAATATATCAGTGTAATTACAACTGCAAAGAATAGAACATTTCCGTCACCCAGAGAGTTCTCTTGGGCTCTTTCCTTGTGAATCCATACCTCACATAAGGAATCACTGTTCTGATTTCTCCAGATTGTTTTTTCTTGTTCTTAGATTTTATATAAATGGAATTATAGAGTATGCATTCTTGTGTCTTGCTTCTTTCACTCAGCATAAAGTTTTTGAGATTTGTTCATGTTGTTATACCAAAGTACATTCCTTTTTATTGCCCAGTATGATTGCATTGTTTGACTATGCCACAATTTGTCTATCCATTCAAATGTTGATGGACATTTGGGTTGTTTCTAGTTTTAGGTTCTTATGAATAAAGCTCCTGGAAATAATTGGGTATGATCCCTTTCTATTACGGGTCTGTTGTCAGATACACATATTGTGAATATTTCCTACCAGACTGTAGCTTGCATTTTTATTTTAAACCATGTCTTTTGATGAAAAGGGCTTTAAAATTTTGATGAAGTCAATTTTTTTTTTCTTTTATGATCGGTGCTTTTCGTTTCATCATTACAAAGGCTTTACCTCCTCAAGACTCACAAAGACATATTATGTTTTCTTCCAGAAGCTTTAAAGTTTTAGTTTTGGGTTTTAGGTCTATGACCTATTTTAAGTTAATTTTTCTGTGAAGTATATGTTCAGTTTTATTTCTTTTTCCTGTATTTATCCAGTAATGGCTATCATTTTTTGGAAAAGACCATTCTTCAATTGAATTGCCTTGGGGCATTTGTCAAAAATCAGTTAACTATATATGTTTCTAGTCTCTTTCTGGATTCTCTATTCTGTTCTACTGGTCTATTTTTTTAATCTTTATACAATACCATTTTATTTTAGTAAATTTTGAAAGCAAACAGCATGAGTCCAAATTTTTTCTACTTTTTTCAAGGTAGGTTTAGCTATCCTAAGCTGTTTCCACATATATTTAAGAATCAACTTTGTGATTAGAAAGCTCATTTTAACTTTCATTTTTAATTATGTGCTGTTGATATATGAAAATTTAATTGAATTTTATAAATGACTCTGTATCCTGAGAACTTGCTAAATTTATCTATTAGCTCTGTCTTCTATATAAATAAATATTATCTGCAAATAAAGACAATTTGTAACTTGATTTTCAAATTCTTATTAGGAAATAAAATATTTTTGAGGGGCAAAATTACTAATAATGTGAACACAAAAATAGAAACCAAGCTCACATTATTTCAAGGTTATGTGTTGAGTGTGAGACAGAGATATTTTTGTATCCTTATTAACCTAGGCCATTACTCTCCTTTAGAAATACAATGTGAAAATTGTTCCTAGTAGCCACATTTTAAAGTGTAAACAGAAATGCATATAATTAACTTTAATACTGAATTTTATTTAACTCAACATATCCAAATATTATCATTTTAACATATAATCAATATAAAAGTTGTAAAGTATTTCTAGTTTTGTCTTTGACACTCAGTCTTTGAAATCCGTGTGTCTTTTGCACTTACAGCTCATCTCAGTTTGGATTAGCTACATGTCAAGTGCTCGATAGCCACATGAGGCTGATAGCTTTCATACTGAACAGTGCAGATCTAAAGGATAAAGAACAACTATATAAATAAGTAACTTGTGGTTGAATAACTATGTATTTTGTCTTTCTACAAACACATGGAAACAAAGATGATAATTTTGAAAATTTACTTCCTAATGCACATATTGCAATATCTAGCACAGTTTTCATTATATCTTAGGAAGGCAACCAGAGCCCAAGCTCTGAAGGTAGACTGCTTGTTCTCCTAAACCTGCCTCTATCACTTACTGTGTCACCCTGGACAACATCCTTATGCTCTCTTTGTCTTAGTTAATTCATCTGTAAAATAAGGGCAATAATACTTCCTATCACATAGGATTGTGGAAGGTTAAGTAAGATAAAACTTAAAAGAATAAGTTAAATGAGATCAAACAGTGCATGACACATGGTACACACTCAAGGAATATTAGCTCTGAGTATTTCACTCTGTGTGTGTGTGTGTGTGTGTGTGTGTGTGTGTGTGTGTGTTTGGGAAACCCTTATATATGACCAAGGTAAAAAATAGATCCAGTAGGAAGTTGGGCTCATTTGTGTCTCTCCTAGTTGGTCTTATGGTTAAACTGAGCCACATATATCAGGTTGATATATTAGAGTGGAATAATTTGGAAGTGTGACACTTATGAAGAAAAATCATGAGGAAAGTGTCTGTGGAACTAACGAAAGAGACAGCTGTCTAGCCTGGTGAGCCAGGAGAGGGTCCGTCTAGGGATCTCAAAAACACTCTGTATTTGGGGCTGAATGGACTTTTCAGACATTTTCTATAGATATATTTGCTCTAATTTCTATTTCTGGTCCCAAGCTGCCAGTAACCTCTGCTGGCTCTGCTGACATCTGGCAGCTCTCTGGCTCAGTAACTTAAGTCAAATTACCTTTTTGTCTTTGTTTTAATAACTATTCTCTTCTATTCTTCTCCCTGGAAGCCGGAGAAAGGACTGAAGAAAAATAAGAATCCCCTCCGAGGCAAAGTCTTAGATTTTTGAAAGAATCTATTTTGGACTCGCTTTAAAATCCATTCAGTTTGATGAATATAATCTAGTGTGTGTCTGGAGCCAGCCCAGTAAATTTGTGAAGATTCTCGGCTTCATCTCAGTACTCTCAGAGAGACAATAATTCTGCACTTCAGCAGCATAATGAGATTTATTTGCACAACTTCCATGAGTGTATCTATAGAATGTGCTTGTGGGGGAGAAGGGTTATTCAAGTGCTATCATCCGACTTTCTGCTTTCAGTAAATGTTTGCTATTTGAGATATTTTTCTATGTATGTGTCTCTTAGAGTTTCTTTGCTTTGTGATGTGTTCTCCTCTTGGGAGGCTGGCAGTGTAAGTGGTTGACAAAAAAAGCTAATAAATCTGAGGTTAATAGGGCTCTAGACAGCAAAGTACATAGAATAAGGAGTCTCACTAGCTGCAGAGTATTGTTGAAGGAGGAACTGTCAACAGAGAGTCTGATTATTGCAAAGGGCAGGACAAAGCTCAGAAAAATTCCACATCAGTTTTCAATTCAATGAAGCAATATCTCACATCAGCATATACCTCTCCCTTGGGATTTGAAGTTGGAGAGAAAGGAGTCAAGGAACGATACAACTTTCTGTGGGCTTTTAGCTTAGTTTGGATTTGGAGGTAGTTCAGGTGAAATAGATTGAGGGGCAAGGTGCATAGGAATGGAGACTCAGATACATAATGCACCTTAAATATTTTAAAGAACGAGCATGGTGGAACCTTGTGGATTTTGTGATAATTTGCCATGCATGTTTCTTTGGTGGCTCAGTGATATAGAGTCATTCTCTATCTGTAGGGAAATCAGGTGTATTTAAGTATTAGGGGCTTGTGGTTATGCAGCATAGATGAGGTAGGCTGGTGGGAAGGGATTCAGCTCACACGGAACTTGGGCAGGAGCTAGGTGTGGAGACAGTGACTGCTGATGTCTGATTGTCATGGCAGCCACCACTTTGTATTCCCTCAGTGAGTTCCTCAGGTGAGGTGAAGATATGTTGCTGTGGTGTGGAGGCAACCTGCTAGTGGGAGAAGGGTGCTTTCTCTGAGATCAGAGCACAGAATCTGTGACAGGAGTGGAGAAAAGATTTCTTCAAAGCCTCTAATCTGTAAAATAAAGTAAACATTAAATATTGAAACATTATATGTTTGAGGAACAGAATAGAAAAAGGTAGTTTAAAGTGCACATCTGACATCGGGACACAATAATCAAACAAACTAGGCTGTCTCTGATTTATAACATTGTTTTCTCTTAAAATCAAGTGAACCACTGCTTGAAATGTATGCATTTCTTACATCGAAGAAAGTAAAGGATCTCTTTTACAAATAATATGTGAAGAATTAGGATAAACTGGGTTTCCCACTTACATTGCAAGGCTCTCAGCATTTACTGAGTAAACAATTTGTGCCAATTTCTTCATTTCTAGGTATAGCAGGATGGTCTGAATAAGTAAGGATGAAATCTCACAGCATTCCCATCCAGTGGCAATTCATTGACTCCTACTGGATGTCCAGTTTTGTATGAGGCACTGGTCCATATGGGTGGGGAACAGCAGAGCAAAAGACATTACAGAATGCTTAGGGGCACCCTAGCTCCTAATAGCCATCTACCTTCTCCTGTAGCCTGTCACATAGGCTTCCTGTCTTTGAGTTCATTGGAATACAATTGTTTTCTTAAAACCCATTTCCTTTCCTGGTTTATGCTAGTCTGAATGGATATCTGCTATTTTTGAGGGAAGCCAGACATATTTATAAACAAAGGAAAATGAATAAGTATTAAATTAAAGTAAAAATAATCCTTCCTATTCTAATTTCCATCTTTCTGCCTCATATGTGTGTTTCTCTTGATGCTCATTTTTTTTCCCCCTGAGCTATTCAATTCACCCCTTCTCTTCTCTCTACTCTCTCTTTGTAATTTTCACTGATTTCCTGGTCCTTATAATAATGTCAATATAAATGAGTCCCAATCTTTTCTCTGATTTCTGCTTTTTATGCACATCATGCTACAATAAAATTGGGCTATTTCCTATATGACAGAAATCTATTCCCCACATGGTTAGTGTAGCAGTTATTACTGAACTAACACAGTATTTCCCATATGAACCATAAACTTTCTTTTCTCTTTATTTATTTATTTATTTATTATTTTATTTATTTATTTTTATTATTATTTATTATTTTATTTATTTATTTATTGGCGGGAGGGCAGGGGAGAAAGCAGTTGGAGGGAGGGGCTGAAGGAGAGGGAGAAAGAAAATCTCAAGCAAACTCCCAACTGAGGGAGGAGACCAACATGGGGCTCAGTCTCATGACCCTGAGATCATCACCTGAGCTGAAACCAAGAGTTGGGTACTTAACCAACTGAGTCATCCAGGTGCTGTGAACCATAGCCTTTTCTACCTCAATCTCCATACAGCCAAATCCTACCTATTAGAATCTGTTTAAATGCTTTATCTTTTTGATTCCCCTCCTCACCTCATCTTTCCTGTCCTCCTCCCTTTCAAACATACCCAACACGGAGAGTAATGTCTCTCTTTAAATTTCCCACACTATTCTAAGTACATTACATGTGCTAACTCATTTAATAATAACCATTACCTTATGATGTATATCACTCTATAATCATCGCTATTTTACAGATGAGTAAATTGAGACAACAATCAGATGACTTTCTCAAGTTCATGCTCCTAGTAGGTGACAGATTCAGAATTCAAATCTAGACAGTCTGGTTCTAGATTCCATGTTTTTAACCCTTATTCTATAATGCCTAAATATCATCAGTGCTTTCTATCTAGTGTTAAAGAGGTTAATGGAGACTTCCTTTTGAGCTACACTGTAATCTTCTTGAATGTAGAGTAGCTGTTTGATTTTCTTTGGCTCCCCTACAATTGCATAGCAGGGTGTCTTACACATTCCAGAAACTCAATAAATATTGGGTAAAGGATTGATTCTCTTATTTTGTTCCTGCATCACTTTCTGTGGTTTGGTTGTCCCTAAATTTAACCAAACAACATATTAGTTAATGGTCAATATGTTGATTTATCAAAAGCCTTATTAAGAACAGAGTGCCTTCACATCTTTCATGCCACCTCTCACCTCCTCCTGGCTGAAGAAGAAAGTGGAATTGGTTTGACATGACAAATTTTGTGGGCTGCTTTTAAACAACTTAATAACCTCCAGGATTTCACAAATTGATCTTTTTCTTAATGAATTGCCCCAGAAACTTTCAGGTTTGAGAGTCAGACCAACTGCTCCATAATTCATGAGTTAGTCCTTGTATTCTTCTTGTAGTGCAGGATGAACTGATTAATTTTTTGGACACTTTGGCAAATCTGATCTGGATGACTAAGTCCCTGCCCTATTTTAAATCCTATTTCTTAAGTCCTCTGGTAGGAATTATATTATGTCTCTGACAATAGTAGCCTTTGTAATGAGAATTGAAACAAAACAGGCATTAAACATGCCCATGTTAACCAACCATTATTCATTTCTCTTCTTACTGCAATGAGAGTCTACCCTTTATTTTGACTATATTTGAAATATGTTTCTTGGTTGCTAAATGTTACAACCCTCCTGCTAAGCTGATTTTGTATATCCGAGTGTATGCATAGTTTGAGGCTTTGGGTGGTAGAATTTCATTTATTTTTTTGAAGGTTTGGTTTGGGGATTATTTATTACAGCAGCACATCCCATACAAGCATGACCTTTACCTTGCTCATGAAGAAGGGCTGGTCACACAGACAACAATCTACTTAATCTTGCTTTATTATGCCATGCAAGTGCCTGGGAAAAATTCTGAAGCTCATGATGTACTCAAAATAAACTAATCTATAATAGTTGAAGATGTTTCTCTCTTGCGTGAAGACTATAGTTTCAACAACTTTAAAGTGAGGCATTTATTTCTTATTTATTTTCCTATTTATTCCTTATTTATTCCTTTTTTTAAAAAATAAGTACGTACTGGCTTTCTATCTTGTACCTGGCAGGTGCTAGGTCAGAAGAAGCATATAAGAATGAATACTGATCCCTGCCCTTCAGGAGTTCCTCTGGTGGGAGGACATAGTCAAGTCAGGTGTCAATAAAAATATTGGGTGTTTACAGAGGGAAGAGTAACTAACTTCCCAGGGGTCTTAGCAAAGGTGAATTTTGAACCAGGTCTTCATGGCTAAAAAGGAATATACAAGACAGAGAGGAGGGAGAGAAAAAAGATTGGGTATGAAAGAGAGAGAGAAGATGAAGATGGAAAGGTGAGTCAGGCTCTGATGGGGGAGGGCTTGGTGTGATTTTCCAGAAGGATCAGATTATACTCTGAAGGTTACAGAGAAAGTCTGAAGCTTTTGAAACATGAGAGTTACATGCTTGTATTTTTTGTAGGAAGATCACTTTGGTGTCAGTGAGAGAATTTGGAGGGAAGGTAATCGGGAGCTTCCTGTAAATACGAAACAGCATTGTGCAGAAGATAGCCATATTAAAAAAAAATAAAATCAACCCTAGTGGAGAGAGTATTTTGTTTTTATTTTGTTTTATTTTTTATTTTTTAATTAATTTATTTATTTTTAAGATTTTATTTATTTGACAGAGAGAGATCACAAGTGGGCAGAGAGGCAAGCAGAGAGAGAGAGAGAGAGGAGGAAGCAGTCTCCCTGCTGAGCAGAGAGCCCGACGTGGGACTTGATCCCAGGACCCTGAGATCATGACCCGAGCTGAAGGCAGAGGCTTAACCCACTGAGCCACCCAGGTGCCCCAAAGTATTTTGTTTTTTAATAAGCATGTACTGATAATTATTAATGACTTATTTGTCCTATAATAAAATAATTAGCTATGGTACGCCTTTACTGCTGTGTAGAGAATCACTGTGATTATCCCAACCCACTGCCCATATCTGAAACTCAACCAAAACTTTGACATTGAAGAGAGTTCGCGTCCATTTGTGAACTATCTGTGCAACAGGACTTGAACGAACCTGTAATGCCCATTGGGCAGGATAATGGCCTTAAAACTAATTGTGGAACTCAAACTTTGTCTGCTGATACAATCAGAATCGATCACTTATTTAATTGATGGTGATGATGATGATTGTGATGCAATAATGCAAATGATATGATACTTGGAACAATGAGCTGCCTTGTCCTCGTCCATGGAAACAAATGTCTTCTTGAATTATGAAGATTTGCACTGTTCTAAGCAAGGAGTCTCACATCCCATAATCCTAAAAGGAGAATCTGTCATTCAGGGTACATTTGAGTAGCATGCTGGGTTTATGTGAGAGCTGGGGTATATTATGGGGTAAGGAAAAGTAATAAAACATATAAAGAAAAAGTAGACATGGAGTCCATCTTTAAGGTTTATATACTAATAAGTCTTTTAAAATGTTAAAAATATAATGACCAAGTCCTGCAGAAACATAAATGTGTCCACAATGAATTAGAACTTTAGAAATATATCATGATGTTGTGATATTTGGCTTGATCTGATTTAGCCCAGGTAGGATATTCTGTCACCTCTTTGCCATAGTGGCAATATAGTGTTGTGGTTAAAGCATTGACTAGCTCCATGATTTAGGCAAATTAGTTAATCTCTCCAAGTCACCTTTTCCTCACTAGTAAAACTGGGCTAAGGGTAGCATCCATCTCATAGAGTAGGCTTGATTCTCTTAGATTCAGAGAAATAATTTGAAAAAATAGTATTAATTGAGTGATATCAAAGCCAGGCACTTTGTATGAGCTTTAAGCTCTCTTTTATTTCTCAAAATAAATAAAATAAAAGTCTCTTTTATTTCTCAAAAGAAGTAAAAGGAATATTGAGTAGAAGACTGGAATGGCAGAGAGGGAAAAAAGAGGGACACCAGAAACAACAGTTTTGTAGTGTTGTAGCTTTGCCGGGGGCTGGCCTTTGTCCCACATACTCATTTGTCTCAGTTTTCTCATAATTCATAAGCATACTGCTATTGTAGAT